>NC_089513.1:78731971-79037191 GCF_036850995.1 Saccopteryx leptura | reverse complement strand
CATATGTCACGTGTCTTGCAAACGTCCCACATTCCGTCACTGTAATTACTGTTCACGGTATACATGGGCCAGATGTGTTGAGAATGTTTAGTTTTTGCTACGAAGACCTTAAATTCACGGGAGGTGCTTTCAACTTGACTGGGCACCTGTGTTTCATTCACGTCATGCCACTGGCCAGGCGTGAGGCGGTGTGGCCTGTCGGACCACCTGCTGCGCTTGGGACAACATTGGTGTAAAGTATGTTTGTGTTTTGAACTTCAGGAGCTGCCCAGGTCACCGAAGGCGGCCACGTGGAGTACAAGCCTCTCTTGGGCATCCGGTATATGTGGGGTTACCATTTAGTGGGCCTCATCTGGACCAGCGAATTCATCCTGGCATGCCAGCAGATGACGGTGGCGGGGGCAGTGGTCACCTGTTACTTCAACAGGTAGGTCTAGCCTGTTACTCCTGCTGGTTCGTTGATGTGCGTCACGTTCGTGCATCTCAAAAGGAATTCTGGAGTTTTCTGTGTTTTTTTGTAATTTTCTGAAGTTGGAAACGGGGAGGCAGTCAGACAGGCTCCCGCATGTGCCCGACTGGGATCCACCTGGCATGCCCACCAGGGGGCGATGCTCTGCCCATCTGGAGCATTGCTCTATTGCAACCAGAGCCATTCTAGTGCCTGAGGCCAAGGCTATGGAGCCATCCTCAGTGCCCGGGCCAACTTTGCTCCAATGGAGCCTTGGCTGTGGGAGGGGAAGAGAGAGACAGAGAGGAAGGAGAGGGGGAGGGGTGGAGAAGCAGATGGGCGCTTCTCCTGTGTGCCCTGGCTGGGAATTGAACCCGGGACTCCTGCACGCCAGGCCGACACTCTACCGCTGAGCCAACTGGCCAGGGCTGGAATTCTGGAGTTTTGACGTGACCCCTTCAAAGGGGTTGGCTAGCCAGCACCCAGTGGAGCTAAAAGTTTATCTGGGCACTTACTTGGTGGGGGGAAAAAAATGATGTCCCTTCTATGGTGCCCCATGTGCAAGCTCTTGAACATAGAAAATCCAGAAGGAAAGCCAAATAGGGAAACAATGGTGCTACTTAGGAGGGAGAGAGAGATGGAAGGAGGGGTCCTGTCAGCATTGCTGACTTCACACAACGAAGCCTTGGTCTGTTTGGAACACACTCCAGGACCTTCTGTGAACCCCGCTTTTTTCCAGTATAAAACAAGGAGAGTGAGTGCTCGGAAAGCAGCTTGAAATCCTCAGGGAACTGTCTACAAAGATAAAATACCATCCCTGTTTGCCTCAGTGCTAGTGAATTCATTCCTTGCCTCTGCGTTCACCATGAAACTTACTAAGTGTTTACAGCCCATGACCTCACACAGTAACTGAGGACACGCCCTCCACCCTCTACCTCTCTGGTGTGTGTGTGACTCCCTGCCTGGGGATGGGAAAGCCTCGGGCGAGAAGGACAGGCCAGGACAATGACAGGGTTGGACTCGGAACAGGAAGTTTCGTCCCCAGTTGGGCTGACCCTCCTCCAATCTCTGAGGCCAAAAAAGCAGATAAACCGAGAGCATTCCTAGGAGTGAGGAGGTCGAGCAGGGGTGACTCATGCCGTGAGCAGTCACCTCCTCCTGGTATAGGACCAGAGCGTTTTACCACAGTGGTGCTGTTGGGAGCACAAGGCTGCAGCCCTTGGCTCTGAGAACCTGCGAGGCTGCAGGTGGGTGGGTGGTGCGGCCTGCCCCCGCGTAGCAGAGCAGAGACTATTACACCCAGATCGGCAGGTCACAGCTGTCTAAGGGGCAGTGATCTGGGGTTATGCTAGAGTCACTAAACCGAAGTATTGTCAGTGGTGGCTTTGGTCTGGACTTTCCGCAAAGCACGTGCTTCCTAACCCCTCCTCCCGCTCCAACTGCCCCCCCCCCCAAAAAAAAACAACCATGAAAGAATGAGAAAGGCATAAACACTCAAGGACAGTGACAAACAGAGGTGATGACAGCAGATCAGAAACGTCCACCAGATGCCGATGGTCTAGGAGAGGGTGGGTGAGGGGCGGCCCAGCCGACCAGAGAAACTGAAACGAAAGCCGCCCATGCGTGCTCGGTGGGAAGGGGGTGGAATCAGATGCAGGCTGGTCTGAGCCCCCAGACCTGGGCAGGCTCAATGGCTCTCGTGGAAAGGCCCTCTGAGGGTCAGTTAAGCGTCCCCCTGCGGGACAGTTGGTCGACACCAGTAGCAGCAGGTGGAGCTTTGCTCTCTGGAGAAGGGGACCAGAGTAAGGGCTGGACTTGGGGTGTCTGACCCCAGCTGAGGCTCATGTGGGGCCTGCTCATTCAGTCTCAGAGGTGAGATGGGGATCCATGCTGAAAGGAGGAGGGACCCCTTGCTATACCCACCCCCACAGCTCAGCCCCCAGGATGGGACAGCCGGTGGATGTCCCTGAGGCAGGGCTCAGAGGCGTCCTCTTTGGAGAAACTGTCTAACCCAATGTGAAGACCTCTAGTCGGTTGTGTGGGGCCCCCCAATGAAAGGGCCCAACCCCCTGATCCTGAACAGACAGCGAAACTCACCAATCAGCAGTCACTTCTCCAGAGCTCACCAATCAGCAGTCACCTCTCCTCCAGAGCTCACCAATCAGCAGTCACCTCTCTTCCAGAGCTCACCAATCAGCAGTCACCACTCCTCCAGAGCTCACCAATCAGCAGTCACCTCTCCTCCGGAGCTCCCAGTTCAGCCCTTAGTGTTTCTCTCTCAAATCTGATGACCAGCGGCTGGGAAACATTAGAAGAAAACCCCGAGTGACAGAGAGATCCAAATGAATAAAACAAAAGGAATTTAGGTAAACGGACCATGCAGGCGGCAGAAGAAAATGACAAAAACAAACAGAAACACATCATATCCTGAAAATAAAGAAATGTGGCAGCCATAAAATAAGAACAAAGGGATAGTGAGAGAACAAAAAACTCTTAGTAACAAAACATAAGGTTGCAAAGTGAATATTTTCTCTGTTTTTTAAAATATATATTTAGTGAGAGGAGGGGAGATAAACTCCCGCATGTGCCCGACCAGGATCCACCTGGCACGCTCACCAGGGGGCGATGCTCTGCCCATCTGGGGCGTCGCTCTGTTGCAACCAGAGCCATTCTAGTGCCTGAGACCGAGGCCAAGGGGCCATCCCCAGTGCCCAGGCCAACTTTGCTCCAATGGAGCCTTGGCTGCAGGAGGGGAAGAGAGAGACAGAGAGGAAGGAGAGGGGGAGGGGTGGAGAAGCAGATGGGCGCTTCTCCTATGTGCCCTGGCCGGGAATCGAACCCGGGACTTCCACACACTGGGCTGACATTACTATTGAGACAACTGGCCAGGACGAAAATTTTCTGTTAAAGGATTAAAACACAAAATTGGAGAACTTTTCTAGGAGATAGCAAAACAAAAATAGAGATGAAAAATAGGAGAGAAAGGATAAGTTAGAGGATACATCTGGGAGAACTGACATGTGACTAATAGATTCAGAAACGGAGAGCAAAGGAAGGGAAAGGGGTGGGATTATCAGAGGACATTTCTCAGGGCCGGAGGACGGGAGTTGACGACAAGACCCTGAGTGCTCTTAGAGGGGAGAGTAGACAGAGCCCGGGCTAAGGGTGAAGACCACTGCGTGGAGTCAGACGTGCCCCCGCCCCCACAGCTCGGAACGGGGAAGGTGACGCTCTGAGGACAGGTGGTTTCCAGCCCGGAGCTCCAGACCCACTCACGCTGTGAGTCAGAGGAGAGGAAGAAAATTTCCCTCCCACATCATTTCTTGGGAAGGATGCTCTCTGCTGAGAGGAACGAGTAAGGCCCGTAGGAAGACGGGATTCAGGAGCGGGCTCCAACCCAGAGAGGAGAAGGGAAGGGCCGAACTCTGCCCAACGTCAGTGTCCTGTACTGTTCAGAGTCCTAGTGCGCTCTGGGCAGGACCCAACCAGGGCTAAACCGTGCTCCTGGGACCCTGGCACTGCCGGCTTGCCTTTGTGCTGTGTTGTCTAAGGAACACTTACGTACCGGGATACAGAGGCGCCCCAGGACTTCACCCCTTAGCCCAGAGATGAGTCCCTGGAGCTGGAGCACTCAGGACAGCCCAGGTTTCAAGAAGGAGAATGTGGACGTGTGGGTCAGGTCCCGGGATCACCTCTCTGTCTCGCTGCCCTGGTCCTCTTTGCTGCCACCACCCACAGGAGGGGTGGAGGGTGTTGACACGCAGGACTTGCGGAGACAGAGGCCCAGTCTCTGTATAAGCTCGCCACTGGCTCTCCTGGCGCGCCTGACTCTGCACTGCCACCCTCCAAGCCAGGGGTCCCCAAACTACAGCCAGGGGGCCGCATGAAGCCCCCTGAGGCCATTTATCTGGCCGCCGCCGCACTTCCGGAAGGGGCACCTCTTTCATTGGTGGTCAGTGAGAGGAGCATAGTTCCTATTGAAATACTGGTCAGTTTGTTGACTTAAATTTACTTGTTCTTTATTTTAAATATTGCATTTGTTCCCGTTTTGTTTTTTTACTTTTAAATAAGATATGTGCAGTGTGCATAGGGATTTGTTCATAGTTTTTTTTATAGCCCAGCCCTCCAACGGTCTGAGGGACAGTGAACTGGCCCCCAGTGTAAAAAGCTTGGGGACCCCTGCCCTAAGCCAACCCTGAAGATATGGTTCAGACCAGAGATTAATTTCAGGTGGTCATATCAGGGTTACCGTCGCAGTATGACTTGAAGCCTCTTAGGTGTAAGCAGTCCCCTTCCTGAGGGCGGGCTTTGCAGGTTGTAGGGGAGGGCGCGCGGAGGGATCCCCCTGTGCGCCCCTGTGGGAGGGAGGACAGAAACCGGAAAAGGCTCTTGGAAGGAAAGCGAGGAGGAGACTTCAAAGCCAGTCCGCTGACCTCTCAGGGCAGGTGTGGAGTGACTCTCTGAGCTGGCCTGGGCTTAAAGGGCCCTCTTTTTACCCTGTCTCCCTGGTCATGAGACCTCCCAGCTGGCCATGTGGGAGCAGTGGGCTGGGTCTGCCCAGCGCTGAGCCTGCTGCTCTCGCGACCATGGAGTCCTCCTCGGGATGCGTGTGGACTGGGCCAGTCGGTGCCCTTCAGACACCCTGCCCTCAGGGGTGCACCCCATGCTGCTGAGCCTGCCCAGCAAGCGGATGCCTGGCCCCAGTGGCCAGCGCCTGCAGGACGGGCCTAGGTCCCCGTGCGCACGGAGGCCTGTGAGCCGCCTGCATCCTGACCGGATGGGAAGCAGGGGAGGTCCTTTGCTCCTGAGCTCTTCCAGGGCACACGGACCTCCAGAATGGAAAACTAAACATTCTTCCTTAAAAAAATAAAAAAGGGAAGGGAGAAGCTGTCAGGTTTTCCTGGCCTGGCCTGTTCTCCGGATGACCAGATCAAATGGACTCCCATCGCTGTGGCCTCCGCTGCTCCCTCCTCTCCTGACACTGAGCTGAAGCACACGTGGGCCTTCCCTCCTGGGTGGGGGGTGGGGGGGGGATGCTCCCCACACGAGGAGCAGCAGAACCAGGCCGCTGCCAACTCCGGAAACCCCTGGCCGCGTTCCCTCCCTCTCTCGGGCGCAGGCCCTTGTTAAACCCTTAGTTCATTAGCAAGCCGGCCGCGCAGAGGCAGCCCAGCCGTTGGGAGGCAACCAGGCTGCACTTGGAATCCGAGAAGAGGCTTCTCGGAAGGGGCCTCGTTTTCCAGAACTGGCATCAGTGGACTCGGAGGGGCCCCCCGGGCTGCCCCCTTTGCTTGACCCCCAGGTTTGGACGGGAAGGCTGCACTTTCTCTTTTCTCTCCTCTCCCTGCCTGTGACTCTGGGCCGGGCGTTCTTGGGAGCTGAGTCAGGACACGTCCAGTAAACGCTTCACACTGAGGTGACCTCGAGAGCCGGGCCGGAGTCGGCTGGGTTTCCAGGAGCCCAGAGCTGAGCTGAGGCCAACCCCCGGGCCTGTCCTGCGGCTCTCACTGTTACCTCCCTGGCCGCCGGCCTGGTCTCATGACGGAGTGATTTCAGACACCCGCCCAGGCAGGCAGTGCTTCCGTGTGTGGTGTATACCTTCAGATTACTAAAGGATTCAAGTCCCCAAGACGAAAATGAGATGAAAGGGGCAATGTAAAGGGTTGGTAGAAGGAATAGGGGTTGAGAAGAGGGAACCTGGATGATTTTATCCCATTTGTGGGGTGTTTTTTTTTTTTTGTATTTTTCTGAAGCTGGAAACGGGGAGAGACAGTCAGACAGACTCCCGCATGCGCCCGACCGGGATCCACCCAGCACGCCCACCAGGGGCGACGCTCTGCCCACCAGGGGGCGACGCTCTGCCCCTCCGGGGCGTCGCTCTGCCGCGACCAGAGCCACTCTAGCGCCTGGGGCAGAGGCCAAGGAGCCATCCCCAGCGCCCGGGCCATCTTTGCTCCAATGGAGCCTCGGCTGCAGGAGGGGAAGAGAGAGACAGAGAGGAAGGAGGGGGGGGTGGAGAAGCAAATGGGCGCTTCTCCTATGTGCCCTGGCCGGGAATCGAACCTGGGTCCCCCGCACGCCAGGCCGACGCTCTACCACTGAGCCAGCCGGCCAGGGCTGTGTTTGTTTTTTTTATTTTTTTTATTTCTTGTTCTATGTTTATTTGTAGCACAGAGTGCCCCCAAAAGGAATTAACTTAGCCCAAGGAATTATTTCCCTCTTCGCTGCCAAGGAAGACGAGAATGTCGCCAAACGCTTTTCTGCTTTGTGTTGCTAGTTGGGGCCCTTGCCGGTTTTCACCAGAATCCGTTGTTCCTGGGTCAGCGGTGTCTCATAAACACTGTGTCTCTTCATTTCCCTGCCCCCAGAAATGAGAATGACCCTCCCAGTCGCCCAGTCCTGTCGTCCCTCTCCACCCTCATCTGCTACCATCAGGGGACCGTCGTGAAAGGGTCGTGTTTGATCACCGTGACGCGCATCCCGAGAGCCCTTCTCCTGCACCTGTGCAGCACTCTGAGGGACCAGGTGAGGCAGGTCCCTGCTCCCCGGGGCTCCCCGGTGGGGTGGTGCTGGCGGGACACTACCTACAGCCTGTCCCAGAGCGGGAGCAGGACCTGTGACAGGGGCCATGACCTGTGACAGGAGCCGGGACCTGTGACAGGAGCTGGGATCTGTGACAGGAGCTGTGACCTGTGACAGGAGCTGGGACCTGTGACAGGGGCCATGACCTGTGATGGGGGCCGTGACCTGTGGCGGGGGCCATTCAGAAAGCCATTCCCTGTCCCCTGCCCCCCCCCCCCGGACTTTCTGGCCCTGTGCCTTCTGTGTGTGTGCTTGTGTGTGTTTGTGTCTCCCACCCACACGGTGTGGAGGAAGGGAGGGAGGGTGGGAGCCATTCTGAGTGAGGTGGTCTCCTCCTCATTTAAATGCTGAACCAGCTGGACGAATTCCTCCGAGCACATTGAAACCGGTTTTTTGTGGACATTCAGGTGCCTTTTTTTTTTTTTTTAAGGAAGAAAATATGCTACAAGATAAGAACGATAGTTGTGTTTTAACGCTTAAATATTCCCTGCCTTTCATGTTTACTAGAGGACGCCATGGAGTGGGGGGGAGAGGGAGGGAGGGAGGGAGAAGGAAGGAGCGAGGGAGGGAGGGAGAGAGGGCACTTAAGAGTGAGAAATAGGCAAGATGACCCAAATCTCAGCTCAAAAGACAGAACACTGTAGGGCTTTTGTGCCGGGGATTTCTCCTCCCAGGTTCTCATTTCTGCACACGCTGGTCATGAAAGCCATGGGAACCGGAGCACCAGGAAGACAGCTGTTCTCAGGGTGTTTCTGGCCCACCAAACAAGGGAAGGTTGGCCTTTTCCCAGCTTCTCCGTTCCCACGCAGGGCTGCTCCCCACCCCCCACCTCCACCCCCAGGGACGCGGTCACAGTTTCACACACCCGACCCGCACCGTGCAGAAGTCTAGGTACCTCCATGAGTGAGCTCAGCAGACTGGGTTCCTCATTCTACGTTGGAGCTGTTCTTCTTCGCTCTTTCAAGCAGACACCTGAATTGCTGATATTTTTAAGTCCGTGATCATCGGGATTTGAGATGAGCCCTATCGGTGTAGGTGACTGTTGATTGGATTTCACCTGAAGTTCTATCCAGCTTTACTTACCTTGAAATGCGGGCAGAGCAGCTGCCCCCTCTCACACGGCGTTGCCTCATAGTTTTATTGAAATGGCGCTTTGTGGGTACTAGCTATGTGCCCAGGTTAAAAAAAGAACTCAGTTGAATAAATTCTATAGTGAGACTTTCAGGGCTGGATTTCAAGGGATTACAACAACAACAAAAATACAGACATCTTGGTGACTTGAGGGGCCGTTTTCAGATCCTGGCAGAATCAAGCTACTCTGGCTCCCACAGTTTGAAATTTATCCTCCAATTTTAGGAAACTTGGAGGAGGATTTCTTGGACAGAGAATAGTGTGTGTGTGTGTGTGTGTGTGTGTGTGTGTGTGTGTGTGTATTTGAAGCAACTGAACTCTTCTGGCTCATCTAATAAATCAAAATAGACGTGAGGCAGATTAACAAGAGAAAATGGCCACATTTAATCACATAGGTATGTACGGGAACTCCCCGTCCACGATGAGGTTCGGACGGAGACAGAAAGGGAAACTGAGGGACGTATGACACGCTGAGCTAAGGGTGACGTAAGGCACCTTGTGGCTTCAGCGAGAAGGATGTCCATGCAGGACCATAAGGAAAAAGAAAAAGACGTTCGACAATTAGAAGTTGGTCCTGCCTTAGAGAGAGGTCAGAAAATGTTCTTTTCTGGAGATGGCTCTTATTCTGGACGAGACCCCCTAACGGAAGTTCTTTAACAGAGAGGTAGACGTTTCTCTTGAGCCCTCTGGGTCTCGATTGCCTTCAGCTCAGAAGAACTCGTGCGGAAGGGGCGCGTTTCGGGGAGGTCAGTTCTCAGAGTTTGTGCGTGCAGAGATGTAGAGATGCAGATAGAGAGATAGGTGTGTGTGTGTCGTCGTGGAAGAATGGAGCAGAGCGGGACCTCCCCGCCCCTCCCTGAGCCCGGCACCGTAAACTCTGGGGAACCAGCGTCCCGTAAATCTAAAAGAGACACGGCTGGATTGGTCTCCCTGGCAGAGATCTATAATAAAAGGTTGTTAACCACTTCCCGGATCTCCTGAGGACCAAGGGGCCACATGACTCCCTTTTGGAGAAGTGTGCCCTTTCTTAGGTTAAGAAGAGACGGCCTTCCAAAGCGGGCTCGCAGCCTGTGCTGTGTCCACAGCTCAGACGTCTCACACAGCCCCCTGTTGTGACCTCTCCCACTGTCTCCTTCCAGCCCCAGCCAGGCCGAAAAGCGTCCAGGTCAAGCTGCATGCAATTGAGTTACCGCTGGGACAAGAAAATGTCCATATTAGGCTGAGGCGTTCCCGGGGTCCTCATGGAGGACTATTTCAGGATTGTTTTCAGGCATTTTTCAAAAAATAAAACACTGTGGGTCATGGGTCGGATGTATTCAATCACCTGCCCTCCATGACCTTCTGGAAACTATCCACTCTTCTTTGAGTTTTATAGAAGTCCAAGTTCTATTTCAACGGACTAATTTTCCTTTGAAAGATAGCCCTGAAAAGTCTCACTACTGTATCGGATTGATTTCCAAAAATATTTAACTTGATTAAAAAAAAAAAAAAAAGTCGCGCATAATGTATCCACAAAGCATAATACATTGTATCGTCTTCGGGGTGTGCATTTGTCGTGACTGGAAGCTGGTTTGAGAAACCAAAGTTTATCCTTGAGGACACTGAAGGTTATGATTATTATTTTTTTTTTTAACCGAAACCAGAGGGCCTAGTTATGACCTTTGATAGTGAATAAGGACTAGCCCTCGCCCCTCCCTGCTGAGGTCAGCAGCGGTCGTAAAGGGTCAGCCCATGAGAGAGACACTTCGGTCGTTGGTGATAAGTTATGAGAGTCGTGATAATAAGGGGCCACAGCCTGGGCAGGACCTTCTCCCACACAGCGTGAGCGCTGCGACCGTGCGTCCCCGCCTGGGGTGTCTCCGGGCAGACACGTCGGCACTGCAGAACCCGCCGCCCGCCTGCCTGCCTCCCTGGGTGTTCTCTGACTCTGTTCCTCTGGTCCCGCCCCGACCCCCACAGCAGAGCGCCTGGTCCAGGTGTGTGTCCAGGTGCTGCTCCCGCTGTCTCAGCCGTCTGGACAACTGCCTGCGCCCTCTCAACCAGGTAGGTCTCCTCCACGCGCCCCTGGGGGACGCAGCGGGTGGGCCCCTTCCTCTCCTCCACACACCCCGGGGGACACAGCGGGTGGGCCCCTTCATCTCCTCCACGCGCCCCTGGGGGACGCAGCGGGTGGGCCCCTTCCTCTCCTCCACGCGCCCCTGGGGGACGCAGCGGGTGGGCCCCTTCCTCTCCTCCATGCGCCCCGGAGGGGGGGGACACAGCGGGTGGGCCCCTTCCTCTCCTCCACGCGCCCCGGGGGACACAGCGGGTGGGCCCTATCTCTGTGGTCAGCCTGGGATCTTCTGTAAGCGGCCAGGCTGGGTGGATGTTTTAAGCTTTTGGGCCATGGGGTCTTGGTGACAGCTGCTCAGCGCCGCCGTGGATGACGAGGAGGTGACTCGGCCTGACTGGGCTCCAGGGACACTCTATGGACACTGCAGTTTAAATTCCATGTCATTTTTTGCGTGTCTAGAAACCCCAGCCATTTAAAAAACAGTGACCACTATTCTTCGCGCCGGCCAGGGGACCCCGGGCTGGCCCCCGGGTGTGGGCTGGGCTGGGCTGCCCAGACCCTGACGTGAGAACCCCAGGTCGGTAGAGCCGTTCCTCAGACTCAGAGACGTGGGTTTCCCTCTTCAGAGATAAAGAGAGGAGGAGGCCTTGGAAACCCTCGCATGATGTGATCGATCAGCTGAGAGCTCCTTTTCTGTGTCTTCTCCGGAAACTAATTTTCCTGAAACCGGAAAAGAGCTGTCTCCCTGGTTTTTATCTCTTTCCCATTCCAGCTACAAATATTTCCTCTAAAAAATAAGCAGGGGGAAAAAATGCATACCATGACTGTTTGAATTCCAGATTTTGTTTTTCTCCCTGGAGTCTCTCAGATGGATGGAAATTTAAATACGTTTTATGTTTCCGTAGATAATCTAGGAGATTTTAATAGTGCCTAGTGGAAGCCACACAAGGCAGTGTTTTTGTAAGTGAGCGGGCTGCTTTCTGATTTAAATGTCCACAGAAATCTCACTTAGAAAAGCACTTCTTGTTGCTCCTTGTCCTGATAAATGTGCTTGTAGCAGGAAAGGACTAACAAGGCCCTCTGTGCTTAACCAAGTCTTCTGAGTGGGGCTGAGAATACCTTTGGTTGTTCAGAGGAGAGGGGAGTCTTCCTATGGCAAAGCTCTCTTTTTAAGGCTCTTAAGAATCTTGGGGTGGGCCCTGGCCTGTTGGCTCAGTGGTAGAGCGTCGGCCTGGCGTGTGGAAGTCCCAGGTTCAATTCCCAGCCAGGGCACATAGGAGAAGCGCCCATCTGCTTCTCCACCCTTCCCCCTCTCCTTTCTCTCTGTCTCTCTCTTCCCCTCCCGCAGCCAAGGCTCCATTGGAGCAAAGTTGGCCCGGGCTCTGAGGATGGCTCCATGGCCTCTGCCTCAGGCGCTAGAATGGCTCTGGTTGCAACAGAGCAACGGCCCAGATGGGCAGAGCATCGCCCCCTGGTGGGTTTGCCAGGTGGATCCCAGTCGGGCTCATGCGGGAGTCTGTCTGTCTGCCTCCCCGCTTCTCACTTCAAAAAAATACAAAAAAAAAAAAAATCTCAGGGTGCATTTTATTTTTTTAAATTTATTTTTATTTTTAAATTACTACTTACTGGTTCATTTTAAAGAGACAGAGGAAGGGGGGGGGAGAGGGAGAGGTATTCATCTGTTGCTGCCCTTAGTTGGACATTCATTGGTTACTTCTTCTATGTGCCCTAAGAGGGGATCGAACCTGCAACCTTGGTGTTTCAGGATAATGCTTTCACCAACTGAGCTACCCGGCCAGGGCTTGGAGTGCCTTTTAGAGTGTGTTCAGTTTCCATTTGTTTTGCTTCCACCCACGTCTATAAAATACAGTCAAGTAGCACAGCGCCTTTCACAACGGCAGGCACGGCCGACCCTGTGACCGCCTGGTCCTGGTGGACCAGGGCTGTGCGCACATGTCCCGGCAACAGCTTATTCCACAGAGGTTTTGAGATGCATTATAAAAATGTATGCACTGTAATAAAACACAGACACACGGAAATCAAGGCTGGGAGACACACAGGTAGACTGGAAAGACGGAAGCAACAGGACCGTCCGCAGGCAGACTGGTCGGCCACGTGGTCCTGCAGGGCCCTGAGGTGGAGCAGCCGTCCCCTCTCGCTGTCCTGCGGACATCGAGGCTCTCTCCAGGCCCCGCTGTGGCGTGGGGTTTCCAAGCTGCCCCGTGGAAGCCCAGGCCTGCGAGGGGCGGGCAGGCTGGTGTGGGGAGCGGGGGACGGTCAGAGGCGTTTGCACGGGACGTTGATATAACAGCACAGACAGGGCCACTTTCGGTGCTGGAAGAAGAGCTCTGGGCGTTCAGAATAGGGGACTCTGGTTACTGGGTGGTGCTCGGGCTTGGTGGTTGGGAGAGGTTTCTTAGAGGGGGTCAGACTTGTGCCGCCCTGGGGGTGACCAGTGGACAGCAGCTGCCGCAGGGGGGGAGTGCTTCCTTCGAGGCCGAGCGAGCGTGCTGAGCGCTTGTCCTGCGTCCGTCAGCCGCTGGGTTTCAGCACAGCGCGCAGGCGAGCAAGCCGAGGCCGCACAGGACTTGAATTCGTCTCCGTTTTGCCCGTGGGACCCAAGCCCTTAACCACGCACGGCCTGGGGAGGGTTTCTTCATCGCCCGGGGCCTGAGGAGCGGGTCTGCTGGCTGTGCAGCAGGCTTGGGACGGCAGGATTTTTGGGGGGAGGAGGACAGGAAAGGCACGGGGACCCTGTAGGGGGTGAAGGGTGACTCAGGAAGCTGTGGGTGCCCAGGACGCCTGTGGGGGTGGGCCGCCTCCTCCAGGCAGGCACCTCGGGAGGAGCTGCCGGGCTGGTGTTCTGGGCACTTCCACGCAGGGAGGGCTGCAGCCTCCACTCCCTCCCGGCATTTCCGGCAGCCTGGCTGACCCGTGGCCCGTGGGCCTCTCAAGCTGACCATCTGCAGGAATGTCCTGCCTCCTGCTGCTTCCCTGTGCACACACGGTGCCTCGTGGGGATGTCCCCCTACACGCACACCTCCTGTCCCTTGAGGACAGACAGACAGACCTCTGTCCTGGCTCTGAGGTGGCTCTGAAACCCACGGGTGGGTCCCAGGACACCTCCTGGGGCTTCCAGAGTGACCCGGACACCCCAGGCCGCCCTTTCCTCAGGCCGTCCCGGCCAGGGGCAGACACTCTGGGTACTCATTCTCACGACGAGGGCAGCTCACCCAGCAGTCGAGCGCACAGCCTGTAACTGAGGCTCCGAGACGCGTTATGCAGGAACCAAAACGAGCGTTTTACTGAATTTCCTCAGGACTTAAGATCTGATTCAGTTGAGACCTCTGGTTGCCGTGGTGATGGCAGCGCTTGGGACTTTGGCCAACAGAGGAGGCGCCCTTGGCTCTGACCACCCCTCCCCCCCCAGTGTCCGTGGGTTGGCTGTGCTGGTCAAGTGCAGTTTTCTCCTCTTTCTGAGCATTTTCCTTCTGCTGGTCACCTGGCCGCTGTTGAATTCATCGTATACGTATTATTATTTTTTTTTAGCACGCTGAGCACTATGTTTTCTTCAGTCCCCTGTCCTTCTGGGGGACGTGGGGGCAGGAACAGGAAGTGGGCGTGGGCGGGTCCAGGTGGAGGCATCTCGGGTGTGGCCGCAGCGGGCCTCTGGGTCCTTGGTGGAACTGGGGGGGTCCTTCGCCCCCACTGAGCTTCTGCAGAATGAGGGCTCAGCCCCACCGACGGCCGGGAGGTCCTCGTGTGGGTGTCTGACCCTCCTGGTGGCGCCCAGCCGAGACCTGGGACTAGTGGGTGCCATCCTGCCTGGCAGCTGTGACGCGCTCTGTGTGGGGCAGCCTGGGGCGGGGTGGGGAGAGCGTGGGCTGCGTGCTTCCCTGCCGCGGTCCACGCCTGACCGGGTCTCGTTTTTCACACCGTGCGTCTCATTCGTGACGAGGACTTACCCCCAGTCACAAAGATCAGCGGGTTTTAGGGCGCCCTGATGTCAGGCCCCCAGGATCTTGGCTGGTGGACTGAAATGCGAGTGGACAAAGGTCCCCTGGCAAGGGTGCCTCCGGCCCTGCTGTGACAGAGTGACCACCGTCCGTCCATAAAACCGGAGACGAGAGCCTGGAGGAATAAACACCAGGCCCCTCGTTCCTGTCAGCCAGGGAGGGCACCATCACGGGCAGCCGCCCTCGTCCTGTGTCTGCCGGGGGCGCTGGGGCCAGACAGCACAGTGAGTCCCGGGGGCAGCCGGGGGTTCTGGGGCCAGGATGCGGTGACTCAGGGGCGCTGGGGCCAGGATGTGGTGACTCAGGGGCCCTGGGACCAGGATGCGGTGACTCAGGTCTACCTGGATGCGGTCCACAGAGCTGCCAGCCCACGTGGACGGTGGCAGCTGCCCGGCTACGTGAGTCAGCACACAGGTGAGTGCCTCCTGGCACTTGATGGCAAGGCTGAGGCTTCCTGATGAGCAGACCGGTCACGGGGCCCCAGATGATCTGGCTGAGGCCAGGAAAGCTTGCTGCTCCTTGGAAATTACGCACAGCGCCCCCCCCCACCCCTGTCACAGCCCTCCCCAGCCCCTGCCGTGGGCCAGGGTGGTGCTCTGATTCAGTGCATATAGTGCTGGTCTCGGTCCTCCGCCTCTATGGCCGACCTGACTCTGTAACGTCCCAAAGCCTTGTCGTCCCCCCCCTTCCTCTCGCAATCCGTCATAGCGGAGGCACCTGGTGCTGGCTGGGCCCCAGCGGCTCCGTGACCCTCCCCCCCATGGCAACATGTGCCTCTGGGGGTGGGGGAAGCCGTGACTGTCAGGCAGTCTCTCTAGCTAGGTGACAGACATAGTGTGGCCATTCTTAGAGGGACACAGTTCTCTTGGTAACGGACGTGCCAAGAGAGATCCACTTCCACGTTGGAGGGAGCCTCGTCTCGTCACAGAGCACCCACACAGCCGTTCTCCCCGGGGGGACGGCAGTGGCTCCACATCCCGCCACCCCTGCCGGCTGCCGGCTGACCGCTTTGGAGCTATTCGGGGCAGCCCGGGGTGGCGAGGGCCCGGGGAGGCGCTCCCCACGTGCGTGTCCGAGAAGGAAGCGCACAGGTGTGTCCGTGGGACAGTTTGCACCGCGGCCCGGTTAGGGACACGCTAATCCCCACGGCCCAGCTGTTCCAGGCAGATGCCGCCGCCCTGGCTTCAGACAGAAGGGAACCAGGACACCTGTCAGTCAGAGGCCCCAGGCTGTCTGGCAGAAAGCGAGCCCCGTCCTTGTGTTTTCTGCTGCCTCCCGGCCCCCACCTGCCGCGGGCATATTCGCAGGGCTCAGGGCTCGGGAGGGCGAGGCCAGAAAGCTTCCCCGGGGACCTCGGCACCCTGCCCTCCTTCTGGGGGGAGCCCCCGCGGGCAGCTGTTTGCTATTCCAGGCTGGACCCTACAGGCCTGACCTGAGATTCTTCCCTCTTCTCCAAGAGGCGATTGATATGCCGGTAAAGAAGGGGGTGACTTCACCAGGGAGAAGGGAGGGCCCTTGGCCAGTCAGGAGGCAGCTGAGCGCTGGGCCTTGTAACACGGACACTGAGGGCAGGAATACCACTTACTGGGAGGAGCTCCGTGCCCACTGTGCCCACGGCGAGTCTGAATGCCCTTCACCCTCACAAGGAACCCTGCGCGGCCGGTTATGTCGTTATCCGTCGTCTTTTTCTCAACTGGGTGATGGCCCCGGGTTCAGAGAGGCTATGTGGTCACCTGCGGCAGGTTAGAGAGGAGCAAAGCCACAGAGCTGAGTGTGGACAGCAGGAAGTCCTTCCTCGTCCTCCTCCGAGTCCCGACCCCCGAGGGACACGAGGGCCGGCAGGTGGAAGTTAAAGATGCCGCCGGGTGGCTGGTCAGCGGGCGAGAAGGTGCGCTGTCCATCGGGAAAGTCAGAAAGAGCCGCCCAGCTTCCCCTGGACCCAGCCCCAAGCGCGGACACCCCTGGGGTCCCCTGTAAACTGCAGAGCTGGAAGGTGCATTCTCGGTGACGGGAGGGTCCCGCAGAGAATGGGGCCATGCTGAGCCAGCCTGTGCGGGGCTCTTCCCTCAGAGAGCCCCCGGGGCCTCAAGTCTGCCTCCTCCTCTGAAACGACGAGGCGTGTGACCCCAGAGGGGGTTCCCAGGAATATGAACTCGAGGTTACCCCAACAAGACAGGTCATGGAGTGCCCTGCCCTCCTCACAGCCTCGTCTGGGGTCCACAGGGCTGGGGACCTCCGCCAGGGTCACACGTGGGCAGAATTCTTTCTCATCCTTCTCTCCTTCCCCCTCCAAGCCGCACTGAGACACTGGGGACTGTCAGGCATGTCAGGTGACACAGCGTGTCCATATCAGCTGCCCTGACTTACCTTTTTTTTTTTTTTCCTGAAGTGAGAAGCAGATAGGCAGAGAGACAGACACCCGCATGCGCCCGACCAGGATCCACCTGGCATGCCTACCAGAGGGCGATGCTCTGTCCATCTGGGGCATCGCTCTATTGCAACCAGAGCCATTCTTGCGCCTGAGGCAGAGGCCATGGAGCCATCCTCAGTGCCCGGGCCAACTTGTGGAGCCTTGGCTGTGGGAAGGGAAGAGAGAGACAGGAAGGAGAGGGGGAGGGGTGGAGAAGCAGATGGGCACTTCTCCTGTGTGCCCTGGCCGGGAATCGAACCCAGGACTCCTGCACGCCAGGCCGACGCTCTACCGCTGAGCCAACCGGCCAGGGCCCTGACTTACCTTTTAAGCAGAGGTCTGCCCCCCCACCCTACCCCTTGGGCAAATGCAGGTCAAGCCCCTGCTGTTAGGGGTGGAAGGGTTCTGGGAGGGTTGGGGTCTCACCTCTCACGAATGTCCCCAGCGCCCTCTCTCTCCTCAGCACCCAGCCCTCTCATTCTTTCAGAAGATAAGTGTCCACATGTTCTGAGGCCTCCCTCTTCCTCACGCCTGCCCCTCCCCGGACCTGGGCGCTAGGCCCACTTTCCCAGCGTCCTGACAGAGTGGGGAGAGGGCAGGCTTTGGGGCAGACAGGTGGCTCTTCCAGGGACCCTGTTTGTGGTCCTGAGCTTCCGAGCAGAGACCGATGTCTGACCCTCTCTTAACTCAGGAACTGACCTCTGAGGTCTGTGACTAGCACAGCAGGACTGAGTGCTTACAGCCTCCGGGCACCGTGGTCACCCTTTCCTGACACAGTCTGAGTCTGTCTTCTCAAGGACGGTGCTCTGAGGCAGGTGCCGCCCCCACGGCGGCCCAGGGGTCAGAGAGCTGACCTGGGGTGCGAGCCCCCCCCCACGTGGTGTCCGTGGGGCTCTACGGGCTGCGGCCTGTACGGCTCCCGGGCGCTGCCTGCGGTGCCCTGCTAGGGACAGACGGGCCAGCGGTCTTCAGTGGGTACCGCGCCTACTCCACCGTCGTCTTCCCAGTAAAGCCTGCGGGCAGAGAGCAGCACAGCCTTCCTGTCCCCTGCGTGTCCTGTTTGGGCCCGTCCTTTGTCCTCGCCTGAGGGGGAACCGGCTTCCCGCTGCCTGCTCACCCCCACTGGGCATGCTCAGGCCCCGCGGGCGTCCTGGTGGGAGAGCCGGGACTGTGGACGGCTCACTGACTGGGGCAGTCCTCCTGCGGCTGGGGGAGGCGGGCGCTGCCAGCTCCTCAGTGATGGCCGCCTTCAGCCCTTTTCTGGGTTCGTGGGAGGCGGGGCTCTGGCTGTTTCCCCCCCAAATTCATGTCCCACCTCGTCAGCTTTGCCCGGTGACTCTGTCTATGGAGAGATCCACTTCCTCGTCACGGACACGAGAAGGTTTTCCTGGTTGACGTCGAGGTGGCTTTTAATCTGGAGGAACAGACGGACCCTACCTGGAATGACAGTGACGTTCACCCAAAGTGGGGGGGGGGGGCGGGAGGGGGCTGATCGCTGACCACCCACACTGCCTCGCTGACCACCCACACTGCCTCAGCTTCAGCCGCAGCGTGAGGGGAAAACAAGTCCTCTCGCCTCTCTCCAGTTTTCATAATGATTTTAGAAAGTTTTATTTTTTAGAATCCCAAGTCTTAACGTGTGAAGATACATTTGCCCCAAATTCTAGCTTTCCTCTCCGGGGTCTCTCTAGTTTCATGTCTTTTGTGGAAGTCGCACCACCATGTATCCTTCTGTGTGAAACACCACGGAGAGCTGCACTTTGAGAACTTGCCCCCCCACGCCCCCACCTGCGGCTGTGTGTAGAGCTCAGCCGACGTCCCCGGGATGCTAGTGACAGTGACTCTTGTCGTGGGAGCACAGTGACTTCCCTGCTGCCTTCTCTGTCTCTTTCTTTGTTGTTTGATGTTTTATTAGAAAAAATAATGAGCATGAAAATAATGCAGCCATTATGTTAAAAAAAAAAAAAAAAAAGCCAGCAAAATGTCAACAAATGCAGCAAGAGCAGCCAGACCAGCACCACCTGTGCCGGACTGACCAGCAGGTCTCAGCAAAGGCACGTCCACTCACCTGTCCCCACCCCGGAGGGGACTGGAGGCTTTCCTCACCATCGCACTGGGTTTTGGCAACCGGTGGCCAGTGAACTCTTGAACTGCCCTGCCCGGTGACTCCCAGGCGCACCACCTCCCAAGCGTGCGTTTGTGATAAAAACCACAGCGTCCCAGGCTGTGTGGCTGTCCCCGCGCTCAGGGGTCACCTGGTTCTCTCGGTTCTGAGGGAAGCGTGAATACCCGCGTTATGTGTTCCTCGGCCGGCTTCTCGGGTTTGTTTCCGCGGTTTTTTGGAGTTCATAAATATCAGAACGTGGGTTGGAAGGCCTTCCAGAAATAAAGCTGGCCGTTCACGGCGCGGTGTTTTGGCAAAGCCTTCCTTCCTATATGGAGGGAAACCCTGTTTACCTTTGTGAAGAGTCAACAGAGCCCGGGGCTGACGGTTCCTCCACCCTCCCTGGGCCGAGGAAGGACACAGGCTGGACTGTGCCAGCCTCCGTCTTGACTTAGGAGCAAAGACGTCCTTTGTCAACGCCGCTGGGAACATTCTGGGGTCGCTCTCAAAGTCAGCGAAAGCCGCCATCCGACTTTCCCGTCCCCTGCCGGTGCGCTTAGATCCTACGCTGTGTTTTTCTCTAGTGATCAGAATTTTCTGTGGAATGGGAACAGGAAGTGCCCCCGGTCATCGAGTCTCTGACTTGTGGCGAGAAATGGATGGGACCGAAGGTGATGGTGGCTGGAGGTACCAGGTTCACCAGGAAGTGGCACAGGACATCGCGGGCTAGCCACCCCCCCACCCCCCCACCCCCCACCGTGACCAGCGGCGGGCAGGCTTCCTCTGTGAGAGGGATGGTCAGTCTTTGGGGCCAGCCTAATCGGAAGCCCTCTGGCTCTTTAATGGCCCATCTCATGGGCAGCTGTGTAATTTTGAGCCTTTGGGAGGCTCTTTCTGAGCAGAGGGGCTGATGACCCCCTGGTAGGCGATGCCACGTGGTCACGGGTATGCGGGCACCTGACCTCTGTGCTTCAGTTTCCTCCTCGTGCCGTGGGGACGGTAAGAGGGTTACGTAGGTTAACGCGCCCGGCGAATGCAGACTGGAGTACAGACTAGCGCCGGGCTCGTGGTAAGCGCGCCTTGAATGCTCGCCATGATTGCTTATCCCTGGTGTTTATTCACACACAGCGGATGCGCACCTGTCTCCTGACGGCAAAACCAAGTGTAACGAAATGCACAAACAAATCAGGAAGCCCCTGTCAGGTCGGAGGCAGCCCTGGAGGAGGGTGCGGGGACCGAGAACCTGGAACGAGGGGCGGTCGCTCAGACTTACTTCTCCCCGAAGAAGAGCCCCTTTTCTCTGAGGGTCTGGCCCCTGGCTTATGGCCGCTGACGGGGCAGTGTGCTCAGTGGTGGACGGTCACACAGCATTCCCGTGTGACTCAGGGGGTACCGGGTCGGCCCTAGGGGGTGGGCCTTGGGCGGTGCCGGGCTTTGTGGCTCCAGAGAAGACGGTGATGAGGGGAGTCTGCCCTGCACCTGCCCGGGCCGGGGCGACTCCAGGAGCCAGGCTGAGAGCCACACACGCCCAGCACTTCCTGTCGCTCTCCCTGAGGTCCGGCCCGTGGCTCCTGCAGCCCTTCTGTCCACCATGTGACTCGTAGGACCGCCTCCCCCGCCACTTGGACAGACCCTGGTGGACGGTCCCCGAGAGTCTGAGAAATAGCCTGTACGTGGAGGCGTCTCACCCCAACCAGACAGTAACAGGGACCCCGAGGGGCTGCCGTTGTCGGGCTCAGAACCCTTTCTTGTATCTGCTTTGCGTTTGTAGGTTAGGTTTCAGGGCAGAAACACCCAGTGTTTGGGGGTGCTAAGGACACACCCCCTCCCCCGCCCCGAGTTGGGTCTGGCCGTGACTGATCAGCTTGTCTCACGACCTCTGGTTTTCCTCTGCTTGAAGGTTCGCTTTCAGGATCTCCTGAGGAATTTTCGCAAGCAGCAGAACATGTCAGGTGACCTTTATCACACTCGATCCCGTCCACGCTTGGGCCAGCAGGCTGCCCAGGCGTGTCCCCGGGGCCTGAAGCCCAGGCCGGTCAGAGCTCAGGGCAGGGTCCTCCGTGTGGCCGATCTTCCAGCGGCCTGTCGAGCGAGCGGCCTCTGCTCAGAAGGGGTCTGAGTGAGCCGACATGGGACCTAGCTGCCCAGACGCAGTGCACACCAGCGTCCTGTGTGCACCTCCCCCAGCGGAGCATTCAGACCTGAATTCTGGCTCTGTGTGCGCTCGGGCAGGGCCTTGTAGACGCCCGGGGGAGGGCACATGGACTTCCCTGTAAGGGCTGTCGGAAGGCCCTCTTCCGTGGGCGTGGCAGTTAAAGGAAGATCTGCGGTTATGGGCCAGAACCTGGGGAGTCGGCCTGCGCACAGGAAAGGACCATTTTGTCCTTGAATCCTTGTAGCCGAGGACAGACTCTGTTTATTGCTGTGAGGAGTGGCACTAAGTTGATTACAGGGCCCTGGTCGGCAGGAAAGGGACATCTGCACTGGACTGTCTGTCCTGGGGTGGACCAGGAAGGACCCTGAGGGTCTCTGTGTGGCAGGGAGTGTCCAGTGGGGGCTGGGGACACACGCTGGAGCTGCCACCGCAGAGGGAGGCCATGCTGGGGCTGGGATGTGGTCTGGGGCGCGGCCCCGCCCCTCTGGACCCTGTGTGTGTGTGTGTGTGGGGCTGGGATGTGGTCTGGGGCGCGGCCCCGCCCCTCTGGACCCTGTGTGTGTGTGTGTGTGGGGCTTTCCACCCCCCCCGCATGCGGGCAGAGCTGCCTCTGTTTTCCAGTTGTGACCGAGGTCGTGTTCGGTGAGGCCCGGTGAGCAGAGCCACCCCGGGTAACGCGCGGCCCACGGGCCAGGCGCTTTGCTGCGGGCTTTACGGGGAACGCAGGCTTACATCCGCCTGGCACTGGTGCCCCCTTCACAGAGGGGGAGGCGGAGGCCTGAGGGAGGCCTGGTCGTTTGTCCACACGCATAGCCGGTCGGCTGCGGGGCTGGGGTCCGGTCCCACCCCTCTTCTCAATTGCATTTTGTGCTAATGAGCACTGATAGGTCATGTCCAGAAGGTCGGCGCCAAAAAGAAAAGAAAATGAAACAGCTCTGACTCCCTGGAGGAATGCAGAAACACCCTGATCCTGCCTTCCAGCCTGTAAAGGGACAGTTGTGTTGCTCTTCACCCCCCTCCCCACTCCCCAGCAGTGTGCTCTCAGGGTGTGCTCCCTGGTCACCAGGGCTCTGAGACCCTGGGGGACTGAAGATGCTTAGTGAAGTAGTGAGCAAATGAGTTTGCACCTCCCTAATCAAGACACAAGGCCCCAAACGGGGGCAGCATTCCACCAATAGCCGGGCGGAGATTTTAAAAGCAGTTTTTGCATGCCATCCTTCTGAGTCAGAGCCCAGGAGTGTTTGTGGAATCCCATTACGGTATTTCTTGGGGGGCTTCATCTGGCTGAGAATATCTCTGTCTGAGGCAACCCCTGTCTGGGGCCAATGCTTGGCTCAACCGAGCTATCCTCAGCGCCTGAAGCCACACTAGGAGCAATCAAGCCACTGGCTGCAGGAGGGGAAGATAGAGGAAAGGGTGGAGAAATAGATGGCCACTTCTCCTGTGTGCCCTGACTGGGAATCGAACTCTGGGACTTCCATACTCCAGGCCAACACTATCCACTGAGCCACCAGCCTAGAGCTAAGACTTCATCTTTTTCGTGGCTGCTTGCCGGTGGGCTCTACCTCTCTCCTGGCCTGCGGAGGTGGCTTGGCTGGCTCTGCCTCCCCCGACCGCAGGAAGTTCAGTGGTCCCAGGCTGATGGAGCCCTTCTTCACCGCTGTCCCGGGATGGTTGAGTTTAAATCAGGTATAAATCCGGAACTTGTGCAGGGAGCCCAGTTCCCTACAAGGACCCTGGCCATGGTCTCTTACCCAGAAGGGGTGACATGCCCAACCCCAAAAACCTTTATCGATTCCATCCCTGCCCGTGGCACCTTTGGGTCAGCGGTCAGCGACCAGCCTGGTCTGCTTTGTCTCCAACGTGGAAGCTTCCTTTCCTCCCCTTGGACTCCGCCGTGCCTTAAAAGATAGCCCAGTCTTCACCCCTCACTTCTGAACGTTTGTCATGGGATGCTCCGCCCACCGTGGGGACCGCAGAGGGACTCCTCTGTCTCTCCCATTTTCTGCAACTGTGGGAACATCTGTGCATCGTAACATCAGGCTTTAAAATGACTTGCTGCGGGTGGGTAGCGGCCATTTTCTTCTCGGGCAAATCGTCTGTATCGACGTGACATTGTCTCGGAATCGGGAAGGACAGGCGTCATCTTTCTAACCGTTGTCTCTTGTTCCAGAACGCCTACACCACCACGGCCATTAACGGGACAGATTTTTGCACGTCCGCAAGAGATGCGCTTGGGCTCTTGTCCAAGAACTCGAGCCACTTTGCCTCTGTCAGCTGCTTTGGAGACTTCATAATTTTTCTAGGAAAGGTGAGATCGTCTGCATTCAAATAAGAAGTAAAGACACGTGGGACCCCAAATTCAAGTCATAGGACAAGGCTGGCGTTGGGAACGGATGTTTCTTGAGTTCTTGCTCTTAGGGTAGATGCCTTCCTTCCGTATTGTGTTGAACCCTCAACCCTGGGAGGTCCCGGTTAATAACCCGTCCAGGCCCCCCTGGGTGCCTGGGGCCAGGCTTTGGATCCCGGTCTGACTCTCTCATCTCTGGTCCATTCTCTCCACCATTGTGGGTCCCTGGTTTTCATGTCTATGGTGAAAATGCAACTAGCCTCAGAAAATGGATGCTGGTTTTTTTTTTTTGGGGGGGGGATGTTGAGAAGGGTCATAAAATGTATGAAATAGCATGGAAACAGTAAAATGTCTGTGCTATGGAATGGCGTGCCGCCCACGTGTAGACGGAAGTGTTGATGTGCCAGATGGAGCCAAGGTCGCGTTTCTGCCGTCTTCAGAGCGGCGGTCTTCAGGGAACGGTCCGTCGTCTCCTGAGACCAAGGAGCTCGGGAGCTCCAGCAGCTGGTGGAGCGAGGGACAAGCCCTGAGGCTGGGATCTTGGATGCTGGCCCTAGGCCTTCATGTCTATAAACTCAGGAGGGCCGGCGCCCTTTCCCGGTTGTAGCAAGGAGGGACGAGTGTGTTTTTGTTTTTTTCTGGTAGAGGCACAGAGAGAGATAAGGAGCATCAGCTAGTAGCTGTGGCACTTCAGTTGTTTATAGATTGCTTCTCATATGTTCCCTGATTGGGGGGGGGGGGGGCTCCAGCCGAGCAAGTGACCCCTTGCTCAAGCCAGTGACCTTGGGCTTCAAGACAGCGACCTTGGGCTTCAAGCCAGCGACCATAGGGTCATGTCTATGATCCTGCACTCAAGTGGGCGACCCTGTGCTCAAGCCGGTGACCTCGGGGTTTCGAACCTGGGTCCTCAGCGTCCCAGGTCGATACTCCATTCACTGCTCCACCACCTGGTCAGGTGGGACTGGAATGTTGACGATGGGGGGGGGGTGGGGGTGCTCCAGCCCCTCTCTCATTAACTCCAAGTTGACGGTTATTTATGCTGCGCCCCAGCATGTCCCTTTCCAGCTGACTGGTCAACCACAGGGCCTCATTCCGTGCCTCAGTTGGCCTGGTTCCGCTTCCCTTCACTACCCTGTGGATTCTCGACCACGGCTGTGCTGACCTGCCCGCCACATCTTCACTGCCCGGGCTCGGCAGCCTCGAGTCTCCCAACCTTCCTCGTAGGACGCGCCTTTGGTGGGGCCCCAGCGTGAACCAGCTCTAGGTCTCCAGTCGTGGCCTGTCCGGTGCCACGTCTGTGGATTCTTGGCCCCTTACTTGGCATGGAGTGCTTCTGTGGCATTTGGGTGTCTGTGCATTGCTGTCGTAGTTAACTGCTGTCAGTACGAGTTACAGCACGCTTGGCTCTGACAGGTGCGTGTTAAGTGCACATATTTTTAGGTTCAGCTGGACCCTGGAGACTCTGCATATGATGGTCACTCCAGAAGCACAGCTGATTATTTCAGAACAACTTAAATAACCTGAGTTGTAGCTGTCCTTGAATGGGGTGTGTTGTTTGCATCACCTTGGTAGAATCATGGGTGATGTGATTTCTTTTTTTTTTTTTTTGTACCTTTCTGAAGCTGGAAACGGGGAGAGACAGTCAGACAGACTCCCGCATACGCCCGACCGGGATCCACCC
The DNA here is from genome assembly GCF_036850995.1 of Saccopteryx leptura. NCBI lineage: Eukaryota > Metazoa > Chordata > Mammalia > Chiroptera > Emballonuridae > Saccopteryx > Saccopteryx leptura. Next base: position 79,012,261 of record NC_089513.1, on the reverse strand, counting down.
AGCACGCCCACCAGGGGGCGATGCTCTGCCCACCAGGGGGCGATGCTCTGCCCCTCCGGGGCGTCGCTCTGTTGCCACCAGAGCCACTCTAGCGCCTGGGGCAGAGGCCAAGGAGCCATCCCCAGCGCCCAGGCCATCTTTGCTCCAATGGAGCCTTGGCTGCGGGAGGGGAAGAGAGAGACAGAGAGGAAGGAGAGGGGGAGGGGTGGAGAAGCAGATGAGCGCTTCTCCTGTGTGCCCTGGCTGGGAATCGAACCCGGGACTTCTGCACGCCAGGCCGATGCTCTACCACTGAGCCAACCAGCCAGGGCCTGATGTGATTTCTAATCACTACTTCCAAAAATTATTTTGGAATGACGTTTCATCTTTATAAACTTTTTTTTTTTTTTACTTTGGGAAACCATTTTCCTGTATTTCCCATAATGACACAGCATTGTTAAGTCTTCTAAAGAGCACGTGACAACCAACAATTCTTTGGTTGTTTTTTAATCAAGTAGCATTTAGCCGGTCTCGGCCATCTTCGTGGATGTCAGAGGGCAAAGCAGATTCCAGACGGGCTGCGTCCTGTCTGTTCAAGACATAGGAACATCCTGGCCTGCGGTCCTGCTCCCGGAACTATAATAACTGCCTATAGCCAAAGCCGGGAGTAATCCCATGACTGTGTCTCCACACGCACCAGCCCTGGGAAGCCCCTCTGCTCAATCCCCAGGGTGCAAAGAATCACCTGGGAAGCTATAGTGGGTCTACTCAGCAGATCACCTTGCTGGTACTTAAAATTGGCGTTTATGAAAAAGTTTTTCAGTGAAGATGTTTATTGTAGTGTTTAGGGGAAAAACACCAGTTTTGTGAGGTCCTGTGCAATCTAGATAAGTACAAAAGCCAGGCACCACCAGAAGGGAAGTCCGTCTGCGCCCCCCCCCCCCCTCCAGATCATCCTGGCTCCCCTTTGCTCTCATTTCTTCTCCTGTTTTCTTCCTGGTTCATTGTTGCAGATTTTTCCAACGAGTGTTCTTTACAACGGGGGGGGGGGGGGGGGGCACCCACCGCAGACACACACACACACACACACACACCCCTGTGGGTATTGGAAACCGTGGCAACCGACAATGGCATTTTCTTTTTTTTTTTTTCATTTTTCGGAAGCTGGAAACAGGGAGAGACAGTCAGACAGACTCCCGCATGCGCCCGACCGGGGTCCACCCGGCACGCCCACCATGGGGTGACGCTCTGCCCACCAGGGGGCGATGCTCTGCCCATCCTGGGCGTCGCCATGTTGCGACCAGAGCCACTCTAGCGCCTGGGGCAGAGGCCAAGGAGCCATCCCCAGCACCCGGGCCATGTTTGCTCCAATGGAGCCTTGGCTGCGGGAGGGGAAGAGAGAGACAGAGAAGAAAGCGCGGCGGAGGGGTGGAGAAGCAAATGTGTGCTTCTCCTGTGTGCCCTGGCCGGGAATCGAACCCGGGTCCTCCGCACGCTAGGCCAACGCTCTACCGCTGAGCCAACCGGCCAGGGCCGACAATGGCATTTTCTGAAAGAGTCAAACTGATGCGTAAAGATTTACAACCCACCCTTGTCCTGACAGGTGTTGGTGACGTGCTTCACTGTGTTCGGGGGACTCATGGCCTTCAACTACCACCGGGCGCTGCAGGTGTGGGCGGTCCCCCTGCTCCTGGTGGCCTTCTTCGCCTACCTGGTGGCGCACAGCTTTCTGTCCGTGTTCGAGACGGTGCTGGGGGCGCTGTTCCTGTGTTTCGCTGTTGACCTGGAGACCAACGACGGGTCGCCTGAAAAGCCCTACTTTATGGACCAAGAGTTTTTGGTAAGTGAACCACCCGCTCATTTCCTGCCCCGATGTGAGTGAGCCAGCTTCAGTCTCTCCCTGGGGGCTCCCCGGGGGCTCCCCGGGCTCCCCGCACCTGGCCTGTGACGTGCGCTCTGTCCTCCCAGGCCGAAACCTCCCTGGAGAGAAGTGGGGCCGAATCATTCACACTGACCAGATGACCTCGGCTACGGGGGGGAGGGGGGGGTGTTCTGGACACAGTGGCACCCATTGGTGCTAACGGCTCAGTCTGGCCGTTCAGATGTTCCGGGGGATGTAACCGTTGATCTTTGTCCAAAGCACTGCTGCCTCCCGAGTGCCCTGTCATACCCACTGTCTGTTGGGGGCACACTGCAGTGAAGACCCCCCCCCCGCCCCGTCTGTGCCGGTATGAACAGATCTGCCACCCCAGGCTCTTGACTAATGAGGCACACCACCCCCGAGTGCAGCCCACACTGTCCATCCGGAAATAGCAGGCAGCTGTCCCCAGCAGCCTGACCCTGTGTGTGCAGCAGGGACATTTGAACAGCTGAGGAAGCCTCTCCTCTCTTCCCGTTGTCTGGGACCAGTGACACTTGAATAACTCACTCTGTTGCCATAAAACTTAGGTGTTAATGCCCTTTTGCTTTTGAAAGGAACATGCAAGCCCTCTTTGAGTCCTCAAGCAGCTCCACAGAAAGCACAAAGATACAATGTAGCACTAGTGGAGTTTTATAGCCCTGGTCCACAGAAAGCACAAGGATACAATGTAGCCCTAATGGAGTTTTATAGCCCTGGTCCACAGAAAGCACAAGGATACAATGTAGCCCTAATGGAGTTTTATAGCCCTGGTCCACAGAAAGCACAAAGATACAATGTAGCACTAGTGGAGTTTTATAGCCCTGGTCCACAGAAAGCACAAGGATACAATGTAGCACTGATGGAGTTTTATAGCCCTGGTCCACAGAAAGCACAAGGATATAATGTAGCACTAGTGGAGTTTTATAGCACTGGTCCACAGAAAGCACAAGGATACAATGTAGCACTAGTGGAGTTTTATAGCCTTGGTCCACAGAAAGCACAAGGATACAATGTAGCCCTAGTGGAGTTTTATAGCCCTGGTCCACAGAAAGCACAAGGATACAATGTAGCATTAGTGGAGTTTTATAGCCCTGGTCCACAGAAAGCATAAGGATACAATGTAGCACTAGTGGAGTTTTATAGCCTTGGTCCACAGAAAGCATAAGGATACAATGTAGCACTTGAGCAGGTCTCCTTTTCCCCATTCAAAATCCACCGCCCTCCCCTGCCCCCAGGCATGTTAATTCAACAGGGGAACCATTTTTAAGGATTATCCCCCCTACCCCCAGTGATATGGCCCAGTAAACAGTGCCAACAGCCTGGTCCATGCATTCTTTTGTTTTTCAGAGTTTTGTCAAAAGGATCAGCACATGGAACGGCTTGAGGTCCCCGGGAGACAAGAGGTCCGCAAGGCACGAAGAAGGAACGGAACTCCGGCCCATTGTGAGATAGGAGCCCGTGAAGTGTTTGCACCTGGGCCAGTGTCCTCCTCCGGAGAGCCCTTTGTCTGCAGAATAAACGCTGAGACCCACAGGCCCTGTTCCTCACGGTTTGGTCTAATAGTTTGGCCACCTTCCAACCGACAGCCCAACCTTTCTTCTGCTTCCTGGGACAGAAAAACCTTCTGAAGCCATGTTTCTAGGCATCAGTGCAAAAAGCAGGCTATATACACGGTCATTTTAGGACCCAAGGCCGAGCTCACTCCTCACCCACGGTCAGCAGCCGCAGCAGAACTCTCTGGAATACTGTCCCCATGCAAGACAGGACTTCCGGCTCATCCAGTCCCGGGAATATGCTAAGTGTGTTCTCACTCTGCAAAGTACAGTCCTTAGGTTTTGTGACCATCAGAACTGGAACTACCCACCTGACAGGCATGGCCACCAGCTGGGGTGGGAGCCCTTACCCCCCAGATGTGACGTCAACTGGTGAGGAGTCCCGGGCTCCTTCTCACAAGTTGGTGAACATGCTGGACCACAGCCCCGCCCAGGAGTCACCTGGATCCCCATCCTAAGATTAAGACGCAGTGGTGGCCAGGGTGGGTGTTGGTGGGGGGCTTTTCTTCTTAAAGTTTGAAACAAGTTGGGACATTTCCCATGCTGATGGGTAGCCTCACTTCATTTAGATGAGAAGGTGAACACTTACCCGTTCTCCTGACGGGGGACAGGCTGGCTTCTCTGCAGGACAAGCCGTGCTGAGGAGGCCCCCTCCCCACGAAGGTGGCCCCCTCCCCACGAAGGTGGCCCCCTCCCCACGAAGGTGGCAAGCAGCAGCTGGCCTCCAGTCTAGGTTAACAAACGCAAACGGCCACTCTGTCTTAATCACACCATTGGACTAGGAAAGAGGGTTGCAGACCAGTTTCTGGGACAGTCACCGAGGCCTTGCTAAGCAGGTGGACAGAGCTTTTGTGGGTACGTGGCATCCCGTGCCTGTCCTCGCTGTCTGTCTCGGCAAAAGCCAAGCGGACACGCCCACCCCCAGCCCTCACAGCCAGTCAGTCCGTCCTGTCAGGAGAAGGAAATCACTGGGCTGAGGAAATGTCAGAGGGTGTGAGTCACCAGTTTTCTCTTAGTGAGTGGACTTTTTCTTTTTTGTCATTATGACCTCCTGAGCTCTTTGGCCTTCTCTCTGTCATGACTGAAGGTTAGGTTTTGCTGAAGCTTCATATTATAAACCCCAGTTTAATATCAAACCCCGCCATGTCCTACCTAGTCCTGGTCTAGCCATTCCCCTCCCCCCTTTTTAAAGTATATGTTTATTAGAAATCAGAAATAAATCGATTATTTTAAAGTAATAGCCTTAATTAGTGATTTCAAAAGGGCATTCACCTCAGCGTTTTGTGCGATGTATTTCCATGTAATGCATTCTTCTTTAACATTTGTTTTTCAGTTGATGTACAGTATTGTATAGTGTCAGGCGTACAACATAGTGATTAGAGATGCGTGTGCCTTATGAAGTGACCCCCCTCCCCCCCCGCCCGGCAAGTTCGGCACCCACCTGGCAGCACACACAGTTACCACAACACTATTCACTATCTTCCGTCTGCTGTAGTTCACGTCCCCGTGACTGCTTTTATTACTGGCGAGTTGTCCTCAGTCTCTCCCCGTTGCCCACCCCTCCCCCACCACAGCCCCTCCCCTCTTGCAACAACCATCGGTTTTGTTCTCTGTATCTGTGAATTTGTCTCTGTCTTGTTCATGTATTTATTTATTATTTTTTTAGCTTCCGCGTAGAAGTGGAAATCACACAGCCTGCCTTTCCTTGACTTATTTCCCTTTCCCACAACACCCTCTAGGTTCCTCCATGTTGTGGCCAATGGCAGGATTGCGTTCTTTTTTTATGGTGAGTAATAATGTTCCGTAGTATAATATGGACCACAGTGTTTTAACCCACTCGTCTGTTGATGGACACTGGCTGCTTCCATATCTGGACTATTGTATATATTGCTGCAGTGAACATAGGGGTGGGTGCATCCATCTTTTCAAATTAGCGTTTTTGTTTTCTTCAGATGTATATACGCAAAAATGGAATTGCTAGATCATCAGGCAGTTCTATTTTTAAGTTTTGGGGGACCCCCACACTGCTGTCCACTGTGGCTGCACCCTCCAATGGCGCACGAGGGTTCCCTTGTCTCCACATTCTCGCCAACACTTGATTTATTGACAATTGTGACTCTGACAAGTGTGAAGTGACACCTCATTGTGGTTCTGATTTGCATTTTTCTGATGATGAGTGATGTTGACCACTTTTTCATGTGTCCGTTGGCCATCTGTATGTCTTTGGAGAAGGGGCTATTCATGTCCTCTGCCCACTTTTTAATTGGACTGTTTGGTTTTTTGTTTGTTTGTTTTCCCAATGTTGAGCTATGTGAGTTCTGGATACATTTTGGATATTAGCCCATGATCAGATTTACCATTGGCAAATGTCTCCTCCCATTCTGTAGGCTGCCATTTTGTTCTGTTGATGGTTTTCTCTGTGATGCGAAAGCTTTTACATTTGATGTAGTCCCGCCTGTATATATTTTTATATGTCTTTACCCGGGGCAATGTAAAAAATTGCAACATCAGGTGTCAAAGAGCTTACTGACTGTTTTTCTTACAGCAGTTTTACTTAGATCTTTGATCCCTTGTGAGGTTATCCTTGTCTGTGGTTTAACACAGTGGTGTGGCTTCATTTCTTTGGCGTGAATCTGTCCAGTTTTCCCAACACCACTTACCGAAGAGACTGTCTTCACCCCATTCCATGTTCTCACCTGCTCTGCCATCGACCAACTGGCCGTGTCGGCGTGGGTTTATTTCTGGGCTCTCTGTTCTGTTCCATTGATCTAAGCGTCTCTTTTTATGCCAATACCATACTGTTTTGATGATCATGGCCTTGGAATATTCGTTTGATATCACGAACCGCTATGATGTGAATGTTATTATGTTTGATGTTGTCCCAAAGGTCCCTGAAACTCTCTTCTTCTTTTGAAAAAAAATTCCTCTTCCTTTCTGCTGTTGTGACTGGGTGTTTTCTGCTACCTTTTCATCTGGATCACTAATTCAGGCCTCTGCTTCATCTAATCTGCTGCTGATTCTCTCTGGTGTATTTTTCATCTCGGTTACTGCATTCCTCGGTGTGGGTTAGCTTTTTTTTTTTTTAATGTTTTCTTTGTTGAAGTTCTCAGAATTCATCTCTTCTTCTCTGGCGTTCACCCCGATAACCGGGGTTTTGAACCCTGTATCTGTTAGATTGCTTGTCTCCATTTTGTTTAGTTCTTCTTCTGGAGTTTCTTTATTTTTTGGTCCTGTTCTTTCGTTTGGAGCACGTGTTTTCACCTCCCTTTGGTGGACTCGCCGCTTGTTTCTGTGTATTAGGCAGGTCTGCCATGTCTCTCAGTCGTGAAGAGAGTGGTTGTGTAGAGAAGGTGTCCTGTGGGGCCCCGTGGAGCAGTCCTCCTCAGTCCCCTGAGCCCGGTTCTCTGGGGGTGTCCCCTGTGTGGGTTGCACGTGCCCTCCTGTTCTGTAGCTGGGCTCTGACTGCTGCCCGCAGGCGTGGGTGGGGCTCACCCTCAGGCTGACCGGCTGTGATTGTCGGCTGCAGCTACAGTGGATGGGCCATTGTTGGGGGCCTCACCCTCCCGGAGTGGAAGCTACTGTAGGAGGCCTCCGGGTCTCCCTCGGTGGCGGAGCTGGTTGGGTGGGGATGTGGTGCTCTGAAACCGGCCTCCGGGTGGGTTGGGTCTAGCATCCTGGGAGGGGCTCTGCTGTGGGCGGAGGCCAGTCACCTCTTACACTGGGCTCGGGACTGCTGGACGGGAGCTATACTGCCCGCCGTGTGGTGTCTGTGGTCCTCTGGGGCGGTCTGCAGCACGAGCTGAGGCCAGCTGCTTGGGCGGACCTTCTGGAAGAGGCTTGGGCTGGGCGCACCAGTTGGTTGGGGTGGGGTCTCAGGGGAATCAGCAGGTTAGAGCAAATGGGGGTAGCCAGGTTCATGGAGAACACAGATATGGTGCCCGCCTGCGCTGGGCCAGCTGGGGGGAGAGCTCAGCCAGGGCACCATGGTGTGCCCCCAGACCTAGTCCCCAGCTCTCTCCTGCAAGTCAGTCATTTTGGTTCCTACCCCATGCCACTGCCCCTGTGCCGGGCCTGGTTCTCTGGGACATAATCTCGCTGGTTTTGACACATGCTGCTGGGTGGGGGGGGGAGCTCCTCTTCCCGGCACTGGTGTCCCATTCTGGGGAGCCAGGTGTGTCTCTGGGACCCCTTGCTCCTCTGCAGCCGGACGTGCCTCCCAATTCTTAACGGTCACATATTAGTGTGGGACCCACCTGTCTGCCCCCCGCCCCCCATCAGTCTCCCCACGGCCACCTCCTACCCCGAGTCGTAGGCGTTCTGTGCAGCTCCTCTCCCCGTGGTTCCCAGAGACGCACGTGGCAGGGATGTGGATGTGGTTGTGGGAGGGGACAAGCTCAGCGTCCATGCACTCTGTCCTCTCGACTCCACCGTGTGTGTGTGTGTGTGTGTGTGTGTGTGTGTGTTTCTTAGTGACGTGTATTCACCCCAGAACATGAATATAAAATCCCACCGCCATCCCCACCAGGGTTCCTGAAGGTGATTTTAAGGTTATCCGAAGCTGGGTGTAAGGTGAGTCGGGGGCCGCTGAGTGACAGCAGCATAAGCAAGGGTCCAGCCGCAGCCTGGACCCCTCGTCCTGCTCGGCCCCCGCCTCCGGCACCGAGCGCCCTACATGTGACCGGACCTGTCTTTGCTCACAGCCCCGGGGGAAGAGGACTTCCTCAAAATAACCAGCTGGTGGCTCGTAGGAAGGTTCCAAAAAAATATTTATTTATAAAAAATACAACGGGATTAAGTTTATGCTGAGAAATGCAGCAATAAATACAGTTGCAAACAGAGCACGTCTACACGGATACATTGGCACAAACAGGAAGGGCACAGGCACCGCCTGGACCCGCTCGCTGGCGGGCTGACTTGTACACGCTCCTCGGTCGAGAGACCCCCGCCCCACCCCCCCACCCCCCCACCCCCCCGTGGAGAAGGTCTCGTCAGCTCAGGTGCGAGAATGAGTACACGTTATCATCACGGATGCACACGGATCAGGACTTTATTTAAAAATTAGCAAACAATACTGTAGGAACATCGATATGTCAATTTCTAAAAAAAAAAAAAAAAATGCTGCATCTCCAATTTAGGCGGCAGACGCCCCCTTTCGCTATAAGCTCGAGTTTGAGTCTTCCCCGCAGAAACCGGCCCTAGACTGTGGGGGACGGGGTGGGGGTGGGGGGCGAAGAGCTTCCTATTGTTTGAAAACACCGGTTTCAGTAGAAAGAGGGTAAAAACACAGGTCTGTCGGAAAAGTCTTGGCTGTACGGGAGGACCCCGGTGTCACAGTGTCCCCTTCTTACTTCATATGCGGGTTACTGGCTGTGCCGGAGGGCCGGACCGTCCCAGCACGGAAAGGCAACTAGGTAGGGGGGAGGCGGAGAGGGAAAAGGAATGTACGTAAGGCAGGCCTGCTTTTTTTTTTTTTTAAGGTACGACAAGCATAATAGTGTTTTAGGAAGACAAGATACAAATGACTCAAGGCTAGCGCGGTTCTCTCACTGGGGACACCCGGCAGGCTGGCCGCGGCCCCGGGCGCGCCTCGCCGCCGGCTAGTAATCGATGCCCTGGTCGCCGTACGGGTACTCGCGGGGGTAGTCGTCCCGGTACTCGCCCTGGTACTCGTCCGGGTACTCCGCCTGGTAGTCGCTGTCGCTGATCTCCGACCCGTTCGTCCCCGTCCCCTGGCTGCCGTTGTGGATGACAGGCTCGGTGGGGGCGGCGCAGTACTTGGGGTCGTACACCTGCCGCCCGAGCCCGTACACGCTCATGCCCTTCTGGGACGCCACTTTGTTGGTGCCCATCTGGAGGGAGATGGTCGAGTTGTCCACCGGCTGGAGGGTGAGCTTCTGGTCGTAGATGTCCCTCCTGGTGCCCGGCGCCAACATCCCCGCCTGGAACCAAGCAAGCGCGGTTTGGAAAGGGTTAGAGCAGCAGTGGAAATCCCCACCCTGTGGGCACTGTGTCGGCGGTGCGGGTGTGCCCAGCATGAACAGTAATGCACCAACTTCCTAAAACGCCCCGCCGGGCGGACCTCTCCTACGAAGCAGCGCTCAGTGCGCCTGGAGGTGGCCACCCTGCCCTCTGTCTCTGCTTTGAGACGGCCGCGCGCCTCCAACAAGCCCCCCGTTCAGTGTTAGGTCTCTCACGGGCAAAACGGAGACAATACCACCTGCTCTGGGTTTCGGAAAGAAGCAGCGAGATGTGAAAACCCAGCTTCGTGCCCGCCCGGAGGTTACGCACAGGTGCCCGTTAGGACCACACGCACAAGCTGGGTCACCAGTGTTGACGGTTCGTAAATATATTCAAGGAAGGTGATGCTGAGTCGTCTTAAGGACCTGAGTTTTTCAACAAGGCTTTGGGACACGGGAGAGCCGGCCACAGAGGACTTGTCCCATAAAAGGGTGGATGACACCAAAGCTCCTGTTGGGTCAGTAAGGAAGGACGTCCTCAGACCTCAAACCTACTCTGGCCGGATAGGAGACCTCTTGCTCCCCAGGGCTCGGGGGGACCTCCGGGAGGGGCTGGTGGCTGTCACGAGCAAGGACACTTCCCTCTCGTGAGGAGACAGAACACGGGCGTTCCGTCTGCTGTGCTCACATCCACGCATCTAACCGCAATCTAGCTAAACAGACCCATCAGATCATGGCACCTGCCAAGTAAGTGAAGGGCTCCTTTAAAAACAAAAGCCAGAAGCAGCATTAGAATGGGCAGCTTGCTTGGCTCTGGAACCAGAACAGAATAAGGTTTCTCCTCTGGCGAGGCAGGAAGGCCGGCTGTTCTGACAGCCAGTGGGGGCCGTGAGCCGCACCGCCCCCGCGTGGCCGCAGAAAGGGTCCCCACACTTCCTGCTTTTGCTGCCTCCGCAGAACCTCCTTCCTGGAAGGAGCTCACTGTCCACAGACCCGAGGGGAAGGGCAGCCGCTCGGAGCCGCGTGCCCGGGAACGCGGCAGGCGGGGCTGCCGGACGAAGGCGCCGCTCACCTGGCTGGCCCCTTTGTTGGTGCCCATCTGCAGACTAATCGTGGTCTGGTCAAAGGGCTTGTCCGTCTGCATCTTGGGGTCGTACAGGTGCCGCCGGGTCCCGTAGGCTGTCATCCCCGCCTGGCTGGCGCACTTGTTGGTTCCCATCTTTTAAGTTAAAAAAAAAAATAATTACCAGACGACGTCAACACCGGTTACGACATGGACCAAACTTTGTTCTCTAACCAGACAGGTGGACAAGTCCCTTCCTGTCCGAGGCTGACGAGGCACACAGTCTCCCCCGTCCTTTCATGAAGTTCACAAGGCGCTGGTGTTAAAAATAATTTCAAACGAAGTCCCCGGTGATAAAAAGCCTCACCCTTCCCCGCACAGAGAAACAGGCACAGAGAAAGGGACGGACAGACAGGAGAAGCTGTCGCAGGCGCCGAGCTGCGTGTAACTTAAGTTCCTCTGCTACCTCGCCCCCCTCCACCACAGCACAGGCAACCAAACGACAGGAAGACCCGCGTCTGTGATTTACAGGGACAGACGCTGTCTTGGGCAGGGCGCTGTGCTCTCTAGCCTGGGTATGTTTTGCCTAAGACCTGGTTCCCGGGCCAGCTGTGTTCTCTGAAGCGCAACAAGGGCTGCTGTCTGTTTCATCAGAACTGCTCGTTTTCACGGGGGACAGAACCACATCCTGCTTGGCCACCCACCCTCACGTCCCCCTGGACAGAGTCCGGGAGCAATAACGAACTTCCCTCCCCAACCCCGAGGCTGACACGGCTCCCAGACCAGCCAGTCAGCTGGCCCTGCCCTGCGCTACAGGAGTGGGGAGTGTCTTGGTCTCTTTTCTCCTTAAAAATGATAGGAGGGAAGGAAAAATTGCTGAAAATGAAACTCCCAATCCCAGGAAACAGATTCGGAGAAAACGTCAACAGGCTGTGGTGAAAGGTGTACAGTTGTATCCACTTTCGAATACAGTAACTGATAATAAATAGTAACACAGGAATAAACCCTGTGTTACTGTGACCTTACTTTTACCCACCTCTGCATAAGCGGAGAGGAAGGGGGTGGCTGGACTGTGCCCCTCCCTCCCCTCCAGATCCTTGCTGTGAGCACATGAGTGTGTCTTCCTGGCGTCACCCTGCATGTCAGCGCACGCCTACAGACGCACACACACCAAAATGCACACGGCCCGCTCTGAACTAGAACTGTGATGAACTGACCGCAGGATTTTGTCACCTGATCTGCTTTCCTTAATCTTTTGACTTTTGTCTATCATTATCACCAGTTATTTATTTATTTTTATCGAGTTGTCTTAATTTAACCAGCTGAAGTCTCCGCCGTCTCACCACGGACACAGAGTGTGCACTGTGTGGAAGTCAGCCCGCCTCACACAGACTCCGTCCACCCGGAGACGGGACGCTGTACCGAATGGGCCGGGAGGCCAGCCCGCAGCCTGTCGGGCATTCAGCCACGTGGCGTTTGTCTCACCAGGGGACCGGCGTGAAGGGAAAGAAAATACCTGAACCAGGTACTTCTCGGGAATTTAACCGGCACAGACCGGAGGCGCTTGGCTATTGTGCAGATCTCCTGGTGTGAACGAATTTGCGTTAAGGTTTCGCCACATGGCCCCATTTGGTCCACGATGGATGTTTATTTAGGGATTTAAAAGTTTACATTTTCTTTAAAAATAAGACACTGTAAGTAAAGGGGAAAAACTATTTCCTGTAGAATCAACTGTGAGGTCAGGGCAGGCTGGAGCTCTCTTCTAAACTGTCACCGTCATCTCATGGGCTTTAAAGGGACACACACACACATATATATATAAACCACACATCCACCCCAACGCCTACATTACGGTCTCTCTGTCCCTCGCTGATGACTCATGACATCTGAAGAACAGGTAGGCGATACCACGCCACTTACCTGCAGACCGATGACGCTCTGGCCAGCTTTTAACTTTCCTTCATCGAAACGTCGAGTCTGTTTCTCTGCGTACTTCACCCCGATGTCGATGGTGGTGTGGAAGCCTTTTGTCTTTGCCTGGACGGAAACACGGGCGCACACTAAGGGAACAGAGACTCTGACGGGAGGGTCCCGCCAACAGAGCACACAGCCAAAGAAGGGTGTGCCCCCGGGATGGAGGCTGCACGGGGTCCGACCCGCACGGGGGCGCAATGCCTGTAAGGCTATTATCCACTGTGACACCGTGACCTCTGAAACGGGAACATTCTCATCACGTCGTCCTGTGCGCGGCCGCTGGTGCCAGCCGCCCGTCTCTAAGGAAGGGACGCGGGTCATCACCCACACGGCGGACCCCATATGTACATACCAGGCCGGCCAGGGCCACCAGCGTCGTCTGGACCTGGGTCATGTTTCCGTTCTCAAAAAGGTCGTTGGCTTCGAAGATGTCGTGCGGCTTCATGCCGTAGGCCTGGATAGCTTTGATGAAGTTGCCAATATTCTCCAGCTGTCGTGAGAAAGAGTCAGACGTCACTCCTGGGACTAAACAGTGACATTCAATAGTGGCTAAGAATTCTAGGTCCTCGCGGCTCCTGACAAGACGCTAGGCAGAAAGCCACTTGGCGAGGATGCCTGACCACAGGTACGGAGCCCAGCTCTCTCCGCAGGGGGCCAGAGCACGCGGCAGTGGGTCACACGGGGGGTCTTCTCGGCACTTTTAAACCCTAAACATTTCTTAGTTCCTCAAAGGCAAGAGCTTCCTCCCCTACAGGCTTCTACGAATTTGGTGTCAGAGTTATCCAGGGCTGACGCTTTTTTTGTCAAAAAGTCCATAATACATTGGTCATTTCTTATGTATTAGTTGTAATTATATATTGATACATCTGTGGTTGCGACGTGCTTATTTATTCTCTTATATCTTAAAACACGCACGAAGATGGAACGACGCATTTTACTGAATCAGGTGCGTCCGTGAACGCAGGCTGTGCTCCGTATGGGATTCTCCAGCCACCTGCTGGTTCGTTACTGCTCCGTTCCTTGCTTTTCCCCCTCATTTATCCTAATGGTCGAGGTCGCCTTTCTCTGTGTAAACTTGTCAAATCCCCTCTGAGAAGAGACAGACTAAGCATAGGACAGCGTCTCGGCTCTCCTATGAGCCGAGAACTGAGTCTAAGTAATTTTGGAAGCATTAAAAAATAACACGGTTTAAGAAAATAATAAGCCCACGGGGCACAGGCTTCTGCTAAAACGTCTATTTGGAAATGGCAGCAAGGAAGTTTCCGCTGCGGGAAGAGCAGCGAATTGCACCAGGAGCTGGAGGGGCGGGGCGGGGAGGGGGCGGTTACCTGGGGCCAGTTTAACGAGGACTCGTTGACCTTCTTCACGGAGCCGGGCTGCAGCTTGTTTATGAGTCTGGAAAGGAAAGCGTGGGGCTTACTCGCCGGTCCCACGGAGACAGGGGTCCGGACACGAGAGCCGGTGGTGCCGCCCACACCCACCCCGGTCAAGGGCGCGTGGAAGACATCAGCGGGAGGTCCGCTCGGCCCCGCCTCCGCCCCCGCCCCCGGTGGGAGGACAGTCCTCCCCCTCGGAGCAGGGCCGCCCGGCCGGACTCACTCGCAGGGGACGTGGAAAACCTCAGCGGGAGGTCCGCTCTGACCCCGGACCCGGTGGGAGGACAGGCCTCCCCCTCGGAGCAGGGCCGCCCGGCCGGACTCACTCGCACAGGATGATGCCGTCCTTCAGGCCCAGCTGGAAGTTGGTGCCGATGCTCATGCCCGTCACCTCCTCGATCCAGTTCCGCAGGTCCTCCTCCGCCTGGTGGTCGTACTTGGATGCGATCTGCAATGCACGTGGGGGGGGGGGGGTGGGTGAGCACAGCCCCGTGTCCTCGACAACGCCTGCCGGGTCGCTTTGCTCTAACGACCCGGGTAAGCCACCGCCATGACGCCTGGCAGGCCACATGCAGCGGAGCTCACCAGCCTGCCCGACGCAGCACGGAGGCGTCAGTGACCGGCCAGGGTGACTTTGGGGAACTCAGGGTGTACAGAACTTGAGCAGCACGTGGAGAGAAGCTGGGACCGAGGAGGAGAAAAGACGGGTCACACACAGATATCCACTGGACGACATGCAAGAAGTGACCAGGGTTGGCAACGTGTGACAACATGGCACCGGCCACATGAACGTCAAAGAGTTAAGTCACTGATCGCCGTGTTCCAAACGAGAGGGTGACAGGGTCCTGACGCAGAACTGTTTCATACTGTGGCATCGGTCCCACGGTTTCTGTTACCAAGACAGCTCTGCTGTTTCCGTGCCTTCTACACACACACACACACACACACACGCACACACGCACACACGCGCTCTCGCTCTCACCCGATTACTGGACAACTCCATTACATCGTCTGTATCCTGTTACACTCCTCACAGGGGGCACCCTGGACCCCTAGCACCTAGCACTGCACCTGTTACTCTAACACGGAATAAAACTCAACCGACACTTGTAAACCCTTTCCTTACAGAATTCTACGACACACGCCAGCACGACCACAGGCTTTGGGAGCTCCCTTCATAATAAGACCATAGACCTCAATTAAAAAAAAAAAATACAGGAAATATTGTCAAAAAACCACACATTCCAGTTCTGAAGCGACTCCCTGTCCCAGGATCCTGAGAGAGGCTGGCCCGCCAGTCACGAAGGTGAGCGCGGCCGGGACGCAGGGCAGACTGTCCTCTGCCGTCTCGTGAGCACAGGTGGACAGCACAGGCACGTGGGCACGGGCGGGAAGGACGTAGGACGTCTGCCGCCACACGACACGGTTTGTTGTCGAAAGGAGCGAAATGGGAAGATCCCACTTTTGTCGTGGGGAGGCCCCCTCCCCCTCCCCCGACCACAGCACGGCCACCTCAGCGCCGTGGGCAACCGGTCTCACCGACGGTCACCGAGGGAGACAGCAGTCCTGGGCCCCGGGCGTTCTCCGCCCGAGTCAAAGACACAGCTCGGCCCCTTTGACAGAACGACGGGCGATACATTCACGCGGGACATTAACTGTCACCAGGAAGACAAACCGGAAACTCCACAAGCTTACGTTTTCCTATGAGGACGACCAACACCACAATGTTTCGGATCCAACTTCGGCCTGGGGGTTCGCTTGTAAGAGACATTTGGGGCACAGCGTAAAGTGGGACCCTCATGTGGGCTCCCCCGCCCGTCTGGGTTCCGTGGGCACCGGGGCGTGAGAATGGGAGGAAGGGCAGTGGTTCCGGAAGGTTCTGCCACAGGACACGGCAGCCTCCCAGGGCAGGGAGGCAGCGTCACCTTTCTGTCTACCTCCCCTGGAGTCTCAGGTAGTGCGTCTCCCCGCACGCCGGACCTGTCTACTCACAGAGTGGCACCTTTAAAGGTGGGAGAAGCCATAAGCTGGTAGAAAACAATTCAACACGTGACTGTTTCCACACTGGAGTCTTTGTGCAAGTGGCCAGAAGAACTGTCTCTGTATAAATTCGGGGGGAGGAGGAGGTCAGAGAAAGAGGCAGAGTTCTTGAAAGGCTAGCACCCCAGCAGGAGCAAAGCCCTTTCAACTACGAGACGCATTTCAATTGAAGGGCAGCACTGAAATGTGGGTGGGGGTCCTGCCTGGTCCCCCACCCTGGCCGAGCCGGACTCCACCAGCTGTGACGGGCCACTGGTGAACTGGCCTCACTTCTGACCCACTTCCCATCCACACAACCAGAAAGCCGAGTTCACTGCCTCTCTTCCCACTCGGAGCCGTGTGGACCATGTGGGTCCGTCAGCGACGACGGCCATGAAATTCTCTCCGTTTATTTCCAACGGAGAGAGGCACGTGACGTTGGAAGGCTTTGGGGTGTTTTATGGGGGTGGGGGTGGTAGTTCTTAGCCAAGTGAGGCCAATTATTATTCAACCCCAAAATAGAAAAAAGCACACACAAGAGGCTTTGTTCAAAACGGGAAAGGTGCAACGCCGTGCCCCAAACCACAAGGGGATTCCAGGGCCCACTCGGCGGGCCCTCCGAGGAACGCGGGGAGATGTCCCCTCTCTCCTGACCGCTCTCATCCGAGGACCGATGAGAGCAACAGACCGGAGTCCGGAGGACCCGGGGACCTGGGTTCAAACCGGACCCCACCACCCGCAAGGTCCAGGGCGGGGCCCTGGACAGCTGACTCGGAGATGGCCCACGACGTGGGGCAGGTGCAGGACGGACGCACAAGCGCACGGCCCGAGCGGTAAGCTAAACGTGAAGACGCGGCAGCATCCACGTCCCGTGACCGCTGCGTTGGACTCCGGGCTTGCACACCCCAATACCGCTCATGTTTTTTCCACGTGAGTGAGCTTTCTGCCGTCACACCAGAGCTAAGTAGAAGTCAAGATTTAGGAATGTGGACTTAAAACAAAAAAAGTTTAAAATAAAAAAAAAAACCAAAGAAACAAAAAGAAACAGGTCTTATGAAACCGTCCAGGAAAAAAGTCTGTTTCAAATGGTGTCCTGGCTCCCGGCCCGCGGCAGTCGGCTCCGCAGGACCGGGAATCTCACCGTTTCCTCTAGAAGCAGACGGAACCCGGCCCCGAGCAGAGGCGGTGGTGCTGTCCCACTGCAGGGCTTCCCTGTGAAGTGTTTGATGTCCACACCCTTTATGACCCAGGGACCGAGCGCCGTAACATGTAAACAGCAAGCTTTGGCAAATCAAGTTCATCCACTGTTTTCCATCTAAAAAGCTTCAACGCCTGAACACCAGGCGGAAAGGGCTGATTCCTTTCACCTGCCCTCATGACAGGAAGGCTGGATTTAAGTATATATAGGGATGCCGCTCTGATCTGTTTAAAAATCACTCTCCCAAGCTGTTGACAAACATCCTTTCTCTACTCGGGATTCACTGGACGTGACCCTCCCTGCACCATTCAGAGTCCCTGCTGGTCCTTCTCGGTCCCCAGCGCCCCTTCCTCACATGCCCCTGAGTCCCGACACCCGGTTCCCAAAACGAAACGGGGGGCTCCCCACCTCCTCCCGCATGGGACACCTGAAATGCACGGGCGGGGGTCCTGCCTGCCCCCCCCACCCCGGCCGAGCCAGACTCCACCAGCTTGTGACGGGCCACTGGTGAACTGGCCTCACTTCTGACCCACTTCCCGTCTACACAGCCAGAAAGCTGAGTTCACCGCCTCTCTTCCCACTCGGAGCCCTGTGGACCATGTGGGTCCGTCAGCGACGACGGCCATGAAATTCTCTCCGTTTATTTCCAACGGAGAGAGGCGCGTGACGTTGGAAGGCTTTGGGGTGTTTTATGGGGGTGGTGGTGGTGGTAGTTCTTAGCCAAGTGAGGCCAATTATTATTCAACCCCAAAATAGAAAAAAGCACACACAAGAGGCTTTGTTCAAAACGGGAAAGGTGCAACGCCGTGCCCCAAACCACAAGGGGATTCCAGGGCCCACTCGGCGGGCCCTCCCAGGAACGCGGGGAGATGTCCCCTCTCTCGTGTCCCTGGCCAAATCCAGTCAAAAGGCAGAGAACCCTGCCAAGTGCGACAATGTCCGTCCATGAGACAGAAAAGGATGGGAACTGGGGGACTCCACTCGTAGGTGGGGTATAAAACAGAAAGCAGCAAATGAACAACAAATGCATAGACACAGGTGGCCGTTCGAGGGTTACCAGTAGGAAGGGTGTGGGGGGAGGATGGAGAGGGTGAAGGGGGTCAAACGTCTGTGGTGACGGGAAGGGGACCAGACCGTGGGTGGTGGGCGCGCAATGCAACATACACGCTGTAGAACTGGACCCCTGACACTTAGCGTATGTGCTGACCAATGTCACCCCAGGAAATTGAGTTAATAAAAAATAAATAGACTCAGAAAGAAGCCGCTGGGGCATGGGACCGGGCTGCTGGCCCGCTCCGGGGCTCAGGTTCAGGTGGCTCGGACCCACCCCCCACCCCCACCCCCACCCCGCCCGGCCCCTCCAGGGCAGCTCTGACACCGGTCTGGACTCACCCTCCCTCCAGGATCTCTCAACCAACACTTGTTTAAAAACCAACACAGTGCGTGGTAGCGAAGTCAGCGGAGCCTGCTTTCTTTGGGGGGGGGGGCGCTGATCTGGGTCCCCAAGGGGTGAGACAGCAGCCTCAGATGCCCCAGGAACCTGCGACCCTCCCCAGCGAAGTCTCCTCCTTTGTATTGAACCCCGTGGGGGGTCAGACACTTGGGAGACTCGTCCTCAGAGACTCTGGGACGTGTGAGGAAAGTGAGGTTGACAGACACAGAAGGTAAAACGGGTGGGTCCCCCACGCGCCCTCACCCCCTCCAGCTGAGCTGCTGCCTGTCACAGCCATCGGGTCAGAACCAGAGCCCCTGCCAAGCACAGCCCGGGCCCAAGTTCCTAACAGGAAAGGGGGCCGCAGGTTCAGGAGGGAAACCCCACTTCCACAGCCGTCCCCAGCCCACGCAAGTGACCCAAGTGGGGCCTTGCACCGTGTCCCCGCCCCGAGAGTGGGGAGACAAGGCGCGGTAAGACATGTGCCCCAAGATGCACGAGGTGGGGTGCAGACAACAGCAGGAGGCGGAGAGACGGGGACTCGGGAAACACGTCAGGGACGTGTCGGACGCTCCTCCCCTGCTCTGGTCACCACCCGCTGTCGCGCACAGGGGCAACGGCTCGCCCATCTCACCCACCTCGGACCCCCCACCAGCACACGCACCCACGCGTTTTCAGGGCGGGGAGACAACAGACTCGTCACGTGCTCTGAAGTCCAACATCAGGAACTTCTAAAACCGTGTCCCCGACCCCAGTGGGACCTGAGTCACTTGACCCTGGCCCCATTTCTTGCGGGCAGGGCCACCACTGTGTGAGGCCGCCGGGGCCAGCACCTGCCACGCCGTGGAACGAGCGCGCTCTGTGTGGGTCAGCGCCGGTCCAGGGGTTCGAGGCCTGGAACTCACAGTAGCCTGTTTGGTGCATTGCCCGCGACTGAAAGAGGAAGTCCCGCTGCGGACAGGGCAGGCGCGAGTCTCAGCGGCGGCCCCCCCCCCCGCCCCGCCCCTGGCCGCCCCCCCCGCCCCGCCCCTGTCTACCCCCCCCCCCCGCCCCTGGCGGCCCGTCTACCCCCCACCCCGCCCCTGACCGCCCTGTCTGCCCCCCACCCCACTCCCCCGCCCCTGGCGACCCCCTTCTGCCCCCCCCCCCCGCAGGCGGGAGTCTCAGCACCGGCCCCGCCCCGCCCCTGGTGGCCCATCTACCCCCCCCCCGCCCCACCCCCCCCCACCCCACCCCTGGTGGCCCCTGTCTGCCCCCCCCCGCCCCTGGCGGCCCGTCTACCCCCCACCCCGCCCCTGACCGCCCTGTCTGCCCCCCACCCCACTCCCCCGCCCCTGGCGACCCCCTTCTGCCCCCCCCCCCCGCAGGCGGGAGTCTCAGCACCGGCCCCGCCCCGCCCCTGGCGGCCCATCTACCCCCCCACCCCACCCCACCCCTGGTGGCCCCTGTCTGCCCCCCCCCCCGCCCCTGGCGGCCCGTCTACTGCCCCCCCCGCCCCACCCCTAGCCACTCTGTCTGCCCCCCCCCCGCCCCGCCCCTGACCGCCCTGTCTGCCCCCCCTTTCCCCCCCTCAGGCGGGAGTCTCAGCGGCGGCCCCGCCCCGCCCCCCCTCTGCTCTCCAGGTAGAATGCCCTGAGCCCACCCAGGTTCACATCTTCCCCAGACGACTGCTGATGAAGAGGATGAAGGAGCGACTTTTTGAAAAGCAGGTCTATCTGTACCTGACGGGGGAAAGGGAGAGTTGGTGGCTTTCTCTTCGGGACAGTGACGTCAGGGGAGACGTGGGCCTTCCTCGGGGTTCGTGTCCAGCGGGGGCCTCGCCCTGGCTGGGACTTGCTAGAGTCCGACGGGAAATGACGTCTGAGGGGACGCAAGCAGAATCTGACCCCCACCCCCTGTAAACACGCCTTCTGGGACAGTGGCTACCTAAACTGGTTATTTTAAGAAAACAAAAGACCAAAAGACCTTTGACCTCCCCTAAGAGCCTGAAAGAGTTTAGACAGAGGACTTGCTCCAGGAAAGGGGTGTCACCACAGACGACTCCAGTTTAACACAAACGAGGAGCAATGGACAGGGAGGCCCCCAGCAAGGGCCACCTGGTCCCGGTCCTGTGTGTCCCGTGGTCACAGACGGCCCAGCAAACAACCACGACCAAACACTTGCTCTGCGGTCTCCAGGTGAACTGCCCTCCTCCCCCTGTGAAGGCCCCGAAACCCCACCACACACACCCCACCTTCTCCTCAGCTCCCGAGGGCAGATAAGCCCCCAGGGCCCAATGCACATCCTGGGGGCCCCGTCCTGAGGGCACCCCTGCAGGCACGGCTGTACAAATGTGGCCATTTTCTCCTGTGAATCTGATGATTGGCCCCAGCAGAACTTAGAAAGTGGGGGGCAGGGGAGAAGGTTATTCTCTGACCCCCTACCCTACATGACTTCAAAACCACGGGAAATCGCTCCTGCCTCAAACAAGCAGGAACATCGCCCACGAGCACCTCAGAACCGGGTCCTCTGCTCGGGGGTGGCGGCCACCTCCTCGGGTCAGGGGGGCCCACAGGACGTCTCCCCCTGGGGACAGGTCCGGTCACGGGAACACAGAGCCCTTGGGCTCCGTGTGCGAGCACTGAGGAACGGACGAGACGCTGCAGCCCCTGAGTTCATGTCAGAGCAGGGAAGCCCAGGGCCCCACGAGAGACGGGAGACATGCAGGACCGATGGGACGCTGATTTTGTCCTCGTCTCCACAGTGACCTTCAGACGACACGTTTAGAACGCACACAGTTCAAGGGGGAGTTGGAAGGTTCAAACTTAAATGAGGAGGGGACAAGCACACAGCCTGGATTCCCTGAAGAATATAGACTAACAAAAAGCCGCACATTTTGACAGCGCGCCGTGGGAGACCCCTTGGCAAACGGCAGTAATGGAACTTAGAGACGAACCCCCTTCTCCCTCCCCCCCCAGTCCAGGGCCTCTGCTGCAGGCAGAAGGGCCTCTGGTCATGCGAGGGTGGGCCCCTGGGGGTCGGGGCAGCCACCACCAGGAGCCAGCACAGGTGTGCAAGGCTTACCTAAGCACACCTGCCCGTGTCTGTCTTCTTCAGGGCAGGACTGGCTGTACTAGTCGTTGGGCACAACAGGCACAGCAAGTGGGGACTCAATAATTCTTCACACAGTGGCCGTGTCACCCGACTAGGAAAATGCCAGGTCTCCCAGGTTACGGGGGAGCATCTGCATTTGAATGCCGCTGGCTTTCACAGGACGGCATCTCCTTCATCTGCTGATCTCGTAATCTTAGTAATCTTAGATGGATCACCGGGCACGGATTTGTTTCCCCTCCTGATAAAAGCCCCTTATGTCCCCGGCACTCCTGAAGTCTGGTGGAGTAACCCTAGAAGCAGGCCGGTCGGGAGGGCTGACCACACCCGCGGTGCCCACGGCTTCAAGCGGGAGCGCCCGCAGATCCGCACCCGCAGGCTGGAATGATCGCCCGTTCACCTCGCGCAGGTGGCCGAGGACCGGGACACGAGTGGGCGCACGTATGGCACATGTCAGAAGTCAAACCGGGACACTTAAAAGAGAAACTCTGGATTCTGAGAGATCCTCGCTCGATCAACTGTTCGAGATAACAGGCCCCAAGTCCTACGAGATCACGAGAAAGCGTACTTAAGCAAGCTCAGAAAAAGCTCATGCCACCCTGCTCTGCACAGGGGGCGCGATTCTTGATAGTAAACACTGCTGCTCATCTCTGTTGTTTGAGAGCAACAGCCTTGGGAGGTGGCCAAGGAGAGTATGACTCCATAGAACAGGTGCGCGAGGAGCAGGTGTGAGAGCAGGTGTGTGAGGAGCAGGTGTGAGAGTAGGTGTGCGAGGAGCAGGTGTGAGAGTAGGTGCGGGAGGAGCAGGTGCAGGAGGAGGAGGTGCGGGAGGAGCAGGTGCGGGAGGAGCAGGTGCGGGAGGAGGAGGTGCGGGAGGAGCAGGTGCGGGGGGAGGAGGAGGCGCGGGGGGGGGGAGGAGGAGGCGCGGGGGGGGGGAGGAGGAGGCGCGGGAGGGGGGAGGAGGAGGCGCGGGAGGGGGGAGGAGGAGGCGCGGGAGGGGGGAGGAGGAGGCGCGGGAGGGGGGAGGAGGAGGCGCGGGAGGAGCAGGCGCGGGGAGGAGGAGGCGCGGGGAGGAGGAGGCGCGGGGAGGAGGAGGCGCGGGGAGGAGGAGGCGCGGGGAGGGGGCGCGCGGGGAGGAGGAGGCGCGGGGAGGGGGCGCGCGGGGAGGGGGCGCGGGGGGGGGGGAGGAGCAGGTCCAGGCATCCCCAAACTACAGCCCGCGGGCCGCATGTAGCCACCTGAGGCCATTTATCCGGCCCCCTGCAGCACTTCCGGAAGGAGCACCTCTTTCATTGGTGGTCAGTGAGAGGAGTACTGTATGTGGCGGCCCTCCAACGGTCTGAGGGACAGTGAACTGGACCCCTGTGTAAAAAGTTTGGGGACCCCTGCAATGGTGCTCGCCCCTAACTTCACAGACAGGAAGGCAGCGCTCCCACGTAAGGCTTAGTGAGAACCCTCCTTTCGCAGGGATGAGCCTCGTCCGCCTGCCCCGGGGTCACCTGGAACAGAACAGAATGAGTGCTTTGCCATCCAACACAGGAGCTGGCTCTATAGGGCTCAGCGGGACTTGGGGGCAGAGTGGGCCCCGTACCATCTCACTGTGTCAGTGAGGCCGGGCACAAGGGCAGCGCCCGCCCGTTTATCCTGGAACAAAGTGGTAGAAATTCTCCACGGACGAACGGCGGGCAGGGTTGGGAGGCCGGCGTGCATGCCACTGAAGCATGGAGTGGGGGGGAGGCCACCCATGGACAGCTGGCCGGACACTTTGGAAGGAGGCTGCTGGGTCTTGAGTGCATGTCACTGCCGAGATGTTGTGGAAAGGGGGTCTCGCCTGACGTCCCAGGTTAAGTCAGTGAAAGCAGAGATGTCTCACACCTCCGTCTCTGCAGCTGTGCTGGGCTTTGCTGCTCTCCAGATGTTCAAGCACCCCCCATACACACCCGGCCCCCCCACACACACCCGGGCCGGACGCAGCAAGGGGCCCCTTAAGGTAACCCCGAGAGGGGCCGTGGACAGTGCTGAGATGTGCTTGTCTTTTCCCACAATCACTAGGGACACAGTGACTTTTCTGTAGCTTTAGAACGAGTCCTCACTCCTCATCCACTATTTAGCACGTTCACCCAACAGGACACGTCTCGGAGTCCACTGTGACCCGAGGGAGGAAGGAAGTCCACCTCCACTGGCCCCAGGATAAACTGTGACCCACCTCTGGCAGATCTGTCTGCTCCCGGACCACTGACCGTCCGTCCAAGTGCTCCCAGCTGCCCAGCCCGACACGAACTCCACAGGACACTCTTCCTCTGAGCTACTGATGGACAGGACGGGGCAGGATGGGACAAGACGGGAGGGGACGGGATGAGACGGGGACAGGGACGGGACGGGATGGGGACAGGGACGGGAAAGGACGGGACGGGGACAGGGACGGGAAAGGACGGGACGGGACGGGGACGGGAAGGGACGAGGTCGGGGACGGGAAAGGACGGGACGGGATGGGACGGGGACGGGAAAGGACGGGACGGGGACGGGGACGGGGATGGGACGGGGACGGGAAAGGACGGGACGGGGACGGGGACGGGGTCGGGGACGGGACGGGGACGGGACGGGGACGGGAAAGGACGGGACGGGGTCGGGGACGGGAAAGGACGGGATGGGACGGGGACGGGACGGGGACGGGTTCGGTGACAGGGATGGGATGGGGACGGGAAAGGACGGGTCGGGACGGGACGGGGTCAGGGACGGGACAGGGATGGGATGGGGACAGGAAAGGACGGGTCGGGACGGGATGGGGTCGGGACGGGGACGGGGACGGGAAAGGACGGGAGGGACGGGGACAGGAAGGGAAAGGACGGGAAGGGAAAGGACGGGGCAGGACAGGATGGAGCGGGAAGGAGTCCCAGGAGAAACGGGGCCCCCATTTCAGTCAGCTTTCAGCCAACCTGGAGCCCCTCTGGGTCCCAGCTCTGGCTCCGGATTGTCAGGCCCTATCCGCTCACGACGGAGGCACCTGCCACCTGAGAGGAGGCGCTTCCCACGCCTGGCGAAGCGCAGAGCTGAAGCACCCAGACGTAGGACAGGTGCTGGCGGGGGCGCACGGGGTCTCACTGTGGAGGCCACACTGCCGCCTCCTCTCCTCGGGGGCGATCAGAGGATGGGAAATTTCCATGGAAGGGAGGCTGCCCCTTCCCCTTCCTCATGAAATACAGAGAAACGGGACCCTCGCTCTGTGAGACTTCTACGAGATAAGAAGGCTTCTGGTTCGTGGGGCATGTGAGGCGGAGATGAAGTCAGAACTCGGCTTCAGACACAAGCCAACGTGTCCTCCACGAGGGCCGCCAACGACACGTGTGTGCAGAGCACGCCCGAGCTTCTCCCACACGGAGACGGAGGACACAGCCCACCACAGACAGACATCCGTCCTTAAATCATAATGCCGTCAGTCTGCGCCCGGTCCCGTCCCCCTCCTGCCGGCCAGCGGGAGCTTGGGAGAGCCACGTGCACCCACCACGCCACGCCACTCACACGGGCGCCACGATCACCCGACTGGACGGCAACCTGGGTGCAGACCGGGAGGGAGGAGGCGCCCAACACAAGGGTCTCCTGGTGATGAGGCTGTGAGGGTGGGCGACGGACCCCACGCGGCTCCCCTTCCAGAACAGGGCCAGGGCGTGGGGCGCAGGGCGCACGGCACCAGCCGCGGAGGGGCCTCAGCTGACCCTCCCACACCAGGCTGCCCAGCTCCTCCTGTCCCTGCCGCCCACGCCCTCGGACACCAGCGGCTCCGTGGGAAGGGCAAGCAGGCGCCTGAGCCCCATCCCCCTCCTCGTCTCCTGTCCGCTCGACTTTGGGAGCCTCTTCCCTCTGCGGTCTCGCCCCCCCCCACCCCCCCAGCACCTTCCCCTCCCTGGATCTGGCCCGTGGGTGGGCAGAGACCACCCCCGTCCTGTCTACACAACAGCACCTTTGGCCGAACCGGCTGCCAGCCTCAGACACTGTCCTGCCTCTCTCTGACTTCGTGACAGATCTCTCCATTTCCTCCTTCCCTCTGCCCTGCCCCCGAAATGTGCTCTCCAGGAGGTGACCTCGCCAAGGTCACCAGTGACCCCTCGGCTGCCTCCCGGAGGCAGTGGGCTCCTGCCTGCCCCCCGGGCTGCCCTGCACAGGCTCGTTCAGAGGCCAGCCCGGAGCCTCCCTCCCTGGCCGGCCCTCCGCTCTTCCCCTGGAACGACGCCCCTCCCCCGAGTGCTGGCCTCAAGCTGGACGGCTCGGGAGCCCGGAGCCCGGAGAGGGAGCACGCGTCGGGATTCCATCCCCCGCACGCCGTTCCCACCCCTGACGTCAGACACACTCAGCGGGCTGCTGCGAGGGATCGATGACTCAACTGATGTCAAGTCTTAGGATCGCAAAGAATGTCACCCCCTGTCCTGTCCATGCGCTGCCGGCCACTCCTGTCCAGACACTAGAAAGATTTCCTCCTTCAAACTCAACGTCAGAAAAACCAGTCACGTGACGTTCTTTCTTTCGCAGCCGTTCTGGTACGAGATCATTTCTATGGTTTCTGTGCTTTCTGCTGGAGAGACAATGTCTGGTATCAGGTCATCTGGGAAAGAGATGCCCTCATCCCCGTTCCTTAGTCTCATCTCACGGCCACCTCCCGCGGGTGGGGATGACGGATGGGGGAGGGATCACCGAGGTCGCTGAGTCAAGACTTGAAAAAGAACTAAAGCAAGAGATCTGAATGCTGACAAGGCCGCTCTGATACATTTCCGTTTTGTTTCAACATCCTGAGCTCCCTTTTCCTCTTTGTACCATCGGAGGGAATATAAACTCGTATTTATTTATTTATTTTTTTATGACAGAAAGAGAGAGACAGAGAGAGGAACAGTTAGGGACAGACAGGAAGGGAGAGAGATGAGAAGCATCAATTCTTTGTTGTGGCACCTTATTCATTGATTGCTTTCTCTTATGTGCCTTGACCAGGGGGGCTACAGCAGACAGAGTGACCCCTTGCTCAAGCCAGTGACCTTGGGCTCAAGCTGGTGAGCTTTGCTCAAACCAGATGAGCCCGTGCTCAAGCTGGCGACCTCGGGGTCTCGAACCCGGGTCCTCTGCATCCCAGTCCGATGCTCTATCCACTGCACCGCAGCCTGGTCAGGCTAAGCTCATTTTTTTAAGACAGCAGTTTGGTCAGACCTGTAACACGTGTAAGTATTAGGCCAGAAGTTGCACACTGCTGCACACCAGCACTTTGTAAGGAAACACCATTGGGGGGAAAGTAATGGAGGAGTAACGGAAACCCACCGACAGGCTGTAACTGGTTCCACCAGGGTCAAGCGATATTCAAAGTTGTACCAGTGGTCGGGGGGGTGGGGGGGAGATGAGGGTTATCCGAGACTCAGTCCTTCACCCTTATATTTTGGTGCTGTTGGCCTTCTTCATAATAAATGTGTCACTCACAAAATAAGGATAAAATAGAGGTTCTCTTTGGCAAGAAACCCAAGGTGGACACACTGTCCTCACGCAGAGATAGATGGCTTGTCCAAAGGGCTGGGCAGGGATTCGGGGTGTGAGTGCCCCTCAGGCCCAGAGAGGGAACCTGTCCGTACCACCTGTCCGTGGCACCGGACCCTCAGCCTGGACAGCGAGTCCAGCTACGAGCAGGGAGGGGTTAGAACAGAGCGGAGTGGTGGCTTAGACACGGCGTCACTTCAAGTCCTCCCGACTCACAGAGAAGCGGAGTGCGTCCAGCGGCCGTGGCAGCTGCCCCATATCGGCCTGCGCCGGGGATGAGCCGCGGGGTCCCCGAGCCCGTGCCCTCAGAGGGCACCGCCAGGTTGGTTCACAAGTTCACGGTAAGACGTGTGGCAGGGATGACTCAGACCAGACACACTTCAAGTCCTCCACTGGCCTCTAAAAAGCAGTCCTTCTGTCACACGCACGCTTTAAAAGATGCTGGAAGTCGGGCTGCTGGGGGGAGGGTGTCACGTGAGGCAGAGCTCTCCCCCAGGAGAAAGAGGACGTCTCAGAACCAAGCCCAGGAGGAGGAAGACCCGAAACGGAGGCCTAGCGGGCAAAGCACAGCCGGTGAGTGACGGGGGTGGGGTGGGGTGGGGTGGGGGGGACACACACCAGGTCTCTGAACGCAGACGAGGGCCAGGCAGAGACAGACAGACGCCCAGTCCTCAGCAGACGGCAGGCCGAACCCAGACGAGGGCCAGGCAGAGACAGACAGACAGACGCCCAGTCCTCAGCAGACGGCAGGCCGAACCCAGACGAGGGCCAGGCAGAGACAGACAGACAGACGCCCAGTCCTCAGCAGACGGCAGGCCGAACCCAGACGAGGGCCAGGCAGAGACAGACAGACAGACGCCCAGTCCTCAGCAGACGGCAGGCCGAACCCAGACGAGGGCCAGGCAGAGACAGACAGACGCCCAGTCCTCAGCAGACGGCAGTCCGAACACAGACGAGGGCCAGGCAGAGACAGACAGACAGACGCCCAGTCCTCAGCAGACGGCAGTCCGAACACAGACGAGGGCCAGGCAGAGACAGACAGACAGACGCCCAGTCCTCAGCAGACGGCAGGCCGAACACAGACGAGGGCCAGGCAGAGACAGACAGACAGACGCCCAGTCCTCGGCAGACGGCAGGCCGAACACAGACGAGGGCCAGGCAGAGACAGACAGACAGACGCCCAGTCCTCAGCAGACGGCAGGCCGAACCCAGACGAGGGCCAGGCAGAGACAGACAGACGCCCAGTCCTCAGCAGACGGCAGGCCGAACACAGACGAGGGCCAGGCAGAGACAGACAGACAGACGCCCAGTCCTCAGCAGACGGCAGTCCGAACACAGACGAGGGCCAGGCAGAGACAGACAGACAGACGCCCAGTCCTCAGCAGACGGCAGGCCGAACACAGACGAGGGCCAGGCAGAGACAGACAGACAGACGCCCAGTCCTCGGCAGACGGCAGGCCGAACACAGACGAGGGCCAGGCAGAGACAGACAGACAGACGCCCAGTCCTCGGCAGACGGCAGGCCGAACCCAGACGGGGGCCAGGCAGAGACAGACAGACAGACGCCCAGTCCTCAGCAGACGGCAGGCCGAACCCAGACGAGGGCCAGGCAGAGACAGACAGACAGACGCCCAGTCCTCAGCAGACGGCAGGCCGTCCAGCGCAGGATCTGACCCCTGCGGCCTCTCAGGACCCAGGGCCCAGTTTCCCGGGCACGGTCTCCACGCCCGACTGGAAGCGTGATCGCTGCTGCTATTTCTGCATTCAAAGCAGAATCACATGTTTGAATTACGAGACTCGGCACACATGGGATTGATTATCTTCCCTACTTCCTTCCACGTAAAACAAAAGGGGGGAGGGCCAACCGCAGCCACAGGCTCACTCCGTCCGTCCGTCCGTCTGTCTGTCTCTCCCTCCGTCTGCGGAGCCCTCTGCCGTAGCGAGCAGGCCTGGGGCTGGATGAGGTGGGGGGGGGGGAGACTGGCAGGCAAATACGTGAGAAGGGGCGGCCGGCCCAGTCTGGCCCCCCAGAAGCGAGGTCCCCTGGCCACACGCTGGGGAAGACAGGACAGTAGCCATCACACCTATGTCGGCTGTGACTCAGCCGGAAGAGTCCTCAAAGGGCCTCCGGTCTCCCCACATTCACCCCCCGGGGCCTGGCCTTCTGGCCCCCGACAGGCCCCCTCACACCCTGGAGGGCCTGGGCCCGAGGCAGGAGCTGCAGGAGAAGTCCCCCCACCGCACAGGGAACACTGGGCCCTAGTCGTGTCTACCCGTGACCCGCTTCCTGCAGGTCTGGGTGGAGCCCCCGGGGACCAGATGGTGGTGTTATCAGTCCCCTGTGGAGAAATACCAGCCCTTCTGACACCGAAAAATGAAAGATGTATCTTGTTTAACAGAACTCGATCTCTTAAGAAGAAAAAGCCAAAGGCCATCTGTGACACCCAGAAAGAAAGGCTTCTCTCTCTAACCCCACCCAGAAGCCCTGCCCTGAGGGCAGGGTGGACAGAGGGAGAACAGGGCCAGTGACCCTAGGATTTCAATGACGAAAGCATCACAGGCTGCCTGCCGGGGCAGGAGCCCTGGACGGGGCCCTGGGGACAGGTCACAGCCTGACACAGGAGAGACAGGGAGGCACTGCTTGGACATCACGGTCCCCTCGGCCAGGAGCCTCCTTCAGATCCAAACAAACGCCCAAGCCCTCTGGATTATCTTCACATCTAGAAGATCAGAGCAGCCCAGAGGCCAGGACTGGACCCTGCGGGCAGCAGGGAGCCGGCCAGAGCGGCCAGAGCGCTGGCGCTTATGTAACGCCGGCTGGCGGCTGGTGTCCCCACACCCACTTTGCAGGTGACACTCATGGGTGACTCGCCCAGAGCCAGAGCCGAGGTTCCGACCCGGACAGTGTCCACGCTCCACGTTCTCGCTGACCGCCTCGGGGAGGCCAGCCACACAGCTCCGGGTTCCCAAGGACGCCCTTGGTCGTGTTCTGACAAAACGTGCAAGATCGGTTTGTATCTTTGTGATGACCACCCCAAAACCATCTATGCTCCGGGCCCACGGACAACTGTGATCGACCCTGGACTTCAAGAATCCTTAGCAAACCCTGAGCAGTTAGATACGAGTAACAGGTCAGGGCCCCCGACAGTGGTCGTCCACGGTAAAGAGAGAACCAGTGTCCGTGTTCTGTCTGCTGCCAGAACCCAGTGCCCAGAATGGAAGGGAACTTACCCCCTGATTCTAAGGACAAGCCCCTCCCACCACCCAGTCACACCAGAGAGAGATAAAGCAGCTCTCACTCCCAGAGAGCAGGGGGACAGCTCCCAGACCATCCAACGGTGACGATGCTTTCTTTACGTCACAGACGGTTTTAATCGTGGCTCCCGGCACACTCACTAACTCTCAGGATCCCGCCTGCCAGGGGAAAGGTGACATCTCGGGCTGATGACAGTACAAGCAAGGTCTGCATCGTCATCGCCCCCACTGCTGAGACCTACGAGGACGAAGTGAGGCAGGCCGGCCAGTGGCACGCCACCCACAAAGCCAAGAGTGTACGGCTACAGGTCACGGGGCCGTCACCAACGCCCCTGAGCAGACGCACCTGCCGGGAGAGGCAGCACGGGACTCCGCTCACCTCGGCCAAGTGCACCTGCTTCACCAGGTCGGACAAGAGTGGCTGTTCCTGCTCCTCCCTCGCCTGGGAGCCTCAGAACACAGCTCAGGAATGAAGAGGGAACGGCTTTCGTGATGAGTTTTCAATGTCATAGCACATAATGATAATAATAATGGCAATAAAAACCCCAAGGCTGAAGGAAGAGAAGCTGTAAAGACCACACGTCCTCCGAAAACATCACACACGAGGATTCCTCTGCACGGACCCTCTCAAGCAGGGTGCGTTCCTGTGCGGTTTCTAAAGAGAGGAAAATCGATTCCTGGTGGACCAAGCTCATCATGTCCACAAATACTTACTGAACATCGACCGTGTGTCAAGTGCTCATCTAAAACATAGGTCCTGCTGGACCTCACGGAATACGAGAGACATCCTTACGGCTGGTGTCAAGAGACGGACAGTAAAAAGAGTTTTGAGTTGAAAACCTATTCTGAACTGTAAAGTGGGGGTCGGGGGAGCCCCAGCTAAAGCCATCCATACTGTGACCACAATTCTGGGGCTCTGGCACAACACAAGTCAAGACACCTGCCTGACCAGGTGGTGGCACAGTGGATAGAGTGTTGGACTGGGATGTGGAGGACCCAGGTTCGAGACCCCGAGGTCACCAGTTTGAGCGCAGGCTCACCTGGCTTGAGCAAAAAAAAAAAAAAAAAAAAAGCTCGCCAGCTTGGACCCAAGGTCGCTGGCTCGAGCAAGGGGTTCCTCGGTCTGCTGAAGGCCCGCAGTCAAGGCACATATGAGAAAGCAATCAATGAACACCTAAAGTGTCTCAACGAAAAACTGATGATTGATGCTTCTCATCTCTCTCCGTTCCTGTCTGTCTGTCCCTATCTATCCCTCTCTCTGACTCTCTCTGTCCCTGTAAAAAACAAAAACAAAAACAAAAACAAAAAACCACCTTCTGACTGAGTCCCAGGGTTGCTGACGGGCGGGGGGGGGGGCACCTTTGCAGCCACTGCTTGTGCAAGCAGCCTCACAGGACACTGGGGACCCCCGGATGATGGTTACAGGGGTGCTGACCTGCCCCTTCAGTGACTTACAATTTTAGTAATTAATGAGTCTTCCCAAAATGAGATTTAGCTGTTGAGGGCTTGCACTCTGTGACCAGGGAGACGTGAGCTGTGAGCTCCAAGCTGCAGTCACACACTCCCTGGGACCAGAAGGCTGTCGGGCGGTGTGTTCTGATGCCACGCCTATTCATATTTCCACGAGGCTCCTCCCAGAACACAGACAGGGGCAGTGTCCTACCCCCACCGACAGCCCCCAAGCCCCCAGAGCTGTTAGAGAGCGCCCTGCAGCATTTGCTGGGGCCTCAGGGTCTCCTGGGGCTGTGACGTCCTGGTCACAGCCACAGGACAGGAAAGGCTCCGCTTCCTTCAGGCTGTCAGGGTTTTCTCCCAGCTTCCGAGGCACACAGAGGCACACAGGTGTTCCCCTTTCGTTCCTGTCCCAGATGCAGTCAAGCCTGGATAGTCCACCCTGGACCTCACTAACTCAGGAGCGCTCCCACCATGCCCAGAGCCGCCCACGCCGGCTGGTCCACTGCCCCCCGCCCCACTCTGGACCACCTCGGTAGGGTGCAAGTTAGTGATCCTTTTGTTGTTATTAAAGAGATGCGGTTCGTATGCCAGGCTGAAGGAGTCCACCTTTTAGGCTGCGTTCAAACATCTTCCTGCCCATTTACGAAAGGAACAAAGTAACTTTGGTATTTCTACCGGGTAGTATCACCTGGGGAAACAAGTATCTTAAAGCTGACAGATTGTTTCCCCCCTGATATTTTACTAATGACAAGTACCTAAGGCTTCCTGAGTGGATGAACGGCTTTCACAGGCTGAGTATAAAAAGACCGAAGGCTTATTTAATAGAACTGGAGTGTTTGAAGAGTCAATGGCTTACGCAGCTGAGAAATATCAATGCCAGCGCTAATTTTCTATTACTGAGGACCGATAATAAGCTACAACACGGTCATTGAGTATCAACTACCGGATGTCTCAGCCACGCAGAGTTTGGGGCTGTTAACTACCATCTCTCCCGATTTACTGACTGGGAAACGAGAACAGAGACAGCGAACAAGCTGCCCCACATCACACAGGACGGAGGCGGCCGAGAGGGGCCTGGCACCCCTGTCCGCTCCACTGGGAGGTCCGTCCCACACTGCCTCCCCGGGGGCTTAGACTTCCCCCCCCCCCGCTCTGTCCAATGAGGTTTTAAAGGGGGGGGGGAGGGAGAACCTTACACATAAGTGACTTATCGTTACACAATACACACACACAAAAAGTGGGGAGAGCAGGAAAGGTGTCCAAACTAGGCAAAGTCCAGGTCCTGGTTCCCTGTGCCCTCTGTTGAAATGCTAGATCTCACACAAAAGCCCAGCAAACAAGGACGCAGCATTCACAAACCCAGAACAGACTGAGACAGAGTTGCATGAGTCACTGCGATGTCAAGGAACAACAGGTGGACAGCAAAAAATGCAGGGTGGGGCAGGGAGGGGGGCATCCATGGTGAGTTGTAGCTGAATCTCCCGGAGACTGCGCTCAACAGAGATGTCGCTCTGAACGAGTTCATATTCTTAGACTATTTCCACTTTCTTCTGTAATCGTGAGCAAATCACACACCCTGTTCTGAGATTGGGCGTCCTGGTCTGTGGATGATGCTGCTGGGTTGCGTTCAGATTAAATGACCTTCTAGAAAGGATACTCTATAGTCAAGGGCCATAAATGAAAGGGTTGTTAAAAGAGGCCTCGGGTGCTTAAAGGGACAGACCTGAAGTCAGAACTAACTTCCCAAAGTTTCTGAACACTCAGGTTTTTACCAATAATGACAGGGGTCTGGTCTAAGCCTCACTCAGTCTATCTAGCCTTTCCTTCAACAAACAGTTAAGTAGGAAGAGAAGTTAACTCGTATCAGTCAACAGAAAGAAATGAAAGTGGAGAGGAACATCCAAGAAGAGCCACCCCCTTGAAGGAGGGCCAAAGTGATGTGTTCCCTTTACAACGCAAAGAGTTCAGAGTGGCCTGCCACCAGCCAAGAACCACAAAGTGACTGGGCACAAGCCAGGCCGCCGTGTCCCCTGCCCGCCGCTCTGACAGGGTTCCCAAGGCGCCCTGTTTGAACCCGGGGAAGAACCGAACGGGGAGTTTTCCAAGGTTGTCAGTGGGAGAGGTTTCTGATCAGTCTTACACAAGCCACTCGCTTTTCTGTTCTTAACAAAACAAAAAAAAAAAGCTCAGCAAACTGTTTTCTAATAAGGGCAACAACACACACGAAAAAGTATTGGACCTTAAACATTTGCGTTTTAGAGACGACAATGAACTCCTTGCTTCGAAAGGCTGCTCAGGATCTGCGGGAACAGCTGGATTCTACCTAACTGTGATGCGTGGGCTCGTCCCGGGCCACAGCCCTCCCTCGGGGTTCCCAGGGTCGCTCCTCGCTCCGTGGGGCGCGCTGCGCACCGCGGACCCCACGCTGGGGCGCCAGGGCTCGGATACTCGAGGTGCAGCGGCCACCCCGACGCGCTGCGGCTCCCGGGAGGCGACGGGGGCATTGAGCACAGCGGCGCTCCTTTGTGGGGCTTTGGCCAGAACAGCAGAACCGAGACAATGAGCGTTCTGTGCGCAGTCCCGCGCCCATTGGTTGGTCTCTCCTCCAAACCCCTGATGTCATGGACTTGGAATGCGGGGAGGGAGGAAGGAAGGAGAGGATTTGGGGAGGGGGACGCCTCTCATCTCTTTCCCAGACCTAAAGTCCCAGGACTAACCCCACGCATTCTTGTACCGGCCGAGTGGCAAAAGTGAGCGCGCCCGAAGCCGGGTCGCCGCGAACAGCAACCCGCTGGGCAAGTCAGTCCTGAACAAAAGCAACCCACGAAGACACCCTGATACCGTTACAGCCTCATGTACACAAACTTCTCAGTTTTCATTAAAAAAAAAAAAACCCAAAAAACAAAAAACTCAAGTCTCCGCAGAAAGCACTCCAAAGCGGCGCGCTCGGGCTTTGTCACCGTTTCCGGCAGAAGCGGCAGCAAGTCGCCCGAAGTCACCAACATTCGGGAAACTGAAGGTTCCGGTTTCTCCGGGGATGCCAGGGTCCGGGGGACGGACGCTCGGCGGTTTCCTTCCCCGGGAACAATGGGGGCCCCGGCTGGCCACGTACCGCCTAACTTCGCTCGCAGCCACACTCGGCCCGGGTGTGGGGAGCGAGAGGGCGTGGGGTCGGCGGCGCCCGGGGCGCACGGTGGGAACTGCTCTTGGGTCCCCGTCTGCGCGGACCGGCCCCACCTAAGGGCGAACGGCCGCACAGGAGTGCCCCCTGCCCGGAGGGGCGCGTCCTGCAGCCACGGCCGGCCCCCGGGGCCTCAGGCTCGCGCGGCTGGATTCCAGCAGCCCGGACCCCGCCCGCTGCTCCTCCGGCCCGCGGCGCGGGAACAAAGCCAGGAGGGCGCCGGGGACGGGATGGGGACGCGGCGCCAACCCGCCGCCCGACGTCTCCGCTCCGCGAAGCCCGCGTGCGGGGCAGCCGCCGGACCCCGCAGACCCCACCCGGACCCGGCGCACCTTGTTCTTGACCTCGGCCGAGAGCCCGTAGGAGGGGCCCTTGTTGAAGTGGGTCATGGTGGTCGGCGGCGCGGAGAGGCTGCGCTCGGCGCGGGGTCTCGCAGTCGGCTTGGCGCTCCTGGCCCTGGAGTGGCCGCAGCGCAGACGCTCGGAGCTCGCTCCCCTGGACGGCTCGGTCCGACTGGGTCCCGCAGAGCCCCCGGTCCGCTCCGGAGTCCCGCACGCACTGCCTCCGCCTCCGCCCGCGGCCTGGAGGGATTGGCCGGCCCGCCCGACCAATGGAGGGCCGCCTGCTCCCGCCTCGCCGGCGGGGGGCGGTGTGCTCCCTCCCCGCGGGCCCGGCCCCCGCCCGCGCTCACGCCACCGCGGCCGGGCGCCCCTCCTCCGGGCGGGGCGGGGAGGGGAGCTCGGCCCGGAATGGGAGCGCCTGGGGCTGCCGGAGCCTGGAATTCCCGTCCACGTCCAGGCCGCGGCCGCAGCGCCCGGGCGGGGCGGGGCAGGGGCGGGGAGGGACGCCCCCAGGGCCCGGCCGCCGCCGGCCCGTCTGCCGCGTCCCGGGCTCCAGGCCCAGCGCGCCCGCAGGACGGAACGGGCAGGCCCTCCGCCCCTGCTGGGAACCCCGGGAGCAGCCCCGCACGCGGGCGCCGAGAAAGGGGTCCTCTTCCGACACCTGCTCTTCCTCCTGGACCTGGGTGCCTCCCACACCTGCCGGTCTGCCCGTTCCCTGCTGCTGCCCCGGGCACGACGGGTTTAGGGCAGAGCGTGGGGCATTGCAAGTCCTCTGGATTCGCACCAGCTGCTTTTTTTTTTTTTTTTTTTTTTTTTTAAACAAGCATCTTCCCCAGGAATTCAACTAGACCAAAACCCACGTGGCTGCACTTTAAAAAAAACAACAAAAAACCTGGAGGCCTCAGAAACTGGACGCCTCTGCATCACTACCCCTTAGGCAGACACAGCCTGCCTTCCTCCACGTCCGCCTCCCGCCCACCGCCTCTGCCCTCGGGTCTGGAGTAAGTCATCGGGTGGCGGGCAGAGGTTCCGTCACTCCTGGGCGCCCCGCACTGCAGTGGACCGGAACATCCCGTTTTCTTCCCCGGAACCACTCGTGGGCAGACAGCCGTCCCTTGTGGAGCGAGAGAACCCAGTCGCAGACCCACGCGTCCTGCCCTCGCTTCCCGGTCCGCCCCTGCCCCGAGGTTGGCGCAACAGCAGCTCCCCCGCCAGGAGAGCCCAGGGAGCCAGGTGTGTGGCCACCTGCCTGGGAGGGGAGCCAAACATCTCCCCGCAGTCAGGCCACCTGGAACAGAGACAAACAAGGCAACTTCAACGGAAAATGCAGAAAACAAACGGCGACTAGACGACCAGAAGGACTGGGCAGCGGAAGGTGGAGGGAGGTCACAGGGAGGAAAGTAATGGATGTCATTTGTGAGCGTAGTCAGGAGACAGTCGGGATAATCAGGTCACTCTTCCTGCACGATGATGACATAGATGATGACATAATTGACCCACAATTAGTGGCAAGCAGTTGGGCCTGTTTTTCTGGTAGAGGAATATTGGCCATGATGACCTCACCCCCTTTTCTCTGGGATCAAGGAGTGTGGGAAACAGCCAGATTTGAGGGACAGATCCCGGGTTCTGTCACCCGCCTCACCAGGAAGGCCCCTGCTCTCTAGCCTGACGGATGGTTCCAGATGGTTCCGGCACAGGAGACGGGGAGAGTCCGCCTCCTTCAGCGCCGGTCCTTCTATTGTAGAACGTTCTAGAACAGGGGTCCCCAAACTTTTTACACAGGGGGCCAGTTCACTGTCCCTCAGACCGTTGGAGGGCCGGACTATAAAAAAAACTATGGAAAAATCCCTATGCACACTGCACATATCTTATTTTAAAGTAAAAAACCAAAACGGGAACAAATACAATATTTAAAATAAAGAACAAGTAAATTTAAATCAACAAACTGACCAGTATTTCCATGGGAACTATGCTCCTCTCACTGACCACCAATGAAAGAGGTGCCCCTTCCAGAAGTGCGGGGTGGCCGGATAAATGGCCTCAGGGGCTGCATGTGGCCCGCAGGCCGTAGTTTGGGGACCCCTGTTCTAGAATTATACTCGGGTTTGTCATGAAAAACGTAGGTGAAACGTTGAGTCTGGTCTAAATGGCAGTCATCGTTTAACCGGTACCGAGATTTAGTTTGGGATGATGAAAAAGTTCTGGGAGTGGACAGCAAGGGACGGTCACCAAACAACGTGGACGTACTGAGCGCCACCGCACACGGAGGGCAGTAGAGGTGGGGAACCCATGGTCAGTGGTAGGAAGCCCCGGAGGAGGGGGCAGGACTGCTGGGGAGGACAGCTCAGGAGCCGGAAGGGGCTCGCAGGGCGGGTGGAGCCAAGTGCTTCCTCTGCACTCAGGAGGGAGGCTGCCTCTCAGCGTCCGCCAGCACCTCCGGCCTCTGTCTCCCTCTCTCGCGGTCTCTTCCCTTCCACCCTTCATTCCCCTCCTTTTACAGCTGTCTCGCCTCCTCCCTGCTGGAAGCAGCGTGTATCACACCCCAGTGGGTTCATCTGTTGCCATTCAGGTTCAAAGAAATCGCCGGCTGTTGAGGTTTGGTGTTCAAGATAAACCGGTCTGGAGAAGGTGTTTGGGGTGAGGGGAGACACCTCAGTGGGGTGTTAGTGCAACGAGGTCAGTGTCCCGTGGGGTGTGCGTCCCTTTGAGAGGGGACTCTGTTTCTATCCATTCCCGAAGGACAGAGGGCTGCCTGTCACCCTGTCAGACACGGCGGCTTGGTTGCAGCTCCTTTATGACCACGTGTGTGCTTGATTTGGACGTGGTTTCAAAGCTGCTGCTGGCTAAGACGCTCAGCCTCTGGATGGAGCCCAGAGTGACTCACATGCCATGTCGCATTCCAATCTGCTTTGCTGCTTATCGAAGACCTTACATAACTTGAGATGGTATCAGAGTACTAATGCGGTTTAATTCCTTTGTAACCTGTTTACTGTGAAACGTAAGGCCCGGCTCCTTACTGACGAGCAATTCTACATCGCTCTCAGGAGTCATTTTCTCAGTGGTCTAAGTTTCAGCGCCTGGCCCTGCCCCGACAAAGGACATTATTTCTAGAGGACGCTGAAAGTGGCTGCCCACCTGGTTCTTGAAATAAAACGCGTCGACAATGAAGACATCTGGAAAACCGGCATTTCGTGCAACAGGATTAAGAGCGTGGATAGAGGGAACAGAAAAGTAAGCTGGATGAATTCTCCTTTTATTTCTCATTAGGTTACAAACTCGATGAGGGCAGGAGCTACTCTGTTCTACATTGTATCCCCTGCATTTATACACAGCAGCCATCCCATACCAGCTCATCTGATAAATGAAGAACAACAAGCTAGCATTCTGAAGGCTATTTGCGGAGTGCCCACCGTGTCCTGGACTCTTCCAAAGCTATACCCGCAAAATAAAAAAGGTGTGGGTGTGTGTGAAGGGATATTTACCTCCTATCTTTGTGTGAGATTTAAATCATAATATGTTAATTATTATTTTTAAGTATACGTTCCCAAGGTGAAACTACACTTACTTCATTAAAAAACCAACCCTCCAATTATTTATCATGCACGGCATTTATTCGGGAATTCTTATCTTCTGCACGTACACGTTAAACCACCATCAGTCGTTATCACCCCGTTAGCCTTGGTAAGGATCACCCCCCTTTCATGCCTGTCTGTGTAGGGACATCAAACAACTTTTCCTCTACCCTCTTCTGTTCTGTAGCTGGTGCCTGCAAATTAAACTGACAAAGGCAGATAGGAGAAAGGGGTTTATTCTGCCTGCCCCCAGGGGAAGGTCAGAGAAGTGAAAACCCCAGGAAGGGGTTAGGCTCCAGAGCCTACATGCCGCTTTAACACAGGGCAATAAGGGGTGGGGAGGTGACAAGTCACAGCAGAGGGGGTTGGGCTTCTGGGGGGGTGGGTGGACTGTGGGGAAAGCAGACCCATGGCAGGAGCTCACAGAGGCAGGGTTCTTATTTGGGAGGTCTGTCGTGCGGAGTCCAGTGATGAGTCTCTCGCCACGGGGTCCTTCTCCTCAACAATTTCCCCTCACAAAGCAGTATTGCGCGTGGCATATTCCGATCCTCTTCACACATTACCCCCGTCTTCCTGTTCTTTCTTAAATCCATGGGATCGAGGTCATGTTTCCTCTCTGTCCCCTACTGCTTTCTCGTTGAGTTCTGCCTACCACGCAGGAGCCCACTTCTTATCCACGAGTTAAAGTTGCCGTGTTACGTCGGGAGGACTGCCGAGTCCACTTACATCACCGTCTCAAAGACCGGTGAATATATAACTTAATAACTTCTCAGCTCCTTCAAGTGTCAGCCGAAAACACCGTCCCGGCCGGCGTCAGCCCACGGAGGATCCGTGAAGGTCGGCAGACGGTGTGGGCGCTCTTAAAGCACACACCTCTTCTCAGCCCACTCCTCTGTTCGTTCAACGAGTAC
Organism: Saccopteryx leptura; assembly: GCF_036850995.1. NCBI lineage: Eukaryota > Metazoa > Chordata > Mammalia > Chiroptera > Emballonuridae > Saccopteryx > Saccopteryx leptura. The sequence continues at coordinate 78,972,497 of NC_089513.1, read as the reverse complement.
CTGCGTGCCAGGTTCTGTCTGGGGCTCGAGAAAGACCACCTGCGTGCCAGGTTCTGTCTGGGGCTCGAGAAAGACCACCTGCGTGCCAGGTTCTGTCTGGGGCTCGAGAAAGACCACCTGCAGGCCAGGTTCTGTCTGGGGGTCGAGAAAGACCACCTGCGGGCCAGGTTCTGTCTGGGGCTCGAGAAAGACCACCTGCGGGCCAGGTTCTGTCTGGGGCTCGAGAAAGACCACCTGCGTGCCAGGTTCTGTCTGGGGCTCGAGAAAGACCACCTGCGTGCCAGGTTCTGTCTGGGGCTCGAGAAAGACCACCTGCGTGCCAGGTTCTGTCTGGGGCTCGAGAAAGACCACCTGCGTGCCAGGTTCTGTCTGGGGCTCGAGAAAGACCGCGGCGAGAGAGGCAACTTCCACGCAAACCTCAGAGCCACGGCCGCCCCTGCTTGGTTTTGTGGTCGACACGGATTCGGGAAAAGCCGAGATGCCTTCTCTTCTCTCTCTGATTTGACTGAGAGCCCGTGGACCCAGGGTAGCGGCACCTGTCCTATCGTGGGACGCACCTGTGCTTCCAGGATGAACTTGAGGCATCTGGGATACTCTTCACATGGAACGACTCCTTGAGAACGAGCCTGGAAAACAGACAGCAAGACAGACAAACAAGCAAAAGACACAAACCAAAACAAGACAGAAAAGGCTCTCCAATCCTGATGTATTCATTCTCCCTCCCCATCCTATGTTCTACTAGGCAGTGGCCGGCGTCCACTACTTAGTAAAACCGCTGTGTCCAGACAGCCTTTGTCCAGCTGCCCTCTTGTGCTTTTACGAGACTCCCCTCACTAGGATCATGAGTCCTCGCCTCCAGGAAGCCTTCCCTGCTCCCCCACGACCTGGTTGAGCACCCACTCTGGGCCCCCATGACTTCGAGTCCTGAACCTCAGTCACAGAGATTGTCGTACTATGTAACAATCGTCTAGCTTCTCTCTCGCTGGACTGTGTGCTCCTCACACTTGAGACAGATTCTTTCCCACCTAGGATCGTATGAAGAGACAGGAAGAGAAAGACAGGGAGAGGGTGTGTGCTGATATCGACGAGAAGTCCCCTCAGCGCCTACTTTTTGGAGTCGGACCCACTTGGTCCAAACCCAGCATGAATGACTCTCAGTTGTGAGACTCGGGGCAAGTTCCTCGGCTTAGCTGGTCTCTTACTCCTGGCGCCAAGCAGGGGTTTAAGAAGAATTTGCTTAATGAAAGAATAATAGTTATCAGGGGCTCAATACCCACTAAGTCCGGCAGGAGCACAGGGCTCCTTGCGTAGGCGTTCCCGTCGTCCTCTTGGGCAGAACCAGCAGCTCTGGAAGGCCCGTGGAAGGACAGTGTCACCCCCGAACCCGCCCGGCCACCCTCCCGCGCACAGGAGACCCTGTTTGCTGGGACAGAGCGGCTGGCTTCCTTCCCAGTGTCTGAGACCCCCCCCCCCAGCCCCTAAGGCCCCTAATGCTGCATGTGCTCTGCTTATCCAGCTGTCCACGACTCACTTCTAAAGGAGCACATCTGGGCCTCTGGGAACGGTGGGTCTCAGTCCAGCAGCCCGGGTCCCTGACCGTAGATGGCCTTCCACTGAGGACCCTAACCCACCTCCTCCAACCACAGGGTGAGCCCCCGGAGCTGTGTGGTACCCTCTTGGTCACCCTCTCAGTTTGGTGGGCAATCCAGTCTCTTGCCTGGTTGGTCACTTCCACTGAGGTCTTTTACTTTAGAAGCAACCAGGTGGTCATCTTCCGTCTTATACGCAGAAGAGCAAGGAAGGCAGGCTGCAAGGCCAGCGGCCACCGCCGTGGCCACACAGGATCCCATTGGATTCGGGCAGACGGTAAAGGAACAGCGGAGCCAGAAGATGGTGAGCTGTTTCATTTATTAAAGTCTCCTAAGGGCGAACGAGCAGACGGGCAGGGAAGACCGCGTCCCTCTCTCTCAGGGCTCCCAAGCCCTGACCCCCTCTGGACTCACCGGACTCACGGGCCCCCCCACCAGCCTCGGCAGGGCCCCCCCGCCAAACAGGCCAAGCCAAAATCTCAGGGCTCCCAAGCCCCTCAGGTCCCCACCCCCTCTGCACTCTCCAGCGAAACAGGCTAGGTGGAAAAAAAAAACAACCTTCTCCAGCAAACAGTAGCAAACAATCGAAGCACCTGCAGCCATTCACACGCTAGACACACACAGTGCTGCCCCAACACAAGCGCGCAAACCTCAAGGAAACGCTTGCTTACCCAGTACAGGCGTATCAGTGAACTTACAGTTCTTTCAGGAGGACCCAGCGGGACACCAGCATGAACAGACAGAAGCACGTGTCCCCTACCCTGTGAAAGGCTCCACGGAGGCCCCCCCAGGGCGATACGATGGCCCCACGGCCGCAGACCTGCCTACCCGTGCTCCCCCGGCTCCATCCGCACCTGCCGTCTCCGTCTCCATCTCCGGGACCGAGACCAGGCGCCAGCCGGGACCACGTGACCCGCCCCGGGCGGCGAGGGCAGAGGAGGAGAGCTCTGGAGGTGTGTGTGCTGCCCTGTCCCGTCGGACTGGGCTGGCCGGAGCCTGGTGCGCGGCCACGGGAGTGACGAAGGCTCCGCAGTGCCCAGGTGCTGAGTCGCCGCCTTCAGCTAACTCTCTATCCCCTGCAAGACGGGAGGGTGGCCCCTGGGTACAGAGGCAGCCCCTTCAGCTAACCCTCTATCCCCTGCAAGACGGGAGGGTGGCCCGTGGGTACAGAAGCAGCCCCTTCAGCTAACTCTCTATCCCCTGCAAGACGGGAGGGTGGCCCCTGGGTACAGAGGCAGCCCCAGCCTGTCCCAGGCTCCCAGGCCGGTCAGCTGAGCATGCAGCCGAGGCCGAGGGAAGGAAGCAGGCCAGGACCGTGAGCCCTCCCAGGGGCACGGAGAGCCACCTGGTTCTCGGTTCTCGTTCCGCACGGACACCCCTCCTCTGCTCCGCGGCCTCCCCCTCCTTGCTTGTAATGAACCCTGGCCTTGCATCAGCTGCCCAAGAGGCCCCCGTCCCTTGACACCAACGAGGCTTGTCTAAGACAGTCGACCTAATTACAACGCTCCTCGAAGCCACGGGCCCAGGCAGCTGTCCCCCGTCCTGACCCAGGGCTCCGCAGTGCCGACGCGCCGTGGACAGACCCTGATCCGACTCGAGGGGCCGCTCGCTTCCTTGGGCAGCCGGAGGCACCCTCTGCCTGTGCCCCTCGCCTCTGCTGGTCACGGACACACCAGAGGAAGAGGCTGAAGGGTTCTGGCCTGGCCCCTGGGTGACCTGGGTCAGCACTCAGGGCGAGGGTCCCCGGCAGCGGCAGCAGCAGCAGCAGCAGCCTGTGCGGGGACAATCGCTCTCTCGTGGATGTGGCTTAGACACCAGTGCGCCCGCTCACCCTCGAATGAACGTGCTGCTGTGTCCAGGCTCAGAAAAGAGGCAGGCAGGAAGCATTTTTCTCAGGGTTCTAAATTTAACCAGCTGGGAAGAAGGTCCGTTCTAGGAAACTTTTTTTAAACCGAAGAATCTGATTTTTAATGGGAAATCTGCCTTTCACCAAAGGGATGGAAAATATTACTCTGCTACATTGATAGTTCATCTGCTGCAACACCCAGGACCCCCCCACCCCAACACGTGACCCAGGCCAGCGGGCGGCGTTCCGTGATGTCCTCATGGGGACAGAATGCCAGCTAACCAGGGAATCGTATGTGCCTGTCTGGCAGGCAGCAGCATTCGGTTAGTTTCCGTTGAAGGAGTTTGTCGCGGAACTGATGCTGAAGCCATCCACGAGTCTAGAGAAACCCTTTCCTGAGATAAAATGTACATTTAACTCTGAAAACACACAGGATCAGTGCGTGGATATCACCATCAAGTTCACTTATCCTAGGAATGAACTCCAGGCCATTGTGAGGGGAGCAGAGGGGTTTTTAAGGGGAGGGGGCCTGAACGTGGGAAATGACAGCTCCCCCCCCTCCATCTCACTGCGCATCGGAGCACCTCGGGGGGGCAGACGGGGCCTCATGTTCCAGACAACGGTCGTGGGGCCGGAGGGCAGCACGTTTATCCTTGGCTCCTCCAAGAACGTCTTTTCCAAATTCTAGGTTTCTGAGTCTTTATGAAGAGGCTGCTTATTTTTTTATTTTTTTTATTTTTTTCATTTTTCTGAAGCTGGAAACAGGGAGAGACAGTCAGACAGACTCCTGCATGCGCCCGACCGGGATCCACCCGGCACGCCCACCATGGGGCGATGCTCTGCCCATCCTGGGCGTCGCCATATTGCGACCAGAGCCACTCTAGCGCCTGAGGCAGAGGCCAAGGAGCCATCCCCAGCGCCCAGGCCATCTTTGCTCCAATGGAGCCTTGGCTGCGGGAGGGGAAGAGAGAGACAGAAAGGAAAGCATGGCGGAGGGGTGGAGAAGCAAATGGGCGCTTCTCCTGTGTGCCTTGGCCGGGAATTGAACCCGGGTCCCCCGCACGCTAGGCCGACGCTCTACCACTGAGCCAACCGGCCAGGGCTGAAGAGGCTGCTTATTGACTGACTTCCGGTTAGGTAACGCTGTGACCCCGGAGCTCTCCGCCAGAGACGCTCCCTAGAGAGAGGCTCTGGGCCCAGGTTCTCACAGGGGGCTGGTCCCTGCTGGGCACGTGCCCACATTCCAGCCTCTCCTCTCGGGCAGGGCGGAGAGCGGGAGTTCAGCATGAACACCCCCACCCCACCCCCGCTGCCAGTTGGTGTAAACAGTTTAGGCACAGAGAGCGGCTCTTATTAGTCCCGGGAGGGGACCCTTCTTTGAAACCTGCATTCCCAGACACAGCGGAGCTTCCTGGGACAGGGACCCGGGCAGGTCTGCCTGCTCACTCTCTCCTGCACAGCCGCCCTCAGACACTGTAATAATCACGGCAACGACAAGAGCACCTTTGATAGTCTTGTTTGTTTATGTTAATTCAGTCCAAACACGATTCAGATTTAATTTGCCTTTTTAAAAAAACCATTATTCCCCTCCAGAACGCCCTCCAGTCAGACTGGTTTGCTGACTATGAACCCCAACAATGCCCTTCTCGTCCCTGCCTCTGTTGCTCAGCTCCTGTCTCCTCCTTACCCTCCTCGAAACGTCCCCCCCTTCCCTCTGCCTATTGAAATCACCCCCCCCCCCAGTAAGCCTCAATTCAGGTATGCTTCTCCATAAACGCTTTCTCTGAGCTGACAGCCCCGGAGTTCTCTCCGTCCTCTGAGCCCCTGGCTGCTCGCCGCACAGGTGACCACACACGCTGCCTTCTGCTGTTGTTGAACCATCGCCCCGTGTTAACTCACCTGCTGTCCCCGTTCGAGTTAACCCCCGAGGACGGTCTCGTGACCTGAGCCCAGTCACCTGGGAAGTCCACAGAAGAGGCTCTGGGCCATGTCAGAAGGACCCACCCAGGGAGACGCAGAGGGCGGCGCACTCGGGGAGGAGCCAGTCCTCCTAGACACACACGAGAACAAGGGGTGTTTGTGACGCACGCAGCGTGGCGACCGGACTCTGGCTCCCTTCCCCACACCTCCCGGCCCCGGCGTCCACCTCCTGGAGCCCTGTGACCAGTTCCCAGCAAGGCGAGTGGGTGGAGATGCTGGCCAGGGGGTTAGGAAGCAGATGGACCTTCTCTCCCCACACCGTCCTTTCTGCTGGCTGGACCCGAGGACCCAGGGAGCTTGGAGGATGATGGAGGGATCCGAGGATTAAAGGGAAACTGCTGGCCCTGGCCGGTTGGCTCAGCGGTAGAGCGTCGGTCTGGCGTGCGGGGGACCCGGGTTCGATTCCCGGCCAGGGCACACAGGAGAAGCGCCCATTTGCTTCTCCACCCCCACCTCCTTCCTCTCTGTCTCTCTCTTCTCCTCCTGCAGCCAAGGCTCCATTGGAGCAAGGATGGCCCGGGCGCTGGGGATGGCTCCTTGGCCTCTGCCCCAGGCGCTAGAGTGGCTCTGGTCACGGCAGAGCGATGCCCCAGAGGGGCAGAGCATCGCCCCCTGGTGGGTAGAGCGTTGCCCCTGGTGGGCGTGCTGGGTGGATCCCGGTTGGGCGCATGCGGGAGTCTGTCTGTCTCTCCCCGTTTCCAGCTTCCGAAAAATACAAAAATTAAAAAAAATAAAAAAAATAATAATAATAATAAATAAATAAATAAAGTGAAACTGCTCCCTGACAAGGAACCCCAGCCTCAGGCTGCTCTGGGAGCTGGGAGCTGATGTTGCAGTTCAAGTCTGAGGGCTGTTTGCCTGAAGGATTCCCTTGTGCTCAGGGAACCTCACATTTCTGTTCTGTTAAGGTCTTCAACTGATTGGGTGAGGCCCACCACCCACATCATGGAGGGCAATCTGCTCTAATCCAAGTCACACAATTTAAATGTTAACAGTCAACCCCCCACCCCCCACCCCCAAAATAGCCAGAATGTCTGAGCACATATCTGAGCACTGTGTGGCCCAGTGAGGCTGACGCATAAAATTAACCATCACAAGCAGCTGGCATTTCTCTAAGCCACACCAAGATGTGCTGAGAATAGCAGCCCACCCATGAGGCAACGGCATATTTCTCATTCCTCTGTCTCCACTCTCAGGGCTATTCCTACTCTGGTAAAGGAAGACACATTCTCCTCAAAATATGCTGAAGGCAGCGGACTTCTTAGAAAGAGTCAAGAACTGTTTGCCAAAGTGTCGGAGACCACACAATAATCTTTACACCAGAGGTATTAGAAAGGCTATTTATTGCCACCTGAGTTGTGACGCATAATTTATTTCTCCACCCAGAGTCAGGCACAGTGAAGCTTGTCCTTCTGACCTTTGAACTGTAACAGAATTACAAAGCCATGGCCTGGATCTGAGGGACAGGGAGGCCTTCTGTGTGGGGTCGGGGTGGGCAGTTGTTGACATGCAAAGGGTCCCAGTGCAGGGCGGGGGCTATTGCACCCCCAGCCCCGGGCAGCCCACCTCTCAGACGTGGTTTGTCTGCTGGAGGCCAGATTCCGGAGCAGGAACACCCTGTCAGTTCCCCACCCCCTCGCTTCTTGAAGCTCAGTGGGGTTGGACCATGAGTCCAGAGCAAATGTCCCGTCCGGCAGAGTAGGGGGGGCGCCCAGGCCGTCCACCCCCAGGCTGGTGGGTCCCTCAGGCGTGTCTCAGCCCCGGGAGGAGGGCGGCCACCCCAGACTGAAACATGGACACGGAACCTTAGGCATTGCTCGACTGAATCTCCAATACTTTCTTCGGGGTGCCGCAGCTCCAACACCCGAGCTCCCCGTCCTTCCTTCCGCGCCTCTGGCTGCCCCCCAGGACAGCGTGGAGAGGCTGTGTCCACAGACTAGGACGTGAAGGGGGCGCCCGGGCGCCCCCATGGTTCCGAGCGTGACGAGCCACGTGTGGGTCTCAGCATTTCTACCACTCGGTGGGGACGGGGCATGAGAACCTCTCATTTCTGTACCAGCGAAGTGGGTGCCTCCGCGATGCGCTCTGGGGCCCGTGGGCCCCGCGGTGATTGCGATTATACCTCAGTTCCTGCGCGGGGCGTCCTGGAGAGCTCTGCTGAACAGCAATGGCAAGAGCGCTGCGTTCACAGTCGGCCCCTGGCGCTTGCCACAGGCAGCCCCACGACGGGTCAGAGGGCTCCCCGCACCCACCCCGCCATCCTGCAGGAAGATGGCATCATCTTCCACCACGGGCACGGGACCACATGTAAACCTGCTGCGCTCTGCGTCGCCGGGTGGGGGTCTTGCTGGCGTGCCCTCCCGCTGCGCACTCTGCGTTGTGAGCGGATACAGACTTTACAGCAGGGGTCCCCAAACTACGGCCCCCTGAGGCCATTTATACGGCCCCCCGCTGCACTTCCGGAAGGGGCACCTCTTTCATTGGTGGTCAGTGAGAGGAGCATAGTTCCCATTGAAATATACTGGTCAGTTTGTTGATTTAAATTTACTTGTTCTTTATTTTAAATATTGTATTTGTTCCTGTTTTGTTTTTTTTACTTTAAAATAAAATATGTGCAGTGTGCATAGGGATTTGTTCATAGTTTTTTTTTAATAGTCCGGCCCTCCAACGGTCTGAGGGACAGTGAACTGGCCCCCTGTGTAAAAAGTTTGGGGACCCCTGCTTTACAGGCATGTGTTTGTGTAATAATAAGTTCCGGCCCGGTGAGGTGCGCCACGGCCTTCCTGTGTGGGGAGGTGGGGACGTTTCAAACAACAGTCCAGGGGCCTCTGCTTGGCCGCATGCGGCCCGAGGGTTCCTCTGCGGGACGGATGCACAGGCGAGAACGGCACCGGGCCCCTGTCCCCCACACCCCCACCCCCGGACGGCGCAGTCTGGCAGGCGCCTCTCCTTGCTGCCCGGCTGCCCAACAGCAGCGCCCACTCTCCCTGTGGCAGAGTCAGGAGCTCACGCACCCCTGTTCGCTTCACGGCCAAGCACAGTGGCGCGTCTCCCTGTAGCAATGAGCCGTGTACGGCGGGAGTCTGCAGTAGGGTCAGCCCCGAAGAAACAAGTGCAATTTCAGATGGAAACTTTAACATTAAAATGTCTTCTTCCTTCGGAGGCCCACAGAGCACACGGGCTGGTGACCCCGGCCTGGTGACCCGGGCCTCCTGACCCTGGCCCGGCTCGAGCAGCCCGCAGGACGCGGGCAGACTTCATCGGCGTGCTAAGCTTTGGGGCGCGGAAACAGCGGGAAGCGGGTAGGAAACAGAACTGCGGCCGGAGGGCCCGACAAAGGCCCTCTTTCCCCGGCCTGGTTCATTTATTTCCTCGAGAAGAAGCCAGAGACATTTAAACTTAGGATTGTTCTAGAAAATGCCGGGTGGATGGACACCAGATGGATGAAGGGGGACGGGACACGGCTCCATACACGGCCGCTGGGTGTCTGCTCAGTGAGGGGATGAAAACTCTGCCCTGAAACTTAGACCACGAAACAAAAACAACCCTGAAATACAACGTGCCTGACGGGGCAGGTTTCACAGGCTTCCAATTTGCATACATATATCTGCATACATGTATGCAGCAGAGGGGAAACGGACCCCCGTTTCTTGGCTGAACCCTGTATTTTGCTTTCAGTTTCCGCCACTTCCGTTCCTGCGATCACGTCCCGAGGTGCGGGGGGCGTGGTCAAGCCCGGGGAGGAGGGGCACCCAGGTCCCAGCCCAGAAGCGGTGACTGCGGCACGAGCCCCACGCAGAAGGGACTAGTGATGACCTGTCGCCCCAGCTGGCGCCCGGGGGCCGCCAGGAAAAGGCACAGATGCCGGGGACCGGGGTGCACATGCCTAACTGCCAAAGGGTGTAAGGGCTTTGCAAGCGCCGCGGAGACAGGGGCTTGGGTTAATAAGGTTCTTGACCGTTTGCTGTGCTTCAGGGCATTTGCCTCAGCGAACTCACTCCCTCTTCAAAACATCCCCGTAAGAAGTCCCAGTTATAACCCCAGCTATAGCCCCCACCCTGCCAATGAGGCGACTGAGGCGCGGGGCTCAGCCCCCCCCCCCACGTGCTGAGGGTGTGCGTGGCAGAGACAGGTGTTAAACCGGGCAGCCTGGCACTTGGGCTCGGGCTTAACCACGCTGCTGACTGCCGGGCAGCTGCCGGGGACGCCCGCTCAGCTGTCGAGCGCAGGGTTCGAGGTGGTCTGGGCTGTTTCCCCCACAACATACCTGAAACGTCAACAATAACACTTTTAAACTCCCCCTGCTTTGTTCCTGTTGGACCTGACACGTGTTTGTCCTTTTCAAAAGCATCCATACCTACACGAAGCGCCCAGCGGCGTGCCAGCCCTCGTGTGGGGGTAAATGAAGGCGATCAAGCCTGACTCCGCCCAGCGGAGCCTCCAGGGAGGTTTGCAATCACTGGGGGGTAAGTAGGTTTGAGTCTCGGTCCCCCCCTTCTTCTGGCCAGTTTGCTGACATAGAAAAGAGGGGGTGGCAGGTGGCCGTGCCTGGCTGCCCTGTGCAGGGAGCCTCACCTCTTAGCGGCCCCTTCCTCACGCCCAGCGAGCTGCAGTTTGGCCAGAGTGAGGCCAACGTCGCTTCCAGTTCTAAACTCCATCTGAGTCAACCTCTTGGTCTCCGCTCTTCCTTGAAGGCACAGAAGAAAGGAACCGTGACCGGAGATGGTCTGGTCCTTCTCCTTTCTTGTGAGCACCATCGACAGGCTGAGCACCGACCACAGCCGGCAGCCGGCTCCGACCTGTAGACTGGCACGCTGGGACCCAGGCACATTGCAGACCCTCGGGCGGGGGGTGGGGTAAGAGTCTTGTTTGAACTTAAGTTATGCAAGGAACAGACGATTCTGGGTCAAGGAGTTAACCCAAATCCACAGACGTTCATACCCTAAAAACTGAATGGGCTCCACTTCCCCTCACGTCCCTCACAGGGCATGCGTGACGTTAAGTGAAGGAAATGACCTTTAATGGAGCCAGTTTTGAGAATCAGCCTCCGGCCTAGGAGCCAGGAGGACAGAGGTCAGCTCTACGTCTGTGCGCGCCGTGAGCTGCGTGTTCGGTGACCGGCCGGGCCCCGTGAGCTCCGGTGGTGGCCCTCTGGGCTCCAGGTGTCACCTGCGTTGTAACTGCGTCCTCTTTCCTAGCCCCGGGTGCTAAATCAGGTCCATGGGATGGGATGAGGGGGCGGCAGGCCTGGGACTGAGAGCACCCCGAGGTTTAGTTGGGGGGGCTGGTGACCAGCCAGCTCTGCGTCCACTCAGAAGCCGTCCACCTCTAGATCCATGAGCTCACATCCGAGTTGTAACTCCCCCCCGCCTCCTCCCCCTCCTCCTCCTCGTCCTCCCCCTCCTCCTCCTCCCCCCTCCTCCCCTTCTCCTCTTCCTCCTCCCCCTCCCCTCCTCCCCCTCCTCCTCCCCCTTCTCCCCTTCCTCCTCCCCCTCCCCTCCTCCTCCTCCCCCTCCTCCCCTTCCTCCCCCTCCTCCTCCTCTCCTCCCCTTCCTCCCCCCTCCTCCTCCTCCCCCTCCTCCTCCTTCTCCCCCTCCTCCTCCTTCTCCCCCTCGTCCTCCTCTCCCTCCCCTCCTCCCCCTCCCCTCCTCCTCCTCCTCCCCCCCCTCCTCCTCCTCCTCCTGCTCCTCCTCCCCCTCCTCCTCCTCCTCCCCCTCCTCCTCCCCTCCTGCTCCCCCTCCCCTCCTCCTCCTCCTCAGAAGGAGAAAGTATCCCGTGGAAATCCCCTGTCTTTTGCTGAGCGAGCGGAACCGCATTGCTCTGCCTCCGGCAAACGGCGACGCCCGCCGGGTCTTTTTGTTTTGACCCCGAAATGGTTTATTCTGCAGCTCAAACTTATATTCGGACGATTACATCTGATTTATTTTGCATGTCAGTCTAACCACTAAGCACATGTCATCACTTCACTTAATTGATAGCAGACGCCAATAATGCGCCGCGTCAGCCGCTCCGGCCGCGGCGGAACCCGGAGCCGTGGGGTCATCCACAGGGAGTCACAGGGCAGACCGCCCGCGGACACGGGCCGCCGCCCGGAGGCCAGCAGAGAAGCACACGCGTCCAAGGTGGATTTCTGCAAAACACCCAAAATGATCGTTTTCTTAAAAAGAAAAAATCCACTACCTTTTATTCCTCTTTTCTTGCATCCTGCTGCCCCCAGAGAAGGTCTCTGTCTCTCTGTCTCTGTCTCTCTCTCTCACACACACAGACACACACAGACACACATCCCACTCATTTTTGGATGAATAGGGATATCTGAATAAGCCCAAGAGGAAAAGAGATAAGATTGTTTTCCCATTAAATTTCAAGCCTCGGAATGAAAAAGAAAAAGGAGATTTAAAAATAAATAAATATGTCCTTACAAAGCTTCGTACCCCTTTGCGGGGGCTTGGGAGAAGGCTTACAGAGCAGCTAATGGAAGCTGCGGCCTATCTTTCTAGAAAATGCTAAATAATCCCCCAGATTTGCAAACACTTCTATGGGCCCCAGTTTGAGAACCCCTGGCTTAGTTGTTGGGGGAAAATATATTTAAAAACGGGATGTATGATTACCAGATATAGTATATTAAATGGCTACTAATAGTGGTAAACCAGACCTTTCATTTCCCAAAATATTGAATATATAATTGTGGACGGTATAGATGAGCTCCCATATACAATCCAGTAAGTGTCGGGGGGGGGGGGTGTGTGTGTAAAAAAAAAGGTTAACTGGTTTGATTAAATAAGTGTGGGTTTCAGACCACCGTACCCCACTCTGGAGACCACTGTACCCCACTCTGGAGACCACTGTACCCCACTCTGGAGCAGCGGAGAAAAAAGTAAGGAAATCCTTCCATTGTCCCCAGGCCGCTTCCTCTCCAATCTGGGACACGCCTGTCAACAGGCGTGGCCTTAAATCTATACATTCAGCACCCTTTGTACGCCAGGGCTCCTGTGGTGGCCCTCAGACGCTTTCACTGTGGGGACATCCACCTCTAAAATGCCACTCGGTGGTAGAGGAGAGAATTTCTCAAACCCCCGGGCGCTGACTCACAGTGGTCTTGACTGATAATCAGGTCAGACCCTCCACAGAAGTCCCTGACGCTGGAAGAGTTCGACCGTTTCCGGCGCTCCAACTGGCTGGCTCTGGCCGATGTCGACAGGCGGATTGCGCTGGCAGCTCACAGACCGGAGGGGGGGGGGGTGCACCCCTTGTTTTTAGGGCAGAAATAAAACCGTCCTGGTTCTCTGTGTGTTTCTCTGGGGGTTCTCACTGCTCTACGGAGGAAGACAGTCTTCTAAGGAAACTTTCTTTAAAAAACAACACAGTAACATAACAGATGGGAGGTCGTCACAGTAACTTGAGACGTGGAAACCTGGGGAACTAGAGGAAAGGAGGCCCCTGTGCAGGGGACCGGAGGGCTTTTCCGGGCCGTGGATTGGGAGCACGCGGAGAGGCGTGCAGGGGTCCGGAGGGGCTTTTCCGGGCCGTGGATTGGGAGCACGCGGAGAGGCGTGCAGGGGTCCGGAGGGGCTTTTCCGGGCCGTGGATTGGGAGCACGCGGAGAGGCGTGCAGGGGTCCGGAGGGGCTTTTCCGGGCCGTGGATTGAGAGCACGCGGAGAGGCGTGCAGGGGTCCGGAGGGGCTTTTCCGGGCCGTGGATTGGGAGCACGCGGAGAGGCGTGCAGGGGTCCGGAGGGGCTTTTCCGGGCCGTGGATTGGGAGCACGCGGAGAGGCGTGCAGGGGTCCGGAGGGGCTTTTCCGGGCCGTGGATTGGGAGCACGCTGAGAGGCGTGCAGGGGTCCGGAGGGGCTTTTCCGGGCCGTGGATTGGGAGCACGCGGAGAGGCGTGCAGGGGTCCGGAGGGGCTTTTCCGGGCCGTGGATTGGGAGCACGCGGAGAGGCGTGCAGGGGTCCGGAGGGGCTTTTCCGGGCCGTGGATTGGGAGCACGCTGAGAGGCGTGCAGGGGTCCGGAGGGGCTTTTCCGGGCCGTGGATTGAGAGCACGCGGAGAGGCGTGCAGGGGTCCGGAGGGGCTTTTCCGGGCCGTGGATTGAGAGCACACTGAGAGGCGTGCAGGGGACCGGAGGGGCTTTTCCGGGCCGTGGATTGGGAGCACGTGGAGAGGCGTGCAGGGGTCCAGAGGGGTTTTTCTGGGCCGTGGATTGGGAGCACGTGGAGAGGCGTGCAGGGGTCCGGAGGGGCTTTTCCGGGCCGTGGATTGGGAGCACGTGGAGAGGCGTTCAGGGGTCCGGAGGGGTTTTTCCGGGTCGTGGATTGGGAGCACGCTGAGAGGCGTGCAGGGGACCGGAGGGGCTTTTCCGGGCCGTGGATTGGGAGCACGTGGAGAGACGGACAGATTCTTCTCTGACCAGCGAGCGTCACGAGGGGAGCTTTTTCATCCAAGGAAGGCCTGTGGGAGGTGGTCAGGTTGTGAGGGGGGGCCCTCCTGAACGGGGTTAGTGCCCTGGTCAAAGGGACCCTGCAGAGCGCCCCAGACCTTGGCCACGTGAGACCACAGCTCACCCTCTGTGAGAGAGGAAGCACCCCCAGACACTGAGCCGGCCGGCCCCCGGCCCCCAGAGTTCCCAGGTGCCCGCGCTGGGACAGATACGTGACGGCTGGTTATAAGCTGCCCGGTCTCTGGTGTCGTCATGGCAGCTTAGCTGGACCCGGACAGAAGCCCTGGCACCGCGGAAGGGGCGGACAGATGCTAATACCACATCCATGCTCCCGGTCACGCCCCACTGTGGGCAGGAGAAGACCAGGTGGGAGGCCGGGCGGTGAGCACAGCTCCCCAGAGCGGGTCTAGAGTCAGCACACCTGGGCGTGAGCAGGCGGCCAACTCCAGACAAGTCACCGGATGCCTCTAACTCCCCATCTCCTCACTGGGGCAGGGGCAGGGGCAGAACACGGTCCCCTGGAGGCCCCTGGGTGGTGAGGGCAGTTAGCGCTAAGGGGCACAGGCGTGCCCAGGGAATGCCTGCTATGATTATTGGTATCTTTGAAGGGTTTAATTTTGTGAAATCACAGAAGCAGCATTTTTAAAAGTAGAGCTGGGAGTTCCTTCAAGAGCAAGAAGTCCTCGCCTCTCGTTTTATACGTAGCTCTAAAAAAGAACCGACAACCAGTACCTGCCATGCTCTCTGTCCCTCCCCAGCCTGCCCGTGGCTGGGTGGGGCTGGCAGCCGCTGAGACGCAAACGCTCGCCCCCTCCCAGACAGGGACGGGCGGGGAAGCCCCTGGCTGCTGTCCCCTCCTGCACCGAGAACCGTCCCGGACAGGGACGGGCGGGGAAGCCCCTGGCTGCTGTCCCCTCCTGCACCGAGAACCATCCGGGACAGGGACGGGCGGGGGAGCCCCTGGCTGCTGTCCCCTCCTGCACCGAGAACCCTCCCAGACAGGGACGGGCGGGGAAGCCCCTGGCTGCTGTCCCCTCCTGCACCGAGAACCGTCCGGGACAGGGACGGGCGGGGGAGCCCCTGGCTGCTGTCCCCTCCTGCACCGAGAACCGTCCGGGACAGGGACGGGCGGGGGAGCCCCTGGCTGCTGTCCCCTCCTGCACCGAGAACCGTCCGGGACAGGGACGGGCGGGGGAGCCCCTGGCTGCTGTCCCCTCCTGCACCGAGAACCGTCCTGGAGTCCTGGACAGGGACGGGCGGGGGAGCCCCTGGCTGCTGTCCCCTCCTGCACCGAGAACCGACCGGGACAGGGACGGGCGGGGAAGCCCCTGGCTGCTGTCCCCTCCTGCACCGAGAACCGTCCGGGACAGGGACGGGCGGGGGAGCCCCTGGCTGCTGTCCCCTCCTGCACCGAGAACCGTCCCGGACAAGCAGGCCTGGAACAGGGACAAATACTGGAGAGTGTCACTCGAGAGAGGAAGGGGCAAAGGGGTGGGTTATTGTTTTTTGGGGGGGGACAGAAACAGAATTTGGGCAGCTGGTCGAGGAAGAGGGACTTGGGAGTGGGGAGAGTGTTTAAAGGAAACTGGAAGGCTGTTTGGCTGGGAGGCAATCCACCGCTCACCCCACCCCTCCGCGGCTTCAGTAGAAATCAGCGTCGTCATTCCAAGCCTTGGAATCGCCCTGGTGGCTTCCGGCACTGGACCCATAGGAAGCCCAGTTACGTTTGCGTTGAAGGACGTCGGGCTCAGGGGGGCCGGAGGGTCTGCTCACAGACCTGACTGGTGGCAGAGCCCAGACCGGAACTCAGACCTCCCACCCGTTTCACAGGGCTTCCCGTAACCAGGCGGGGACGCCGGCCCGCGGCCACCCGTGAATGTGACGGCGCGGCGTCAGGACGGGCTTGGCGCAGCCCGTGGGCACAGAGGCCGCGAGGTCCCTGTCCAGACGAAGAATCGTGTCCGGCACGTAAGGAGCCCTCGGTACCGCCGGCTACTGTCATTGTTACTGACCCCAGACATTTGTGCTTAGTGTGAAAACATAACCAAATGGACAACGATGCCTTCTCAAAGCACTGTGATGATTTGTACAGCTTTGTTCAGAAACGTGCTTTCTCACATTGCCCACAATTTGCTGAATGTTCCGGCACGAACAGCGATCGAAGGCGTGTCTCGTTAGACTTGACTTCTGTGCCTCCGATGTCCCCAAGCGCCCGTGGGTGCCCTGACCTCTTCGAAGCCACTTTCTGGTTTCAGGGTTTAAAGGAGACAGCGGAGACCTGCTCCTGGCCCAGCCCAGCCCATGGACAGGGTTAAACCCACGGAGGCTCTGTCCTGATGCTCCTGGCCCAGCCCGTGGACAGGGTTAAACCCACGGAGGCTCTGTCCTGATGCTCCTGGCCCAGCCCATGGACAGGGTTAAACCCACGGGGGCTCTGTCCTGATGCTCCTGGCCCAGCCCGTGGACAGGGTTAAACCCACGGAGGCTCTGCCCTGACGCTCCTGGGCGGCCCAGCCCGTGGACAGGGTTAAACCCACGGAGGCTCTGTCCTGACGCTCCTGGCCCAGCCCGTGGACAGGGTTAAACCCACGGGGGCTCTGTCCTGACGCTCCTGGGCGGCCCAGCCCATGGACAGGGTTAAACCCACGGAGGCTCTGTCCTGATGCTCCTGGCCCAGCCCATGGACAGGGTTAAACCCACGGGGGCTCTGTCCTGACGCTCCTGGCCCAGCCCATGGACAGGGTTAAACCCACGGAGGCTCTGTCCTGATGCTCCTGGCCCAGCCCGTGGACAGGGTTAAACCCACGGGGGCTCTGTCCTGATGCTCCTGGGCGGCCCAGCTCATGGACAGGGTTAAACCCACGGAGGCTCTGTCCTGATGCTCCTGAGTGGCCCAGCCCGTGGACAGGGTTAAACCCACGGAGGCTCTGTCCTGACGCTCCTGGGCCCAGCCCGTGGACAGGGTTAAACCCACGGAGGCTCTGTCCTGATGCTCCTGGGCGGCCCAGCCCGTGGACAGGGTTAAACCCACGGAGGCTCTGTCCTGATGCTCCTGGGCGGCCCAGCCCATGGACAGGGTTAAACCCACGGAGGCTCTGTCCTGATGCTCCTGGGCGGCCCAGCCCGTGGACAGGGTTAAACCCACGGAGGCTCTGTCCTGACGCTCCTGGCCCAGCCCATGGACAGGGTTAAACCCACGGAGGCTCTGTCCTGATGCTCCTGGCCCAGCCCGTGGACAGGGTTAAACCCACGGGGGCTCTGTCCTGATGCTCCTGGGCGGCCCAGCCCGTGGACAGGGTTAAACCCACGGAGGCTCTGTCCTGATGCTCCTGGGCGGCCCAGCCCATGGACAGGGTTAAACCCACGGAGGCTCTGTCCTGATGCTCCTGGCCCAGCCCATGGACAGGGTTAAACCCACGGGGGCTCTGTCCTGACGCTCCTGGGCGGCCCAGCCCGTGGACAGGGTTAAACCCACGGAGGCTCTGTCCTGATGCTCCTGGCCCAGCCCGCGGACAGGGTTAAACCCACGGAGGCTCTGTCCTGACGCTCCTGGCCCAGCCCGTGGACAGGGTTAAACCCACGGAGGCTCTGTCCTGATGCTCCTGGCCCAGCCCACGGACAGGGTTAAACCCACGGAGGCTCTGTCCTGACGCTCCTGGGCGGCCCAGCCCGTGGACAGGGTTAAACCCACGGGGGCTCTGTCCTGACGCTCCTGGGCGGCCCAGCCCGTGGACAGGGTTAAACCCACGGGGGCTCTGTCCTGATGCTCCTGGGCGGCCCAGCCCGTGGACAGGGTTAAACCCACGGAGGCTCTGTCCTGATGCTCCTGGGTGGCCCAGCCCGTGGACAGGGTTAAACCCACGGAGGCTCTGTCCTGACGCTCCTGGGCCCAGCCCGTGGACAGGGTTAAACCCACGGAGGCTCTGTCCTGATGCTCCTGGGCGGCCCAGCCCGTGGACAGGGTTAAACCCACGGAGGCTCTGTCCTGATGCTCCTGGGCGGCCCAGCCCATGGACAGGGT
The DNA here is from genome assembly GCF_036850995.1 of Saccopteryx leptura. Classification (NCBI taxonomy): domain Eukaryota; kingdom Metazoa; phylum Chordata; class Mammalia; order Chiroptera; family Emballonuridae; genus Saccopteryx; species Saccopteryx leptura. The sequence goes on along the minus strand of NC_089513.1, from coordinate 78,954,622 downwards.
TAAACCCACGGAGGCTCTGTCCTGACGCTCCTGGGCGGCCCAGCCTGTGGACAGGGTTAAACCCACGGGGGCTCTGTCCTGACGCTCCTGGGCGGCCCAGCCTGTGGACAGGGTTAAACCCACGGGGGCTCTGTCCTGACGCTCCTGGCCCAGCCCGTGGACAGGGTTAAACCCACGGAGGCTCTGTCCTGACGCTCCTGGCCCAGCCCGTGGACAGGGTTAAACCCACGGGGGCTCTGTCCTGACGCTCCTGGGCGGCCCAGCCCATGGACAGGGTTAAACCCACGGAGGCTCTGCCCTGATGCTCCGTGGCCGGGCTGGCAGCTGCTGGTCAGAGGTTCGGAACAAAGAGTGAAATCCTGGGATTAACTGTCAGAGCCTCGCATCAAATACTTCTCTGTTGAATCAGCTTCCCCTGGGGACGCCCCTGCACTGTGCCATGTCCCCCCTTGGCACCGTGACTCATGGGAAGCAGAGGAGCCACTCGAGTGGGGGGAGGGAGCTTGGGGGCCCCCGTGTCCCGGGAACCTGGGGGTCGTCCGCGGTTCTGGGGTTTCCCTGCGTGTGTGCCAGGCTCTGCCATGGGCCACTGAGACTCGGGGTGAACCGTAAGCTTCCTGTGTGTCAGGGTCACTCTCTGTAAGACAGACGTGGTAGTAAGGACGGTCCCCACCTGCCCAGGCCCACCAGACGCCGACGGGACGCCAGGCAGGAACGGAGGTAGACCCAGCGCATGGCCGGCTCCCTGCCCCTTCTGCCTGGTTCCTGCGCACCGAGGAGCCCGTGCTGAGGGTCCATCCCCACCGCCCTCCTCACGGCGCCCTTCTTGGGAGGGGGCGCAGCCCAGGCCAGCCCCGGAGCACGGCTGGGCCATGAGGCGGGGAGTTCTGGGTCCAGGCAGCAGACTTTGGCCGAGAGAAGGGAGCATGGGGTGGCAGCTTGTGCCCCACAGGAGGGAAGTGTCCAGCGGAGGGTCTCACAGAGGGTCGCCTGCCATGCCACCAGCACTCTGGGCGACAGAAGGGCTGTCACGGCTGCTGTGGGCAGGTCCACGGCCGCACGGACGTCGAGGAGGGTCTCGTCCACACCCCTCTGTGTCGTGTGGCGAGCAGACGGAAGCCGGAGACGCCAAGGTCAGCGTGATGGAGCACAGTCACGGTGGCTGAGCCCGGGCCTGCCCGCTCCAGGCCACAGAGCCTGGGCGGAGGACAGCCCAGCACCTTCCACGTTCACGGCCTGGAGGTGACCCGCGCTATCGCAGTCCCCCGGGAGGGCGGGCAGCGTCTCCTTGGAGACAACGGCGCCTTCGGGGAGCCAGTGCCCTGGACGCTCTTGTCAGGGTGACGCCGGACACCTCAAATATTTGCCGAGCGAGGCACACAGCCCTGCCGCGGATGAAGGTGACATTCTCACGGGGCGCCAGGGCGTTGCAGGGTCAGGATCGAGGGTGTGAAGTTGGAAAAATCTGGTCCCGGAACCAGGCGTGCCGACTGAACTTCTTGTCGTGAGTGACACGTGACGTGAAAGGGACTTTGAAATGTCCTTCCTTCCCTGCTCTCATTGGAAAACCTAGTTCGTTTCATTTTATGGACAATCCGCTCAGCCTTGGCCCGTTGAGCACCTGGAGACTTCTTCCACGCCCTCTGGTGTGAACACTTCTCATTGTGGAAATGCTCACACACACGCGACGGAAGAGGGGGTGAGAAGGCGAGGGTGGTATGAGATGCCCTGTGCACCCACCGTCCTCAGCCCGCCCCCCTGCCCCGGTGACCCCCACGGCTGTCCTGACTCACCCGTACACACACCCCACCCCTTCTGCGCCTGGTGGTGCCCTCGGAATCGAACCTCAGACCTTTCCCACTCCAGCCTCAATGCTTTTTTCCTTTAAGCTTTTGATGGACTTCTTAAAGCTCTGAGTGCGTCTGGCCGTTTAAACCCGGCTGTTTGACAGGGGTGGGGGGGATGGGGGGGCGTTCAGGGACCCCAGCGGGGGTGGCTAGGAGGCCTGGCACGCTCCTCACGGGTCCAGAGCACTCAGGGCCAAATCAGCTTGAAAATGGAACCTTCTTTCGTTTGGCTGCCAGAGGCTGGAACTGAAGAAGGGGACATTTGAGCTTCTTTTAAATTCCTGCTGAATTCCTGCCAACTCCGTAGATGGTATTTCCATAAAAGTCCCGTTTCCTTCCCTTTTCTTTGAAGAATGAAACTTCTTTTCCTTCTTTCTTTTTGAGAGGGAAGACAGTCATTCTGGACTCTCCATCCCTCCTGCTGCTGGGGTGTGGGGGGTGGGGGGGTAGGGGGGTGGGTCCCAGGACTGGCCCCCGTGTGCACATTCTGGGCTTTGACGAGCCACAGGAGGACCCGGGGACGGGGAGGGTGGCCCCGAGTCCCGTACTTCCATCGGCTGAAAACGTTGAAAGAGTTCTCTTTCTAGCCATTGACTTTCAAATCATTCTCCTAAATAGACTGGAGTGGTGGTGGTGGTGGTGGGGGGGGAGAATTCCAAGCCAGACGGGAAAAAAAAGATTTCCCGTTTCTTCGCCAGAAACACGGTCCTCACTCTGGGTGGCTGTCGTGGCTGTTAGGTCTCTGCTCAGTGGCTATCTCCTCGCCCGCATTCCTGCCGCGGACCGTCATACGCGGGTCACGTGACTTCTGTTTAAAGGCTGAAGTGTCTGAGGATGGAAAAGCCTCCATTACACAGGAAAGGAGAAGAGGTCAGGCCTCCAGTCCGGCCGTTTGCTTATTCATCTGCATGTGGTTAAGAGCGAAGAGGAGGCCCTGGCCGGTTGGCTCAGCGGTAGAGCGTTGGCCTGGCGTGCGGGGGACCTGGGTTCGATTCCCGGCCAGGGCACATAGGAGAAGCGCCCATTTGCTTCTCCACCTCCCCCTCCTTCCTCTCTGTCTCTCTCTTCTCCTCCTGCAGCCAAGGCTCCATTGGAGCAAGGATGGCCCGGGCGCCGGGGATGGCTCCTTGGCCTCTGCCCCAGGCGCTAGAGTGGCTCTGGTCGCGACAGAGCGACGCCCCGGAGGGGCAGAGCATCGCCCCCTGGTGGGCAGAGCATTGCCCCTGGTGGGCATGCCGGGTGGATCCCGGTCGGGCGCATGCGGGAGTCTGTCTGACTGTTTCTCCCCGTTTCCAGCTTCAGAAAAATACCATAAAAAAAAAACAAAAAAAAAAAAGTTAAAAAAAAACCCCAAACAAACAAACAAACAAAAAAACAATCTTCCCTCCAACAGAGTCCACACCCCTGCATACTGTGGTTGGCCGAGTTCTCAGACAACGCCCCTCCCCCGTGGCGTACACACCCGTACAGTTTCCCCTCCTCGAGTATGGGTGCCCTTGTGACTATCACGCAGGCAGACAGGGGACATCACTCCCCTGATTCACGGGCCAAAGGGATTTTACAGATGCAACTATGGTCCCTAATCAGCCGACACTGAGTTAATGAACAGGGAGGCTTTTCCCAGGTGTGCCTGCCGCCACCGCAGTGTGAGTCCCTGGCAGAGACCGCAGTGGTACAGACTCTGCTGCTGCCCTTAAGGAAGCAGGCCCCGCAGTCCCAGCACTGCCGGGAACTGAGGGTCTGCGCGTGACACGTGACCGAGCCCAGCCTGGCCGCCGCCTGGGTCCCAGCCTTGCAGGACCCTGAGCGGAGAACCAGGGGAGCCGGCCTGGGTCTGTGCCTGCGAAACGGGAGCCCGTCCTGCCTAGCAAGAGAAAAGGAAGACCCAGACCCCTGGCCGACGAGGGCCCAGAGGAGAGGAGGCCATCGCGCTGTTCCCAGACGCGGATGGGCAGAGCATCGCCCCTGGTGGGCGTGCCGGGTGGGTGCTGGTCGGGCGCATGCAGGAGTCTGTCTGACTGCCTCCCTGTTTCCAGCTTCAGAAAAATACAAAAAAAAAAAAAAAGAAAGAAAAAAAGAAAAAGGAACCCTCATTCACTGCTGGTGGAACTGTTAACCAGTGCAGCTATTATGGAAGAAAGTATGACAGTTCCTCAAAAAATTAAGACTAGAACTATCATATGACCCAGCAATCCCCCTACTGGGTATCTACCCGAAAAACTTGACAACATTGCTATGCAAAGACACATGCAGCCCCATGTTCATCGCAGCATTATTCACAGTGGCCAAGACAGGGAAACAACCAAAGTGTCTCTCAGTAGAGGATTGGATAAAGAAGATGCGGTCATAGATACAATGGAATACTACTACTCAGCCATAAGGAATGATGACGTATGGCCATTTACAACAACATGATGGACCCTGAGAACATTATACTGAGTGAAATAAGTAAACCAGAAAAAGCTAAGAACTGTATGACTTCACACTTAGGTGGGACATAAAACTGAGACTTGTGGACATAACAAAAGTGAAGTGGTTACCGGGGGTGGGGGTGGGGAGGGGAGTCAAGAGGGACAAATATACGGTGACGGAAAATGATCTGACTCTGGGTGACGGGCACACAACGCAGTCAACCGTTCAGATGCTATAGAGATGTTCACTTGACACCTAGGTCCTCTTATTGATCCATATCACCCTGTTACATTTAATTTCTATGCAAGTAACAAATTTAAAAGAACAGCAAAGAAACCAGTGATTCAACCTAAGAAGCCGCAGTTGGAGGGGGGGTACGTTTCCCACTTTTAACCTCGGTCTGGAAGCTAAACAACGTGTTTCAGTTGCTGTGTGCAGGGAAGCAGGGTTCAGCTCTGCCCGGGACAGGACCGCTACCCTCCACGGCGAAGCCACACAGCTTTCCTCGCGTGGACGTGGCTCACACGAGTCCTGGATCCCGGCACGGCTTCCTGGGACGGCTCCCGGCACGGCTTCCTGGGACGGCTCCGGTGTCCGATGGGGAGCACTGAGGACTCTCCGAGCTGGCCGGCTGCCCAGGCCCTGGAGGACAGCTGAGTGGCAGATAAAGATCTTCCGGGGAAGTAGGCGCGGGCAGGATGTGTGGTTTCCCTGCCTCCCGTTTCCAGACTGATGCAATTAATTGTTTTACGAGCAGGCTCTTCCAGTAAGAGCTGTGTCCCAGAGAGGTTCGAGAGGAATGGGAAGGGACAAGCTAGCTCTTGGTCTTCCCTCAGTTTGCACCGAGACTAGAGACCTCTCTCAGTGTGACAGACAGGCACAGCGCAGACACCGTGCCCCCTCTGCTGGAGTGACACCGGGGACTCCAATGAGCCATGGCAACAACACACAGCAGAACGTGTACTGTTTACCAAACAATCTGAGGCCGGGTGCGAAGGCAAAGGCGTGAAAACGTGTCTCAGCACCGCGGCCGAACCCAGAGGGGTCTCCCCACACAGTGATCTAACTCCCGGGCTCTCTCCCACGCTCCAGGCGTGCCGCTCTCTCGGTCACGGCTCTGCAGAACATCTGGGACATATGCTTCTGGAAAAAACCACGGTGTCTTTTCTGCAGCTCTTGTGGCCTGAGCACGGTGGGCTCTGGCCCGTGGGGGCCGGGGAGCTGCCCCGGAGCAGACGGTCAATGTCATGACCGACCACTCACCTGGGGCCCCCTCGGAGCAAAGCACAGAGCAGCGAGCACCCGAAGGTGAACACAGTGCACGTGTGGCTGTCCGTCAAGTGTCCCCGTCCCTGCAGAGAGCGAGAGGCTGGTTTCACTCGGTTCAGACTCCGGACTGGCCAGTGGAAACAGAGCCCGGGCCCGAGATGTGAGCAGTCCAGGCACGGGGGCCTGCCCCTGGGCTGCCCTCCGGCCGCTCAGGCCAGACAGTTCAGAGCGTCTCTGGCCAAAGACCCAGGCGGGGTCCTGCGGACAGAGGAGCTGACTTAATTCAGATGAGCAGAGTTTTAAAAGATGAACAAAGAAGGCTGGGTGGGTCACTCGGGGCATTTTAATTCTACATCGTGTTGGGTGATTGGGGCTCTTTCTACTAAAAGTCCATCTCTTCAGTAATTTCTTAGCATTTCTTTGTGAGGTTTATGTCACATTAACAAAACAGATTTATTTTTTTGTACTTTTCTGAAGTGAGAAGCAGGGAGGCAGACAGACTCCCGCATGCACCCAACCAGGATCCACCCAGCATGCCCACCGGGGGGTGATGCTCTGTCCATCTGGGCAGTTGCTCCACTGCAACCAGAGCCATTCTAGCACCTGAGGCAGAGGCCATGGAGCCATCCTCAGCGCCCGGGCCAACTTTGCTCCAATGGAGCCCCGGCTGTGGGAGGGGAAGAGAGAGACAGAGAGGAAGGAGAGGGGGAGAGGTGGAGAAGCAGATGGGCGCTTCTCCTGTGTGCCCTGGTTGGGAATTGAACCCAGGACTTCCACTCGCCATGATGACGCTCAACCGCTGAACCAACTGGCAGGGCTCCAAAACAGATTTTAAGAGGAAAAACTAAAAGCCTCAACTACTATGAAAGGCCTTCTTGTTCGTTGTGTGTTGCCTTGGTTCAGGAGCGGGGCTTAGAGGGAGGGGACGGACTTGCCGTTTCCCGAGGAGGCACCTGGCCAGGTTCCGCTCCAGGTGCGACAGGGGCATCCTAGTTAGGAGCACAGGTGCTCAAGCAGGACCCGCTCACTAGTGTGCGTCCCTGCCTCAACACGCAGTTTCCGGGATGAAATGAGTCAGTACCTGAGAAGTTCTCAGGGGAATACCTGGCGTCCAATAACCAGGCGCACAAAACGTTTTGTAAGCAGACACCCTTCCGAGCCTCCCCGCCTCAAAGGGGCAGAGACATTCTGAGTTGACCGAAACAGCCTTGAAAAATGTTTGGAGAGCCTGGATTCCTGGTAAACAAGAACCGTGTTTTTTTATGACTATGGCAATGGTCGTCTTTTAACTTAGCAATTAAACAAGAGATTTCAAAAGATACTCGGGATTGAGGCCAAGTACCCACAAAGCAAAACTGAAGGACAAAATTAAAAAAAAGAAGATACTGGTTTATGCTCAAGGTCCTGGAAGCCGGTGGGGTGTGCGCGGCCAGGAAGCAGGCTTCACATAACTGCTTCCTTTATGCTGGAAGGGCTCCCCGGGGACTCGCGGCTGCCACGCAGGAAATAAAGCCTGCTCTGTTGGAACAGAGACGCAGCAATACCTCTCCTTTTCTTTCCTTTCTTACAACGCAGAATACTGTTTAGTGTTTTTTGTTTTGTTTTGTTTTTTTTAAAGCTGTGGAACAGAGAGTTTTACTAAGTACACTGATTTGATATTCAGTTCTAGAAAAAAAATAATTACTGCAAGGTAACTTGCAGGCCGTGATCCATACTCAGATGTAGAAAAGAGGTGTAGATATCATACCTAACAGCGTCGTTACAGAACGGTTGTTTGATAACAGCCACCTCAGTTATTCACTGGGCTGTTCACACACTTCCCCCTCCGGGGCAGCAACGATTCTCGGGAGTTTTCAGAAGGGTTTACAATGAATGCACCTCCCCGCCTTCTCCCCGCTGAGCGTGGACACTACTAACACCAGAGACGGCAGAATGATACAGGAGTCCGCCATCTTTCGTCACACGAGACGCCCGAGGTACACAGACTTGGGGTATTTCTTCTTCAGAGCCGGCCACTGGACCAGGAAGTAATCGGAGAGGGGGTGGAGAATCCTCCCCGACAGGGACAGGTGTTCCACCCGGCAGACGCTCTCCACGTAGACAATGGTCACCTTCTTTATGCCCAGGATCCCCAGGAGGAGGGCCGATGCACAGATAGGAACACATGTTCCCGGTCCGTTACACAACACCTTAAAAAAACAAAAAAAGAAAAAAGGTTGAAGGGCAAATTAAAATACAGAATACTCATCTAAACAAGTGCTGAATTATTCCTTGTCAGGTGCAGGATGCTACTGACCTCGCCCTCCGGAGCCCGGCGGGTCTGTGCTGTGGCCTCTCCCGTGCACCCGTCTGTGCCTGGCCAGCCTGCCCTCTGCTGTGGGGCGGGTCAGCACAGTGCCTGCTGCCCGGCCAGCACTCCCTGCACAGCTGTGTTGTTCTTCTCTACACCTTTCCTTCTTCTTCATGGCCAAGTAATATTCCATTGTATGTACATAGGGACCCCTGCTTGTTGATCCAGTCGTCTATGGATAAAAACCTAGGTTGCTTCCATAGCTTGGCTATTGTAAATAATGTTTCAGTGAACATGGGGGTGCATGTATCTTTTTCAAATTAGTGTTTTGGATTTCCTTGGCTCAATGACCAGATGTGGAATTGCTGGGTCATCATGTAGTTTCATTTTTAGTTTTTTGAGGGACCTTCATACTGTGTTTCCACAGTGGCTACACCAGTTCATAATCCAGTCCACAGGGAATGAGGGTCCCTGTTCTCTGCACCCCCACCCGCACCTGTCATCTGTGTATTTACTGATGAGAGCCATTCTGACAGGTGTGAGGTGATTTCTCACTGTGGTTCTAATTTACATTTCCCTGATGAGTAGTGAGGTTGAGCATCTTTTCATGTCTGCTGGATGTCTGTCTGTCCTCTTTGGAGAAATGTCTATTCAGGTCCTCTGCCCATTTTTAATCAGATGGTTTTTTTGGGGGGAGGTGTGTTATGTTGTATGACTTCCTTATAAATTTTGGATATTAACCCCCTTATCAGATGTATTATTGGTGAATATCTTCCCCCATTCAGTCAGTTGTCTTATCATTTTGTTGATGATTTCCTTTGCTGTTGCAAAACCCTTTTTAGTTTGATGTCGTCCCCTTTATTTTTTCTTTTGCTTCCATTGCTCAAGGAGAGACATATTCAAGATGTTCTCAGACTGATGTCAGAGAGTTGACTGCCTATGTTTTCTTCCGGGAGTTTTATGGTTTCAGGTCTTACATCTAAGTCTTGACTCCATTTGAGTTTCTTTTCCTGCATGGTGTCAGAATGTGGTCCAGCGCTGCTGTTTTGCGTGCGTCTGTGCAGTCTTCCAACTCCACTTCCCGACGAGACTGTCCCCCCCCCCCCCAGCCTTCACGTCTGTGCTGTAGAGTGACTACAGAAGCCAGGATCTGTCTCTGGGCACACACCTCTCTTTTAAAAGGAAGATTCTCAGTAAATGTGGGTACACTGCCCGTTCTCTCTTCTTCACTACTTTGTGAGCTCCCCATGGGCAGGGTCCACTTCTAGGACAATCTATACACTTCAGAACAGTCACTCAGGGAAGTGTGAAGGGGAGAAGGGGTGGGGATTCCTTCTCTATCGCTCCTGCAGCCGACCCTCCCTCTGCCGGACTCCTCCCTACTTGTAACTATCCTACAGGCTTCTCATTAACATCACAGCTGTAACTGACAGTTAAACAAATTTTTTAAGCCATCCCACATCCATTTGCCTTTCCTGAGGGGAACCATTGTGTCCCTGGCTTTCGATTTAAGTGCCTGAGTACAGCGGACTCCACACCCAACCACAAGGAGAAGACACGTGACTCTGGCGAGACCAGTCGCAGCGCCCAACTCCCTGGCAAAGTCATCTATCTGTTCAGGGAAGAACACAGGCCCGTGAGAGACCACGAGCGGAGTGGAGCACCTGCTGGGGCTGCTGTGAGAACAGCGTCTCTTCTGCGGGGCCGGGACCTTGGAGGAGGCGGGCCAGGCACTGCTGACAACCTGTCCTGCCCCCACGAGGAGGGAGAGCTCGAGAATGAAGCCGCCACACAGCCGATCCAGGCAGGGCTGAGGGATGAAGACAAGCCGGGTCCCATGGGTGGCGTTTAAGACTCACAAACCCAGCCATACCTGAAGGAAACCAGATCTAGGCGGAGACCTGCAGGTCAGTGAGGAGGCACATTCCATCTTGCTTACGCCAGTCTGAATCAGGACCCCTGTCAGTGGCCACAGAAGCCCCTGAACCAGCACCGCCCTTCATTCTGCCCACCTCCCTGACTGCCCTCTCACTGACCATCAGCAGCGCCCACTGGTAGGTGTTTGATGCACGCCTGCTAGGTGATGGAGCAAATCAATAGTAAACCTGTCTGAGAGCAGGAAACCCAAGCGATGCACTATAGACAGCATCAGTCGTGGGCCTAGAAGACAGAGGCCAGGGCTAACGTAAACACGAAGTCACGAGGGCAGATGAGCCCGACAAGGACCAAGAGCGGTTACAGAGCACTGTGCTCTGCAGAGCTGGGTCACCACGGGTCACGGCCTGCTGGCTGGCACCTCACGTTGGCACGGATGAAAGGATGGTGCACTTGGGTGGTCTGAGCTCAGCTCCTAGCCTGGTAGGAACCCCATACACAGAATGTGGGCCCAGATCTTTGGGGTCCCGGGCTGGTTTGAAGGTCAGAGACCATAACGTTGATGGCGATCCAAGGGAGAGCACGTGAGATGAGACCGAGAGCCAGACGGGCAGCCCAGTGAGGCCACACCCCGCGGAGAGGACAGAGAAGCAGTCTACCTCGGAGGCACGGGCCCAAAGGTGAGATTTTCAACGACGTCCGGCTGGTGGAGGTGAAGGCTGGAGAGCTCGGGAGCAGGACGGCAGGAAGGTGTCCTGCGCTCCCAGGCCCATCGGGGGCTGGAGAACTAACTGGGGCCTGTCCCAGCAGAGCTGGTCCTGCCGGGGCCTCCGGGGAGGGCACCGGTGCTGCCGCGCTCCACACTTCCGTCCACGGGACGCTGCCCCCACTGTGTGGACAGGCCAGTGCTGAGCCGAGGAAGGAGCAGGCCCTGAGGGTCGGAACCGTGGGGACACAGGAGGAAGAAGGACTCGGCTGCAGGGTGAACAGGAAGCCAAGTCAGGGAAGGTGGTGACGTCAGCACACACCTTTTTATTTTGGAGAAACTAGAGAAAGGCAAGGCCATCGACTAACTTGTGCTGCACAGTGAGCCGCAGATGATGATGAAACAGTCCATCCTGTTGGCTGCAGCCACCAAAGCTGCAAAGGTAGAGACGGAGAAGGGGTCCTCACAGTGACGAACGCGCAGGCGGCTACTTCAGGGCTCTCTGGGCTAAGGGGTGGGGTGGGGGGCGGCGCTCAGGTAGGGCCGGGTGGGCGGAGCTTCCTGGGTGGGCGGAGTGGGAGGAGCAGGGCTGGGTGGGCGGAGCTTGCTGGAGCTTTCTGGGTGGGTGGAGTGGGCTGGAGCTCGCTGAGTGGGAGGAGCGGGGCCGGGTGGGCGGAGCTTGCTGGGTGGGTGGAGTGGGCTGGAGCTCGCTGCGTCGGAGGAGCGGGGCCGGGTGGGCGGAGCTTGCTGGGTGGGCGGAGCCAGCTGGGGAAAAGCTTATAGATGGAGAACAGGTCAGTGGGAGCAAGTGGGTGGTGAGGGAAGAACAGAGTCAGTTCTTTCAACGCCTGGAGGGAAGGGCACGAAGGCAGAGTGCTGAGCCGGAGCAGGTTTGGGGAAAACCGTTCTTTCTGAGAACATGACAAAGGGTGACAACGGTGGTGGCACTGGAGGTCTGCCCTCCGCGGGTCTCCCTTCAGTATTACTAACTTTCCAGCTCAACGCGAGAACTACAGAAAAGCATGAAGAAAAAAGTAATCCTCGTGACCGCACCCACCTGTTAACATTTGGAGTGCTTCCTTCCAATGTGTGTCTTCCTCTATTCACTGATATTTTATTATAGAATGTGTCCGTATATGAGCAGGATTGGGGGCTTATCTACAGATACTGTAAAGTTCTTTCCAGTTCTAGTTTCTGTGTGCTGTAAGTTGTTTTTAAAAAACCCCACAAATGTTAATGACTGCATATACTTAGTTCTATAAATATTTCATAATTCATGTAACTATCCCATTATTGTTGGAAATTTAGGCTCACTCTTTTTTTTTCTTTTTGCTATTCTAAATCATACTGTTATGAATTATCTTTGTGTATGAATCTGTGACCCCTAGGGCTTTAACTGTACATCGAATTAGGTTCCAGAATTCTTGCTGGGTGAGCCGCTGGAAGGAACAGCTCCGAGGATTTGAGGAAGTTGTAGAAAGTTTAATAAGACTAGCTCTCATAAATCGGGGATGGGCCACATGGTCGTTTTTTGTCCCTGCCTGGAACTGGTTTGAGTGACGACCCCGTGTGAGCTGTGGCAGCAGGTAGAGCCTGTGAGTCACAGCACAAGCGAGACTCTCTTTGCTGGTCCCCATCTGCGGCTGGTGGGTGGGCAGGAGCCTCGAGCAGGTGGGTCCGCCCAGGTCTGCGCTGGGGCTGTGGTGTGGGCAGCAGGTGGAGGAGAGTCTCCTGTGGCCCGGGCGTCACTGGCGGAGCTCCACGTCCGGGACCTGGGTGCCAGCCGCAGAGCCCTCTTGTCCAGCCACGTGGGAGCAGTGTCCCCCGTAGGGTTTTGGCCACATCTTCAAACCCTACCTCGTCAGCCTTCCACTAACTCGCAGAGTTCTCAGCTGCCTCCCACGGAACCCGCTCCCTGTTTCAGCCACCGGCGTGGACTTTCGGGGCTTGTTACCGAGACTCCGAGGGCTCCGGGCAGAACAAAGACTTTGAGGAGGAACGGGATGGACTTCCTCAGGTAGGGCAGGAGCCCTGGGCCGCAAGCGCAGGCTGCTGTTGGGGCCACACCTGGGTGAGCACCATGTGGACCAGGAGCAGTGGGAATGGGGGCGCTGAGAGCCGGGGACGGAGCCTCAGAGATCCGGACGAAGCAGCGTCTGAGGGGACAAGGGGCAAGGAAGGGACTGCAGCCAGAGGGCAAATGGCCCAGGACAGGAAGAGGGGGCAGTCAGCGGAGTAGCCAGTGGACAGCAGGAAGGCTAGGGCAGGAAGCAGGTGGCTGATGTGCGTGCTGGGCCCCCATTAGGGAACACAGCCTTTCTTCCTTTTTACGCCTACGTCATCACTTGAGCAGTAACGGGCAGAAATATCTAAGTATCAAGACCTACAGGAAATACCAAAGAGAGCCTAAACACTACAATCACCAACCACTGACGGACCTCACTGCTAACACAGAGGTTTCCAGGGTTGTCACCTCTGCACATGGCATTTCAATTATGTCATGACTCCACGCCGTGTTTCCACGCTGGCGTCACTGCCGGAACCGGCCACAGCCGCCAGCGCCTCCCGTGTCCCGGCCCAGCACAGCTCTCCACACCCTCTCCTTCTCCACAGCGATGGAGCCGTGAGCCGCTGCACCCAGACCAGCGCACTCATGCTGTGAGAACACTGGGCTACTGCTGGGTCCTCAAAGACCACTGGCTTGCACTTGCTTGGTGACAAAAAACAAAACAAACCAAAACAAAATAAAAGACCAGCCTGACCCGTGGTGGCACAGTGGACAGAGCACTGACCTGAGATGCTGAGGTCCCAGGTTCCAAACCCTGAGGTCGCTGGCTTGAGCGCAGGGTCTCTGGCTTAAACATGGAATCGTCAACATGATCCCAAGGTCACTGGCTTGAAGCCCAAGGTCACTGGCTAGGCTGGAGCCCCCCAGTCAAGACACATATGAGAAAGCAATCAATGAACAACTAAGGAGCTGCAACTACGAGCTGGCACTTCTCATCTCTCTCCCTTCCTATCTGTCCCTCTCTCTTGCTAAAAACAAAACAAAACAAAATAAACTGTTGCCAACGTCATCAAATAAAGGGCAATAACGTCAGGCCCTGCAGGACCTTGTGCACTTGCTAAGCTCCCTGTCCCGACACCCCACTTGCGTTGCTCCCAGTCAGCAGAAGACTCTGCTGACGTCACAGTCACGCCATTGGGCCAGGTCCGCTCGGTCTCTTCATCGTCCAGCCACTGTCCCGTCTGCCTGTCTGACTGATCCACTCCATCGTCCAGCCACCATCCCGTCTGCCTGTCTGACTGATCCACTCCATCGTCCAGCCACCATCCCGTCTGCCTGTCTGTCTGATCCACTCCATCGTCCAGCCACCAGCCCATCTGCCTGTCTGTCTGATCCACTCCATCGTCCAGCCACCAGCCCGTCTGCCTGTCTGACTGATCCACTCCATCGTCCAGCCACCATCCCGTCTGCCTGTCTGCCTGACTGATCCACTCCATCGTCCAGCCACCATCCCGTCTGCCTGTCTGTCTGATCCACTCCATCGTCCAGCCACCAGCCCGTCTGCCTGTCTGACTGATCCACTCCATCGTCCAGCCACCATCCCGTCTGCCTGTCTGCCTGACTGATCCACTCCATCATCCAGCCACCATCCCGTCTGCCTGTCTGACTGATCCACTCCATCGTCCAGCCACCAGCCCGTCTGCCTGTCTGACTGATCCACTCCATCGTCCAGCCACCATCCCGTCTGCCTGTCTGACTGATCCACTCCATCGTCCAGCCACCATCCTGTCTGCCTGTTTGATCCACTCCATCGTCCAGCCACCATCCTGTCTGCCTGTCTGACTGATCCACTCCATCGTCCAGCCACCATCCTGTCTGCCTGTTTGATCCACTCCATCGTCCAGCCACCATCCTGTCTGCCTGTCTGTCTGATCCACTCCATCGTCCAGCCACCATCCCGTCTGCCTGTCTGACTGATCCACTCCATCGTCCAGCCACCATCCCGTCTGCCTGTCTGTCTGATCCACTCCATTGTCCAGCCACCATCCTGTCTGCCTGTCTGTCTGATCCACTCCATCATCCAGCCACCATCCCGTCTGCCTGTCTGCCTGATCCACTCCATCGTCCAGCCACCATCCTGTCTGCCTGTTTGACTGATCCACTCCATCGTCCAGCCACCATCCTGTCTGCCTGTCTGTCTGATCCACTCCATCGTCCAGCCACCAGCCCGTCTGCCTGTCTGTCTGATCCACTCCATCGTCCAGCCACCAGCCCGTCTGCCTGTCTGTCCCACTCCGAGTGACGCCGACATGAACAACGGCACAGGGGCCGGGTGCCCAGGGCAGTGTTCCTGGATGTATGGATGGCGGGCACGGGGGTTCCCTGGCCCCCCCTGTCCTGCTTCTCAGCCTCGAGAGTCCGCGGCCATCACATGGCCAACAGGCCCAAAGACGTGACCAGTGAACTCTCCGTTTTAGAACAAGGGCTATCTACCCGGCCCTTGTGGGAAACCAGGCTCCCCAGCCTCGTGGCGTGCTGGTGCGGGCCTGGGCCACAGGCCTGGACAGGTGGCCGAGACACAGCACGAGGCTCCAACGTCCCCTCCACACCTGGGCGATGCCCAGTGCAGTGTCAGCATGAGCCTGTGACCAGACCACGGGCTCCTCCTGGCTGCCCCCACCCCACCCTGACCCAGGGCCGTCGGCAGACCAGAGCCTGTCAGATAATACAGATCGAATGAAAACCTAACACTCTCATTTCCAGGGCTGCTGTGCGTCATCGGTCAGGATCACGGCCGGGCCGAGCACACGCTGTTTTCCTGACCTTCCTGGTGCTTCTGCGTCCGGAGCAGGAAACTCAATCTTCCAGTTTTCCTGTCCTCTGGACAAACGGTCAAGGTGTCGGTTTCCTGCCTCCTCGGTCTTCTATTGTTTTCATGGAATGCTCAACCTGGGCAGGGTTCCAGGGAGGCTCTGAACCCCGCAGTGTGGTGACTCCCCTCAACCCCTACCCCGAGCCCTCCGCTCCGCTCCGCTCCGGGGCTCACCGCCCAGGGCCGCTGGGTCCGCCCTTTCCCTCCACCTGGAGCGGAAGGGAGCACACTGCCGTTTACAGGGTGTGGACGACGTACATAGGCACAGAGCCCACGTGTGGCCTTCTGCATGAGTACCTCATCCCAGGTGGGCGTCACCTTCGTTTTCAGACAGGGAGCCACAGGCATGGAGACACTGACCCTGTGAGATCACACAGCCCCAGGAGACGGCCTGCGCTCCCCTGTCCGGCATCAGGCGTGACCCCGTCCTCATCCTGTCCCCACCGACCAGACCAGTGTTAGTGGGAGCGGGCTCCAGGGCCGACCAGACACGGGCAGTTAGTTTAACTGAAGATGAAATTCTGGCAACTGTTATTAATACTTGATGCTTTAACAGAGAAATCGGTGGCAGACTGTAACATGGCATTGGGCTGAGAGGGTTTAGATGTTCAGCAGAGGAAACGGAAGCAGTTAATATTTAAAAAGGGCCCATCTCATCTTTTCCAAGCAGGAAGAACCGGGCTGGATTCGCAGCCCTCACCGGCTCTGGCTGTGTGGGGGCGCCTTCGTTGTGGCCCCTGATGCACGGTGTTCCCGTCTCGCTGAACTGACAGCCAGCCTGCAGCTCTCCTCAGACAATGTATGCTCAGATACCGTTTTTGTGTAAACAAAGGCTGATGCACTTTTCTAGAGGATTATCTGATTCCTGGTTCTGGGTCAGAAGGCTACACAATAACACTTCATGAGATTCTGGTTGTGTGTGTGTGTGTGCATGCACACACGCGTGTGTCAGAGAGACAGGCACGGGAGCCGAGGCATGATGACGGAGTTTAACGAACGGAGACGCTGAGTCCTGGACCTTGTGGCTGAAGGACGTGTCCCCTGGAGCCCGCCTGGCGTCCAGCCTTGGACACGCTGCCCGGGGGAGCCACGGCTCTCCTTGTGTGCACTCGGGCCTTCCAGGCTGTTTCCCTGCCAGTGTCCACCGCGCATTGACCAGACCCCGGCGAGGGCGCGCTGACCCCACCGGTGACCTGCAGAAGAAGCAGGACGGCTCGGCTTGTCAAAGCCACGTGTTTTCTCGAGGTTTTTGTTGCCTTCAAGCTCAGCTGAGTGTGTGACTGGCTGCAGGGATGACTCGCTCTGGCTACCCGCACACAGTCTGACCTCTGCTCTGTCCTCCTCTGTCCTCCCTGGCCTTCTCTTTGTCCTTCTGGTCAGTGGGGGGGCACAGCTGTGTGTTAGCTTCCACCTGCGGGGTCCCTCCCCCAGGTCTGCCCCTGGCCCGGCTGGGGAGGGTCCCTGCTGCACGGCACTTCAAGTCATATTCTCTGAACTCCGGCAAACAGCCCTCCCGTCTGGTCCATTTTCCTCTCCCCCTTCTCACCCAGACCTGCTGGTTCTACTCTGAAAGATCAAACCTGGGTCCTGGCCTGACCAGGCAGTGGCACAGTGGATAGAGCGTCAGACTGGGATGCAGAGGACCCAGGTTCGAGACCCCAAGGTCGCCAGCTTGAGCGCGGGCTCATCTGGTTTGAGCAAAAGCTCACCAGCTTGGACCCAAGATAGCTGGCTCGAGCAAGGGGTTCCTCGGTCTGCTGTAGCCCCACGGTCAAGGCACATATGAGAAAGCAATCAATGAACAACTAAGGTGTTGCAATGAAAAACTAATGATTGATGCTTCTCATCTCTCTCCATTCCTGTCTGTCTGTCCCTATCTATCCCTGACTCTGACTCTCTGTCTCTGTAAAAAAAAACAAACCCCAAAACAAAACCTGGGTCCTGCTCTCGGCCTCCACCACCTGGTGCAGCCTGCTGTCTCTCATGGGCTCACCTGGTGCTTCCCACCTGCCGCCCAGCCTGGACCCTCCTCGGGGTCACTGCCCACAGAGCTGGGACGTGACTTTCCCCTAATGTAAAACTCTGGTCATGTTATCATTTATCACTTATCGTCAATGGTTTCCTGCTGCTCTCAAAAGAAAAAAAGAAAAAAAGTCTGGCTCAATGGTAGAGTGTCCGCCCAGCATGTGGAAGTCCTGAATTTGATTTCTGGCCAGGGCTCACAGGAGAAGCGCCTATCTGCTTCTCCACCCTCCCCTTCTTGCTTCTCTCTCTCTTCTCCTCCCACAGCCAAGCCTCTATTGGAGCAAGTTGGTCCCAGCACTGAGAATGGCTCCATGGCCTCTGCCCTAGAGGGCTTTGTCGGGTGGATCCTGGTCCCAGCATAAGTGGGAGTCTGTCTGTCTGCCTCCACTTCTCTCATTAAAAAAAAAGAAATCCAAATACCCTGAATTAATCACTTTTCTAAAACACACTCTTATCTCTAATGATTTTCTTTGCCACGTGGTTTCAGGGCTCACCTGAATCACTTTTTTTGGGAACAGGCAAGCTCATGCCAGCAGCCCGCAGGAGCGAGAAAGAAAACACCGGGTGGGAAACAGTCCGGGGAGCCAGAGACAAGACTCCTCCCGCAGGATCTAAAGAAAAGGCCACATCTGCTGCGCCTCTGCCGCCCCGGCGCCCAGAGGGCGTGGCCTGGCCAGCTGCTGCCCCGCCCCGTCGCGCAGGGGGCGTGTCCTGGCCAGCTGCTGCCCCGCCCCGTCGCGCAGGGGGCGTGTCCTGGCCAGCTGCTGCCCCGCCCCGTCGCGCAGGGGGCGTGTCCTGGCCAGCTGCTGTCCCGCCCCGTCGCGCAGGGGGCGTGGCCAGGCCAGAACTGGTCTGAGCTCCGCAGGGACCCTGCTCTGACATATGCAGTTGCATCTTCAGAGGGTCTAGCAGACTCGGGCTGTGTGCTCAGAGGTGCCACCTAAAGCAGGGACGTCCTTGCCCGTCCGCGGAACGCACGGCCTCCTCCCTGAATAAAGGCCGGGCTCTGGCTCTCCCTCCCTGCAGGGACACCGAAAATTCTCTGCTGGCCGCGCCCACTGCGGATGAGCGCCTTCGTGGTGTGAGTGGCGGCAGCCATAGAGTGGACAGTGACACCGGCTAGCTGCAGCAGCGAAGCCAGAGCTCCGGTCTGTGGAGACCCGAGAGCAGGCTTTGGACACTCAGCAGTCTTAACCATGAAGGTCCCTAACATTCCGGATGTAGCTGACGGTGCACACAGCCCTCGGGACACACAGCAGGAGACCTCGCTGAATCAGACCAGGTGGGAAGAGCAAGGGTCACCTGCTCCACAGTCACTGAGACCAGCCTCACATTCTGGGGCAGCTGTGTCATCACCACCCCAGATTGGTGACAGCAAGCTAATACTCCCTGCCCACCACACTGGGAAGCCCACAGACCAACAATTCCCAAACACAGGAGTTTCCAGCACAGACTTCCACAGCGGGCTGGGCCTTCCAGGTCCCCAGATGTCACATTACCATTTCAGAATGAGTGCTTCTTAGCACCTAGGAAAGTTAGAGGAAAACACAGACCTCTTTTCATTTTAAGATTATTGTCCACAGTTAAATTTATTCGTGACAAAATGGGCTGGCACTGCCACCTGTAGCGTGTGTTCTTGTGACTGCATAGTAACATCTCGGGATTTGACAATATCTGCGGTCCTTCCTCCCTTCAGAACCGCTGCTCACCACGTGTCGACTCTGCTTCCTGGGAGAGACGGGGTGGACACAGCGCCAACGATGATGGCTGACATTTCAAACTGTCAGCCCTTTCTGAGTGCGACAGGACGTCTGTTTTACAGGAGAAGAAATCGGGGGCTTGAAGGAGTGAAGGACGGTCAAATCACACGGGCTCAAACTGTAGTCCTGGACTCTGGGGCCTGAGCGGTCACCTTCCACGCCAGGGACTCTCCGTCCGGCAGAACCCACAGGCAAGTGCACCGGTGCGGTTCAATGCAAGACCCCCACAGGGTACAAACAGAGACACAGGCTGAGCAGCTCTGGGCCAGGCCTGGGACCTGAGGAGGGGACGTGTAAGCTGGGCGTGGACGCACAGGAGGGGCTTTTGGGAGGAGAAGGTGAAGGTCCCTTGGGCAGAGGAGCCACACCCCTGCACGGAGAGAAGGCATCACCCCAGCCCGGGTGGAGGCACAAGCGGAGGCCAGAGAGGAGACAGAGAACAGGGCTGGGAGAGGCAGAGCCACACGGCCTGGTGACCCGCAGGCAACGAGCCCACAGCTGCCCACCGGCCTGGTGACCCGCAGGCAACGAGCCCACAGCTGCCCACCTCTTAGCCCGTCCCGATGACCAGGCAGGATGCCACGACGAGGACTAGGGGAGCTGAGTCACGGACGCTGCGGCTCTCTGGGAGTGCTCCCTGCTGCGCTCTTCACATCACGAGCCCGGGAGCCTCAGTGCCAAGCCCCGGGGACGCTAACGGAGGGCAAGGGTCCGGCCTCCCCGGAGGTCTGCTCTCAGTGGTGGCCATGTCTCGGGGACAAATAGGATCGTTCCTGGTTGTCGTGGAGACTGAGGTGCTCTCTGGGCTCAGTGGACAGGTGCCGGGGACACAGACAGCCTGCTCTATTTGGGCTATCTAATGCAACAAAGTACTGCCCAGCGTCCCACCGGACATCCACGTGGCCGATAATCCGTTTATAATTACATGAGCTTAAACCTAATTTGGTCACACAAAAAGACCAAATATTTTGCCATGTTTTATGTACACACTGTTTTTCCCCAGTCAGAGCTACCAGGGAAATGGAGGGAAGGCTGTGCTTTGTTTGGTTTGGACCTTGACGAAGAGATGTGCAGCTTTTAAGAGAATGACGAGTTGGGGGAGATGAAAACCTCTGGACCTGCAAGGGGGGGGCAGTTGGACACCAACGCAGACGGACTGAATGCCACAGAACCGAACACGTAAAAGGGGCTGAACGGCAAATCTTACGTTATATCTATTTTAAAAATCAGTAATTTAAAAATTGAAAAATGTAGGGAAAAGACACTGACATCACAGGCCTAGTCTCTGAGCTGTCTGTCAGTCTGACCACCAGGATGACATCCCATTTCAAATCTGTCGCCTCAACTGTGTCTCCTGGGGTGCTCACACCTGGAGGTATTGTCAGCCTCGTCACCTGATCACAGATTGCTTTCTTTTTCTCATAGCCTGGACAGTGTATGGCATTTTTCGGATTTTTGTGCTGCAGAGGCAGTTGATCTGAACTAGGGGCTTCAGTTCCGAATAGGGAAGGGCGTGTTACAAAATGTTTGTTATAAAAAGGATACCGTAGGTTGAAAGGGTAGGTTGCGAATCACTGGGAGACAGACGTCCACGTGTCAATGAACCTGAGACAGCACGGGGATCATGGAAGTGCCCCAGAGGGGTCAGGTGTGAAGTGAGAACGGGAGGAGAGGCAGGGCCGTGGGTGGGGAGGGCAGGGGGAAGGGTGTGAGCACTGGTGACACTCTCTGTGAGGAGAGCCCCCGTGGGAGGAGAGGCAGGACCGTGGGTGGGGAGGGCAGGGGGAAGGGTGTGAGCCCTGGTGACACTCTCTGTGAGGAGAGCCCCCGTGGGAGGAGAGGCAGGGGGAGGGGTGTGAGCCCTGGTGACACTCTCTGTGAGGAGAGCCCCCGTGGGAGGAGAGGCAGGGCCGTGGGTGGGGAGGGCAGGGGGAAGGGTGTGAGCCCTGGTGACACTCTCTGTGAGGAGAGCCCCCGTGTGGGGCTGGTCTCCACCTCCACTGTGCCCACGTCTCCTGGGACAGCTCTGACTTCCGCCAGGTCCTGTCCATGGTCTTTGTGGACGTCCCCACGGGGGCCTTGTCCTGGGAGGCTCCCCAGAGCAGAGCCTGCGGACGTCTCTCCCAGAACAGGAGAGCTGAGGCCTCCATCAGATGTTCCAGTTAATCTTCTCTTCTTTCGGCTAAATCTCCGTACTTCCTCCAACTGCTCCTCGCACAACGCGGTTTCCTAGTCCCTCACCATCCTAACGGTCCTTTAAAAGTGCGGCGCTCAGAACTGCATACAGTTTCCAGAACTGAGCCGGATGACTGCATTTCCTAACACCCCCACGGGGGAGATGGGGTCGCTCCACACGGAGGAACCGGGGTGGCGGGGGTCTGTCTCCACCATCACTGGGGTGCCAGTACTGAACAGTTTTCTTACTTTGTTTAACGAAGTGAAAGCTGAATTTTTAATACTTGCAACTGGAGTTCTGACCTCAGAGAGATTTCCCCCCTAGTCCGACTTTGCTTTGAGGATTAGATGAAGATGTGGTCTGGCTAACAGACACGAACGACGATTTCTACTCGCTGGGCGGCTGTTTACTGCCATCCTACAGGGCTTCTTGTCTGAAGACAGTTCTTCCCCTGACTGCTGGACGGCCCACGCCCCCAGCCAGGCTGACCTAGGCTGCCAGCCACAGGGCCAGGCCTGTCGACTGGACCGGTGCTGCTGCCTCCAGCGTGGGTCCCGGCTGCGTGCGGGAAGCCGGGACGCCTCTGCTTGTCCTGGGAGGCTCCCGACCCGCCCTACGCGCCCACGTCCTCGTCCCACGGTGGTCCGAGACAGAGACCCTCCAGCAGCTGGACTGGCCCTTGCCTTTAAACAGGGATGAAATTCCGAAACACGACACAACGTCTACAACTCTTGAAGACGTTATGCTACAGGAAACAAGCCAGACAAAAGAGGAAAAACGCCGTGTAATTCCAGTTACACCCGGTACAGAGAACAGGGAAAGCCGCAGAGCAGTCTAGCTCTGTTGACAAACCACGACGCGCCGCAGTCACGTGGGATTTATCCCCGGTGTGCCAGGCTGGCCCCTCCACACATCAGCTACTGTTATCCATCACATCAGGATGCTGAGCAGGACCTCACGGTCACACAGATAGACGGAGAAAAGCCCTGGGTGAAATCCAACACCCATTCTTGACAGAACCTCTCCAGCTGGGAGGAGAGGGGAGCTTCCTCCGCTGGATGAATACCTGGAGACCATCTCCAAACCCCCTACGGCTAACGTCCCCGCAGTGGCCGGGTGGGAGCTCTCCTCTGAGATCGGCGACAAGGCAGAGAGGTCTCCTCTCATCGCCCCTCTTCAGTGTTTGGCCAACCACTGACACAAACAACCCCCCAAATCTGACGGCTACGTACACAGGAGAAAGCAAACAATTACTTCAGAGTTTCAAGCGAATTCACGGGTCCAACGGCCACTAGACTCCCACTTGGATGTTTCACCATTTTCAGGTCCCCGGGGAGATAAAATGCTTCAGCATATATATTTCTAGCTGTGAGTTATTTTCATTTGGATAGAATTGCCTTTAAATCATTTTTTTCCTTCAAAAAATACAAAAAACAAAAAAAAAAGAGCATCTCTCCAGCCATTCCTAACTTCCAGATTCTCTAACTGAATTACGCAATTCCATTCTGAAGCAACGGCTTCGTTTACTTTGCCCAAGTTTTATCATTTTGTGCTTGGAATCATTCTCCGAAATCCAAATTGGCAGATTCCTGAGCGAGTTCTAACTGCTCCCGAGACGCTGGGGGCTGGGCTTTCCGCAGTGTCCACTGTTTGGCTGGACAGCAGGCTTCCTCCCGGAGCGCCTGAGCTGCTCTTGATTGAGAGCCGACCGAAAGGCCTGTTTGTTCCGGGCTCTGCGAAGTCCATTCGCTGCCCCTGCCTTCTAGACCGGCCCTGTCGGACACCAGAGCCTCAGGCCACTCCTCGCTGTGCGGCTGGCCCCTGCGGCTGGGAACCGTGGGGACAGAGGACGATGGCGGCTCGCTGACTGTGCTCCCCTCCAAAGGAGGGCCTGGGATTTCCAACACCTCCGAGCATTCACAGCGGTGCTTCTGTCCTGCGCCCGAGGCGGGTCAGCGCAGCTCCCATCTGTCCGCGTGGCCCTGCCCCCTGGCCCGCACTGGGGGCCCAGCTCCCGTCTGTCCACGTGGCCCTGCTCCCTGGCCCGCACTGGGGGCCCAGCTCCCGTCTGTCCCCGTGGCCCTGCTCCCTGGCCTGCACTGGGGGCCCAGCTCCCGTCTGTCCGCGTGGCCCTGCTCCCTGGCCTGCACTGGGGGCCCAGCTCCCGTCTGTCCCCGTGGCCCTGCTCCCTGGCCTGCACTGGGGGCCCAGCTCCCGTCTGTCCCCGTGGCCCTGCTCCCTGGCCCGCACTGGGGGCCCAGCTCCCGTCTGTCCGCGTGGCCCTGCTCCCTGGCCTGCACTGCGGGTCCTGCCCGGCTCCTGTCTGTCCGCGTGGCCCTGCTCCCTGGCCTGCACTGCGGGTCCTGCCCGGCTCCTGTCTGTCCGCGTGGCCCTGCTCCCTGGCCCGCACTGGGGGCCCAGCTCCCGTCTGTCCGCGTGGCCCTGCTCCCTGGCCCGCACTGGGGGCCCAGCTCCCGTCTGTCCGCGTGGCCCTGCTCCCTGGCCCGCACTGGGGGCCCAGCTCCCGTCTGTCCGCGTGGCCCTGCTCCCTGGCCTGCACTGGGGGCCCAGCTCCCGTCTGTCCGCGTGGCCCTGCTCCCTGGCCTGCACTGGGGGCCCAGCTCCCGTCTGTCCGCGTGGCCCTGCTCCCTGGCCCGCACTGGGGGCCCAGCTCCCGTCTGTCCGCGTGGCCCTGCTCCCTGGCCTGCACTGCAGGTCCTGCCCGGCTCGTGTCTGTCCGTGTGACCCTGCTCCCTGGCCCGCACTGGGGGCCCAGCTCCCGTCTGTCCGCGTGGCCCTGCCCCCTGGCCCGCCCTGGGGGCCCAGCTCCCGTCTGTCCGCGTGGCCCTGCCCCCTGGCCCGCCCTGGGGGCCCAGCTCCCGTCTGTCCGCGTGGCCCTGCCCCCTGGCCCGCCCTGGGGGCCCAGCTCCCGTCTGTCCGCGTGGCCCTGCTCCCTGGCCCGCACTGGGGGCCCTGCCCGGCTCCCGTCTGTCCGCGTGGCCCTGCTCCCTGGCCCGCACTGGGGGCCCAGCTCCCGTCTGTCCGCGTGGCCCTGCTCCCTGGCCTGCACTGCGGGTCCTGCCCGGCTCCTGTCTGTCCGCGTGGCCCTGCTCCCTGGCCCGCACTGGGGGCCCAGCTCCCGTCTGTCCGCGTGGCCCTGCTCCCTGGCCCGCACTGCGGGCCCTGCCCGGCTCCTGTCTGTCCGCGGGCCCTGCTCTCTGGCCTGCACTGGGGGCCCTGCCCGGCTCCTGGCGCTGTGAGCCCCCGCATCCCCCCCCAGGCTCAGCCAGGTCTCGTCCACAGCAGCTGTTCAATGCAACGTAGCAACACATCTGTGCGTGATCTATTTACATACAAATAATTTTCTTTGTCGATAGTAAGTTCAGGAAATAATAACAAGCCCAGGAATAAATAACTTCAAAGGCGAGAGATTCAGAGGATAACCTGTAAGGTCTTGCTGACGTCTAGGTTGTATAATCCCAGGAAGAGGCATCAGAAAGCAATTCCACGTTGATGGTTGCTGGTCCTCTTACAAAATGAAATAATTCAGTGTTTTCCTTGTGAATGAAGCGGCATTTCGGTGGGGCCCGGAGCCCCGAGATGCGGCTGTTTCGGGGTCCCTCTCAGTCTGAAGAGAGCTGGGGACAGCTGTGCACGTGCGTGGCTCTCTGAGGACCGAGCCCACGTGCCCACAGTCCTTGTAGCCAGGAGGACAGGGCGCGCCGGCTCGTGGGAGGGCGGCCACGGTGACAGCAGATGCAGGAGGCAGGTCCCCCCAGGGCTCCAGGAGGGCGGAGGGGAGAAGGTGGGCAGCACTTGGGGAGCCGGACCAGGGGCTCTAACGTTTGTCACGGCAGGACCCCTCCTCACACCCCAGTCACTGAGCAAAGGCCTCTCTGAGCACCTGACACTGCGTGCTGAGCAGTGTGGGTGACAATCACGGAGCCGGACACTGAGCAGTGCGCCCTCACAGTGCTCACGTGTCCCCTGGAGGGGAGAACACGGAAGGAGGGTGACCACGGGGCGGGCCAGCCAGCAAGGTCAAGGGGAGTTCACAGGAGGGAGAGTTCTGGATGGCGCAGTCCTGCAGACAAGGCTCCCAGAGGCTTCCGGAAATGAGAAGATGGGTCCTGTGACTGAGACTCAGCCCAGGACACGGGGGAGGGGCAGGCTCAGCAGGACGTCCCTGGACGGTGGCCCCGCTGGACGGAGCTGAGACTCGGGCCCAGGACACGGGGGAGGGGCAGGCTCAGCAGGACGTCCCTGGACGGTGGCCCCGCTGGACGGAGCTGAGACTCGGGCCCAGGACACGGGGGAGGGGCAGGCTCAGCAGGATGTCCCTGGACAGTGGCCCTGCTGGACTGGACGGAGCTGAGACTCGGGCCCAGGACACGGGGGAGGGGCAGGCTCAGCAGGACGTCCCTGGACGGTGGCCCCGCTGGACGGGGCTGAGACTCGGGACGTCCCTGGACGGTGGCCCCGCTGGACAGGGTGAGACTCGGGCCCAGGACACGGGGGAGGGGCAGGCCCCGCTGGACGGAGCTGAGACTCGGGCCCAGGACACGGGGGAATGCTTTCCGAAGGACTGGAGTCCGGGACAAAACCACAACGAGAGGGCCAAGGGAGGGGTCAGTGATCACGTGACAGGGGTCACGTGACCCTGGTTGTTTCCACGCCCAAGGGGCTCAGCACAGCACGAGACTGGACAGGAACACTTGGACACACATCCTCCGGGCTGGCACAGGGCGGACATGCCTCGGCCTTGGTTTAAAACTTCTCTACTCCTGGTGAGCGCGTCACTTCCATCTCTTGACGGGAGGCAGGGAGGCCCCAGGAGCCCATCACGGAGTCTCCTGGTGTGGACACGGGTTTCGTTCTTACGACCAGGAAGTGGGGATCTCGGTCCCCGCTCTGCAGGGGAGGGGGAGGGTGTGGAGCTGAAACTGCTCAGGGCAGCGCGCCCCAAAGTTAGGATGGCACACCTAGACTCTGACCGGCGTGCTGCCCAAGCCCGCTCCCTGCCTGCCATGTGGACAGGGCACCCGGTCACCCGTGGGAGGACAGAGCCGGACGGTGCCTGCCACGTGGACAGGGCACCCGGTCACCCGTGGGAGGACAGAGCCGGACGGTGCCTGCCACGTGGACAGGGCACCCGGTCACCCGTGGGAGGACAGAGCCGGACGGTGCCTGCCACGTGGACAGGGCGCCCGGTCACCCGTGGGAGGACAGAGCCGGACGGTGCCTGCCACGTGGACAGGGCACCCGGTCACCCGTGAGAGGACAGAGCCGGACGGTGCCTGCCACGTGGACAGGGCACCCGGTCACCCGTGAGAGGACAGAGCCGGACGGTGCCTGCCACGTGGACAGGGCACCCGGTCACCCGTGAGAGGACAGAGCCGGACGGTGCCTGCCACGTGGACAGGGCACCCGGTCACCCGTGGGAGGACAGAGCCGGACGGTGCCTGCCACGTGGACAGGGCACCCGGTCACCCGTGGGAGGACAGAGCCGGACGGTGCCTGCCACGTGGACAGGGCGCCCGGTCACCCGTGAGAGGACAGAGCCGGACGGTGCCTGCCATGTGGACAGGGCACCCGGTCACCCGTGGGAGGACAGAGCCGGACGGTGCCTGCCACGTGGACAGGGCACCCGGTCACCCGTGGGAGGACAGAGCCGGACGGTGCCTGCCACGTGGACAGGGCACCCGGTCACCCGTGAGAGGACAGAGCCGGACGGTGCCTGCCACGTGGACAGGGCGCCCGGTCACCCGTGGGAGGACAGAGCCGGACGGTGCCTGCCACGTGGACAGGGCACCCGGTCACCCGTGGGAGGACAGAGCCGGTCACCCGTGGGAGGACAGAGCCGGACGGTGCCTGCCACGTGGACAGGGCACCCGGTCACCCGTGAGAGGACAGAGCCGGACGGTGCCTGCCACGTGGACAGGGCACCCGGTCACCCGTGGGAGGACAGAGCCGGACGGTGCCTGCCACGTGGACAGGGCACCCGGTCACCCGTGAGAGGACAGAGCCGGACGATGTCGCACTGCAGAGTGGCCCGGCACGGAGCTGGGGCTGAGTGAGGAGAGCTGGGTCCTCGTCCATCCTGGGTGTGAGTTCTCAGACCCTGGACCAGACACCCCCTCTCGGCCCTGTTGTCTAACCCTCCCAGACAGGACGTGGAAGTGTCTTATCGCTCAGCTCCTCTCCAGGGGTCCTCACCAGGCAGGACCGCTATGACTGCTGTCTTCAGAAGGGGAAGGGCGGTGTGAGGACATACATGATCTTTGTATCTGGAAACCCACCCAGACAGAAACCCCCAAGAAATGTGCCGTCTGCTCCAAAGCGGTGGCGGCTGCAGGCCCTTCAAGAGAAGCACCGGTCAGGGAGACCGGCGACTGTGCCCAGCAAGCCCTCTGTCCCCCCTCCACGGCCTGTATTCAGTCCTCCAGGACGTGGATGAGGCCCGGTGCCCTGCACTGCCCACTGCGGTCCTGGGAGAAGGTGAGGGTCGGACACAGCACGGCCGCTCAGGGACCTTCACGGATGAAACAGCCAGAGGTAGGAGGTGGCCCAGGGCGTGTCCCCGGACCGTGCAGCCACTGCTCAGCGCTGGCTCTTATCTGCCCCGGTCCACTGCCCTTCCAATTTGTCAGAAGGAGCCAGAAATATGGGTCTTAGTAAAATACCTGAAGTATGGAGTCCAAACACTGACCCCCCCCCCCATGTGGCTCAGACAGGACATGTCTGCACCCACACGGCCCAGGGCCACTGCCCGCCACAGAGTCAGCTGACAGGAAGGGACGGCAGAGGCCCGGTGAGCGCTGGTCTCAGCAGTAGGAACAGCCTGTTGACAGGGACAGAGAAGGACACCCAGGAAGCCCTCACCCCACTCGGGCCGAACCAGGTCCCTCGGCAGTCCGTGGGCGCTCACGCGTAATTGCCGGACACTTACGGGGTTTGCTCCCTGCAGCCCACAGCCAGAGAGCCCTTACAGCAAAGGTGACTGCCTGGCTCGGGACAGGAGGTGAGGACACAGTTCCATTTCCCGGCAGAGCGCAGGGAAAGGAGCCCTGGCAGAGGCTGACCAGGCAGCTGGACCGGAGCAGGGGTCGGGGGCACACCCTGGGTCCCCGTGAAGAAAGGTGGGCGAGGAAGGTGTCAGCAGGGGATGAGAACGGGGCCTTCCACCCAGGTCCTGATGGAGGGGGAGGGGCGTGAGCGGGGAGGAGGAGGAGGGGAGGACAAGGCGTGACAAACCAGCAGAGGCACCGAGCGTGCCCAGGGCAGGGCCAGGCTTCCCCACTGAGCGCGGCGGGCCAAGCGGAACCCCGGCGGGGCTGAGGGCTAGGTCCCCTGGCAACTTAGAGAGGCTTTCGGGGGCATGACCACGTCTAGGACACTGAGATGCAGGGACTCCCAGGAGCAGTCCTTCAGGCGGGAGGGAGCAGGGCTACGGGATGACCGGCAGAGGGAGTGGCCGGCTCAAAACCAGGTGCCCTCCCGCCTCCACCGACTCAGGCTCCTCATCACCCCCAGGAGACAGGGAGGAGAAGCCAAGCTCAGAGGGAATCAGTGACAGCGTGGGAGTCACACAGCTGGTCAGTGACAGAGCTGGGAGGGCGTGGCCTCTTCCCCCCTGTGCCAGGCTGAGGTGCCATGGGTGCGAAGCGGAGGCAACAATACGAGGAGAATTTTAAGCAAGAATGTCAGACAAGGAGGGTGAGTTCTTGGTGGCATCTCTGTAGCATCTGTGACCAGAAGGCTGGAAGGCTGCTGGACACCAGCCTCACCCAGTTCCCACAGGGGGAGGGACGTCGCACCCCCACTCACGCCCGGCCCCCACCCGCCGCCCGACTCTGCACAGCGTGGCTCCTGGCCCGGGCGGAGCGGCACAGGAAGGCCGGCCTGTGGACGACGACGACGCAGCAACTGCCCGGGCCCCTGAGCCCCGGGCCCGGCCTCCACGGCCTCCACGGCCTCCACGGCCGCCACGGCCTCCACGGCCTCCACGGCCACCACAGCCGCGCCCGTCCACAAAACACCGCGCTGTGTGAGCAAGCCTCTGGGAAAACAGCACCTGTGCTTGGAGGGTGTGGACACAACCGGCCTGAGCCGGGGACACCTGGCTTCAGAGAAAGGTGACTGTTTAGCCCATAAGAGCAACCCTGTTTCCACAAACTGTTGACTGTAAACGTTTTTCAAAAATGAAAATGCTTTGTCAAAGAGTCATACGAACGGCTTCAACACACGTGAACCAGGAAGAGCAGGAATGCAGAACGGCCTCTCACTCCCTCGCACGCGAATGTGCTGCCCTTTGCACGCCCCACCACTGACCCCCACCCCCTGGACAGCGTTGGACTTCTGGACTTCCAGTCACAGCACGCTCTCTCTGTAACGGGCAGTCCTTTCTGCAGGGGGCTTCCTGCTGTTTTCAGGGTGTGCAACCAGGGTCCAAGCTCTGACAGTGTCTCCAGGGGAAACCTTCTGACTCCTCTAAACAACGACGCTGAAACGTCTTATCCTGGAAGCCACAGGAAGTTGGAGGTCTGTCAGGTGTTCACTGGTTACGTAGTAACCCTATGCTGATCGCCGTTTCCGGGCCCTGGTTGCCGGTTTTGCCAGGCACCGCTCCTGTGTCTCAGAGCCCACGGGGGCCGGCCCTGCTGGCGCGCAGGGGGCAGGTGCATGTGGGAGGCTGTCCAGACACAAGAGGAGTCTCACACCCCAGCGCTCCCCAGAGAGGGGTCCCGTCTCTCTGCAGCTGGTGTAGCTTCATTTGCATCTAATACCAGAAAGAGAAGCCCACGGCCCGCTGACAAAAACAAGAGTCATGCCAGGAGCCAGGAGAGGCAGAAATTACCACGCAGCAAACTCCCAAAGAGGAAACCCTCGCCTAGAAAGG
Organism: Saccopteryx leptura; assembly: GCF_036850995.1. Classification (NCBI taxonomy): domain Eukaryota; kingdom Metazoa; phylum Chordata; class Mammalia; order Chiroptera; family Emballonuridae; genus Saccopteryx; species Saccopteryx leptura. Next base: position 78,924,483 of record NC_089513.1, on the reverse strand, counting down.
TACATTTAACCCAATGACTCACCGGCAGGAAAATGAGAAATTTAAGAGACACACTGTCAAGAAGATGGTATTTTGTAACAGCCCAGAGGCTGTTTGAAAACACAATGCTGTAATCTTTTCTTTTTTAAAAAAAAAAAAAGTAAGAAAGAACGCTGAGTGGTTCCGTGACAGCCAGGCATTCAAGTAAAGCCACTGCAGGGGGTCGTGTTCTGGAAGCCCGTTCAGGGGAGAATGGACCAAATGTCACTGCGCTGAGCTCTTGAAAGTGTTCATGTTACATAAATTTCACCTCAAGAAAAAATAAAGCAGGTCGTTCTGCTTAAGGTGAATAAGAAACTTCTGTCGTTTCCTCTTGATTGCTTTGACAGAGACAATATTTAACACTTCAGACACGTGTTGTCAAAAACATGCCTAGATGAATTCCAGGGATTAATTTGGAGGGTGCAAAAGTTAACTGAGAGCAGTCAGTTATGCAATGTGTTTTTCCTATTCTATTTTCCACTTCAAAGCTCTGGGCGGCCACCACGGAGCTTTAATAGCTTTAATAGCATCTGGAGGCCTCCTTCCCGCCCCCCACCTGACCTCCCTCCCTGGGGATTTCCTGAACTCCTCCAGGCCCCCAGTGCTGTCCGGTGCCGGGGCTGCGGGAGGAGTCCTCAGGGGTCACAGGCGGCACCCAGCTGCCCAGCCCCCACACTGCTGCCCACCTACGGACCCCCACACTCAACGGGCTGCTGCCCCGCCCTGTGCCCTCGCATCTGGTTTGGTCTGTGCTCCCTTCTTCTCTTTTTGCCCTCAGACCGGAGGCAGACTTGAAAAATGCGAACAAATGTCATTTGATTGATTTTCGGGGGCTACAAAAATAGAGCTGTACCGAGTCACAGAGGCCGAAAGCCTCAGGAACGGGGGCTGGTCCTGGGGTGAGGAGCACTGTGCCTCTGAACTCCGGACCACTTCAAAGACTCCCCTCTCTCCCCACTCTGCTCTGCTGAGCCCCAGCTCGCCCACAAGGCCGGGTCTCCACGGTCACTGTTCACCACCGCTGACCACACAGCAGTCCTTCCCTTGAAAGCAGCCTTGTCTGCCGGGGCCGCCCTCGCCCTGCGCTGTGCTCACAGGGAGTGCCGGAGGGCACCGCCACCCTTGGCGGAACACGCAGGCTCTGCCCTGGAAGGGAGAGGCCCCTGGACGGGCGGCAGCAGTGGCAGCTCAGGGATGATGCCAAGGAAGGGAGGGGCAGAGGGAGGGGCAGGGGGAGGGGGAAGGGAGAGGGAGAGCAGAGAGGGGCAGGGGGAGGGCAGAGGGAGGGGCAGGGGGAAGGGGGAGGGGCAGAGAGAGGGGAGGGGAGAGGGAGAGCAGAGGGGCAGGGGAGGGGAGAGGGAGAGGGAGGGCAGAGGGGGGAAGGGAGAGGGAGGGCAGAGGGGGCAGGGGAGGGGAGGGGGAGAGGGAGGGCAGAGGGGGGGAAGGGAGAGGGAGGGCAGAGGGGGGGAAGGGAGAGGGAGGGCAGGGGAGGGGAGGGGGAGAGGGAGGGCAGAGGGGGCAGGGGAGGGGAGGGGGAGAGGGAGGGCAGAGGGGGCAGGGGAGGGGAGGGGGAGAGGGAGGGCAGAGGGGGGGAAGGGAGAGGGAGGGCAGAGGGGGGAAGGGAGAGGGAGGGCAGAGGGGGCAGGGGAGGGGAGGGGGAGAGGGAGGGCAGAGGGGGCAGGGGAGGGGAGGGGGAGAGGGAGGGCAGAGGGGGCAGGGGAGGGGAGAGGGAGAGGGAGGGCAGAGGGGGGAAGGGAGAGGGAGAGCAGAGGGGGCAGGGGAGGGGGAGGGGAGGGGGAGAGCAGAGGGGGCAGGGGAGGGGGAGGGGAGGGGGAGAGCAGAGGGGGGGCAGGGGGAGGGGGAGGGGCAGAGAGAGGGCAGAAGGAGGGGGAAGGGAAGGGCAAGGGAGGAGGGCAGGGGGAGGGTAGGCAGTGCCCCCTGGCTTCTTTAGGAGGAAACCTATAACCCCTGCCAAGTGGAAAAGGTTCAACTTGGAAAGTAGAGAAAAACCACTTTCAAGCTTTGGCGAGTCCCCCAGACGGAGAAAACCTGTAATAACTCAAAGCAGTCCCCAGCTGATAATGATAAAATACCACTTAACTCTGACACAGAGTTTGTCCTGAGGGCGCTCGCCATGGGAATCAGTTGCCGCACGTTGTCACCACCTTGTGTGTCAGGGCGCCGCCGGCCACTGTGCAACCCAGCTAGGAAAGCGGCCTGTCAGCCCATGAAGCTAAAGCCAGAGCCGGGAAAGGCCTTCCGCGGCACCACGCCCCCCCCCCCCCCCCCCCGTCGCCGCTGGGCGCCCCCGGACGCTCTGGGGGCCGTTCCACACGGCCCTGGCCCTCCTGGGGACCTGTGCTCGGGGAAGCCACGCAGGCCTGACCTCCGAGTCCTCCAGGGCTGGTCAGCAGAGGACGGGAACCGCACACGGTTAACAGATGGCTCCCAAGTATGACTTCATCAACCCTGGAAAACATGACCAGCCGACCAGCCGACGGCTGTGGTCTAATTGTTCCTTATTGGACTTGGCTCGAGAAGCCGACTCCCGCTAATGCCGCTTACAGATCGTCATCTTGGGTCGGCGGCCTTTTCTTCTGTCTAGCTACGTTTCCTTGGAACACGTCAGAAAGGTTTCTGATCACCAAAAAATATCATTCCATTTGAAGGTCGTTTTACAGAGAAAATCAAAGCAATGGCAGTGAAGGGGAGAACAGAGTTCCTTAAAGGTTCCTGGCTCAACGACAAGAAGTTAACGGACTCTTCTTGTTAATGTTTCAAACACGTGTCAGCCAACAGGCCAATAAAAACGGGATCTACTGCGTTAACAGTGGTCACTGCCGCCACTCAGTTTGTGGCTCACTATAGAAAATGCCTAATTAAAAAAAAAATCACAGTCTCCCACTTACAGACAATAACCCACTATCTACGTCGTCAGCGGACTGCTGCCGTGAACCTAGACATTTATTTCATAGCTCAAACTGGGGCTGACCGACGGGGAAAATGACCGAGGAAGAGAATGGCCTCCTTTCACACGCGGGACGGCGTCCAGGTTACGAGCGCAGGGAGACTCGTCTCGGAGAATTAAACCAGCTTTGGCTCCCGGGCTAGGCGGAGGAGTGCTAGAGCGCAATGGTCTGTTTCTCCCCAATCTGTTGTACGAGTAGAATCTGAAATGTCCTTTTTACCCGACTGGGAACTAAGTCAGCTTTCGTTTCCGTGTGCAGAGCCCTTCGCTTGAGAGTTTCATTCCACAGGGGCCCAGCTGGCACGAAGGAGCGAGGCCAGGCGTTGGCACCGCGGACTCGGAAGCCCATCCCGCGCCCTGAGGGGAGTGCCCGCCCATGCAGGGAGTGGGCGTCCCTGTTCCCGCAATGACTCACACCCTCCAGTGATCACTCATTCATTTTCAAGTCGGCCCACGCATGTGGGAAAGGGCGCCTTTCCCAGAAGGACCGTGGGAAACACGAAAGCAGCGGCCCTTCCCCCCTGAACCCCCAGACTGACCCTCTAGCATGCGCAGCCCCGTGTGGGAGCGCAATGATCGATCAGCAACCTTACAGAGTACACTCCCCTTCTCTTCCTTGAAATGAGCCTTTTTCTCGGCAGGATTATGGATACTTTCAAGAGAGTGTGAGCTCAGCCTACACACTCACTCAAAGACTAACCCAAGGACGCGGACTTGGAGGCGAAACTAAAGAAGACAACTGAGTTCTGAGATGCAACACAGTGAGTGAGCTACAGGGAGAGTTTAAAATCCAGATCCCTGTGGGGTTGGCGTGCACATCGTCCTGGGGGAGAAAGAGCAAAGACGGGACACGAGGGGCCCCGATCCAGGTCACAACAGGGACACGGCCGTGGAAGGGCTGGCCACGCGCCCCGTGTCTCCCCCGCTATCTGGAGACTACTAGAGAGAGGTCAGCCAAGACGCAGAAGTCAGCACAGCCTCAGCCACCAGAAGCTAATGGATGAGTACATACCACACGCACAGCAGCAGGCACTCTCGTCAGGTGCCCCGGGGACATTCCTGGGGGGGGGGCCGTGTCCTGGATCACAAAACAAACCTCACCACGCCCTTCCCTGGGACCAGCCGTCAGGCCTCACAGGAGAGAGGGCCGTGACTTGTCTGTGGTGCTGATGCTGGTGGCCCCACCCTCGGGCCTGTCCTTGAGCAGCGCCAGTGCTCAGAACAATGTTGTGCGCGGGAGGGATTTCCATTCAAAAGCATTAAAGTGCACTATGACCCAGACTCACTCCAGAACAAGGACAGGGACAGAGTGAGACCCAGAGGAACGAACGGAGCCACAGACCTGCGAGTGCGCTATGACCCAGACTCACTCTAGAACAACAAGGACAGGGACAGAGTGAGACCCAGAGGCACTGAACAGAGCCACAGACCTGCGAGTGCGCTATGACCCAGACTCACTCTAGAACAACAAGGACAGGGACAGAGTGAGACCCAGAGGAACGAACGGAGCCACAGACCTGCGAGTGCGCTATGACCCAGACTCACTGTAGAACAACAAGGACAGGGACAGAGTGAGACCCGAGGGACTGAACGGAGCCACAGACCTGCGAGTGCGCTATGACCCAGACTCACTCCAGAACAAGGACAGGGACAGAGTGAGACCCAGAGGCACTGAACGGAGCCACAGACCTGCGAGTGCGCTATGACCCAGACTCACTCTAGAACAAGGACAGGGACAGAGTGAGACCCAGAGGCACTGAACGGAGCCACAGACCTGTGAGCTCGGAGACACACAGTTAAGTGAAGCCAAGTGGTCCCTGGCCGGTCAGACACTCTGTCCAGTGAGAGCTGAGGCCACTATCCTGGCAGAAAGAGGTTTCCTTTCTGGGTGTCAAGGACATAAGAAAGAAGCAGTGCTTTGTGGCAGAGGTCACAGGGAAGCCAGGCGGATACGGGACCTTTGCGTGTGGTGGTTGGGCTCCTGGTGTGGTAGGAAGGCCCTCAGCCGTGACCGTCATTCTCAGTAAGAGGGGCTTCCCTGCCTGGGACCCCCCTCTGGGAAGCCGGCCGTGTCAGGGCAGCTGGGCAGCTCGTGCTCAGGTTTGAAACCATTTTTTAAACAAACTCAGTTGAAGATGGAAATAAGTATTTCATATTCTCCCTTTCCTCCCGTTAGCCTTACAGAACCCCTTTCCACGTTTGCACGGTGGTTTAACAGCGCTCGTAAAACTTTAGGCTACGTTAGAAGGAAGTGAGAGGCCATCCGTTCCAATCCTTCTGTTTGAAGGCAAAGAAAGAGTGCAGAAGGAACCGTCCAAAACATGATGAAGGCCAGTGAGGGCCCCTGGGTCGCTCTTCCCACTCCGAGGGGGTCAGAGACCCAGGCCAGGCCATCCCCAGGGACCTACGTGTCCCCCACAGGCGGCAGCCACCATGTCACTGCGCCCTCTGAGCCCGAACAACTACTGAGGGTGGCTGTCCCCGCGCTCAGTGGAGCTGAGGCCTGTGACCGTGGCCACGCCTCCAGGGAGTTATGAAACGTGAACCCCAAATTTCCAGCTTACAACGTGGAGACTCTTGTCCTCTCTTTCATTTTGTCCCTTGGGTTTTAGAAACAAATTAAACCTTTCGGGGCAATAACGATCCTTTTGGGCAGCGATTTTCAACCAGCGTGTCACGAGAATGTTTACAACACGCGGTACCTGTTTACCCAGGGGCACCGGCCTCTCTTCCCTTAGACTGTCAAATAAAAAATAAAAACATGACACAACACAACATCCGTCTGGTGTGAATGAATCAAACTTACACCTACATTTTCGTCAGATTGGCAAAAAATACACATTTTTGGTAAGCCGCAGAATTTCAGCAATTATTAGTCCAAATGTGCCCGAAATGAAGGTTGGCAATCGCTGCCCTGAGTTCCACACACTAGAGACGCCCGTGGGAGTTAGAGGGGAGAGAAACTTATTTTGTGACAACTTACAAGTAGATAGGAGTGAATCCCCCCCCTTCACAGAAGCTGGAAGGGGGCCCCCTGGGGGACGGGAAGGGACCAGAGAACACTTTCTGGGGTGGGGGGAGCGTTCCAGACCCTCACGGGGACGTGATCGAGTGTCACACTTAAGGTTTGTGCATTTCATTGCAGAGAAATAGTATTTCTAAATCAATCTAAACTCCTTGTGTAGGAAAACGCAGATTTTAAAGCTGTCCTGCAAGGGAGGGACAGGGGCCGCCAGCAGGAGCCGGGCGGGGAGAGCTCTCAGCGTCCCTGCCGCTCGGGGCACCCTGGGCACGAGAGGAGCCCCCAGCAGGAGCCGGGCAGGGAGAGCTCTCAGCACCCCTGCCGCTCGGGGCACCCTGGGCACGAGAGGAGCCCCCAGCAGGAGCCGGGCGGGGAGAGCTCTCAGCACCCCTGCCGCTCGGGGCACCCTGGGCACGAGAGGAGCCCCCAGCAGGAGCCGGGCGGGGAGAGCTCTCAGCACCCCTGCCGCTCGGGGCACCCTGGGCACGAGAGGAGCCGCCCCCAGCAGGAGCCGGGTGGGGAGAGCTCTCAGCGCCTGCCACTCACTCGGGGCTCCCTGGGCACGAGAGGAGCCGCCCCCAGCAGGAGCCGGGCGGGGAGAGCTCTCAGCACCCCTGCCGCTCGGGGCACCCTGGGCACGAGAGGAGCCTCCAGCAGGAGCCGGGCGGGGAGAGCTCTCAGTGTCCCTGCCGCTCACTCGGGGTACCCTGAGCACGAGAGGAGCCGCCCCCAGCAGGAGCCGGGCGGGGAGAGCTCTCAGCGCCTGCCACTCACTCGGGGCTCCCTGGGCACGAGAGGAGCCTCCAGCAGGAGCCGGGCGGGGAGAGCTCTCAGCACCCCTGCCGTTCACTCGGGGCACCCTGGGCACGAGAGGAGCCGCCCCCAGCAGGAGCTGGGCGGGGAGAGCTCTCAGCGCCTGCCACTCACTCGGGGCACCCTGGGCACGAGAGGAGCCCCCAGCAGGAGCCGGGCGGGGAGAGCTCTCAGCGCCTGCCACTCACTCGGGGCTCCCTGGGCACGAGAGGAGCCGCCCCCAGCAGGAGCCGGGCGGGGAGAGCTCTCAGCACCTGCCGCTCGGGGCACCCTGGGCACGAGAGGAGCCCCCAGCAGGAGCCGGGCGGGGAGAGCTCTCAGCCCCTGCCGCTCGGGGCACCCTGGGCACGAGAGGAGCGTCCTCCGGGCCAGAACGCACGTCCTCGGGACAAGGAGAGGGCTTCCTTTCGGGCAGCACGGACGAGTGGATTCTGCCCTAAGCGGGAAGAGTGTGAGTAGGCATTGTGTGCTCTCCTGGGCACAGGTCCCTGGCTCTGCCCTGCCCTGCGTGGAGTTCCAGGTCACCAGCACTGCCTCCCAGAGACCACAGAGTGCTTCTGACCCGCACCGATGGGGACGGGGACAGCGAGGCTCACACAGCACTCCCTAAGCCGTCCTGGGTCTGTCTCCTGTACTGCTTTCCTGCCTGACCTTCCGCCCACTGCAGACCATGGCTGGTGACCGTCTCGACAACAAGATGGTTGGAAAGGCAGGGACACGGGCTCTCCCGTCGCCGCGAGCACAGGACGCAGGCTTGGGAAAACAGGCGGCAGCGCAGGTTGGCTGGATACCGCTGTCGGTGCTACGGGACACGGGAGGACAGGGCGCGGAGTGCACGCATGTCTGGAGACACCGCTGTCGGTGCCACGGGACACGGGGGGACAGGGCGCGGAGTGCACGCCTGGCTGGAGATACCGCTGTCGGTGCCACGGGACACGAGAGGACAGGGCGCGGAGTGCACGCCTGGCTGGAGACACCGCCGTCGGTGCCACGGGACATGGGAGGACAGGGCGCGGAGTGCACGCATGCCTGGAGACACCGCCGTCGGTGCCACGGGACACGGGAGGACAGGGCGCGGAGTGCACGCATGGCTGGAGATACCGCTGTCGGTGCCACGGGACATGGGAGGACAGGGTGCAGAGTGCATGCCTGGCTGGAGACACCGCTGTCGGTGCCACGGGACACGGGGGGACAGGGCGCGGAGTGCACGCCTGGCTGGAGATACCGCTGTCGGTGCCACGGGACACGAGAGGACAGGGCGCGGAGTGCACACCTGGCTGGAGATACCGCTGTCGATGCCACGGGACACGGGAGGACAGGGCGCAGAGTGCACACCTGGCTGGAGATACCGCTGTCGGTGCCACGGGACACGGGAGGACAGGGCGCGGAGTGCACGCGTGTCTGGAGACACCGCCGTCGGTGCCACGGGACACGGGAGGACAGGGCGCGGAGTGCACGCCTGGCTGGAGATACCGCTGTCGGTGCCACGGGACATGGGAGGACAGGGTGCAGAGTGCATGCCTGGCTGGAGACACCGCTGTCGGTGCCACGGGACACGGGGGGACAGGGCGCGGAGTGCACGCCTGGCTGGAGACACCGCCGTCGGTGCCACGGGACACGGGGGGACAGGGCGTGGAGTGCACGCCTGGCTGGAGATACCGCTGTCGGGGACACGGGACACGGGAGGACAGGGCGTGGAGTGCACGCCTGGCTGGAGACACCGCTATCGGTGCCACGGGACACAGGAGGACAGGGCGTGGAGTGCACGCTTGGCTGGAGACACCACTGTCGGGGACACGGGACACGGGAGGACAGGGCGCGGAGTGCACGCCTGGCTGGAGATACCGCTGTCGGGGACACGGGACACGGGAGGACAGGGCGCGGAGTGCACGCCTGGCTGGAGAGGGAGACGCATCCCTGCCGCTGTCGGCCAAGGGTCCTCCAGGGGCAGCTCAGCCCCGGCCAGCAGAGGTCAGGGACACGTCTGGCCACCGAACTCGGGAGCTGCAGGAGAGAACGGCGCTACGTACCACATCGGGCCTCACGCGGTAGGTCAGCGGGAAGGACAGCCAGGCGGCATGCAGGGTGGTGAGAGCCGTGGACAGCCAGGGCTGCTGGACCTCACGGCTCCTGGGGATGCGGTGAATGTGGTGCTCGGGGGCCTGGAAGGATAGAGCGGGGACGGCTGTCAGCGGGCGGTGGGCAGCGGCGTCCACCCTTCACATCCATCCAGTTCACATCCGTCCACAGTTCACATCCGTCCAGTTCACATCCGTCCAGTTCACATCCGTCCAGTTCACACCGTCCACACGCTCTCCTGCATCTTTCATTCCCACTCCAGCTGCTTTCAACTTAACTTAACAAGCCTCTCTGTGTGGGTGCTTCATACAACACACATCACAGAAGGGATCCCAAATATGATTCAAAAACGTTCAACTCAGTTTTAACCATATGTTGGGGAAAATGTCCTATAAAAATATGTCTTTAGGCCTTGGCCGGTTGGCTCAGCAGTAGAGCGTCGGCCTGGCGTGCAGGAGTCCTGGGTTTGATTCCCGGCCAGGGCACACAGGAGAAGCGCCCATCTGCTTCTCCACCCCTCCCCCTCTCCTTCCTCTCTGTCTCTCTCTTCCCCTCCCGCAGCCGAGGCTCCATTGGAGCAAAGTTGGCCCGGGTGCTGGGGATGGCTCTGTGGCCTCTGCCTCAGGCGCTAGAGTGGCTCTGGTTGCAGCGTAGCAAAGGCCCCAGATGGGCAGAGCATCGCCCCCTGGTGGGCATGCCAGGTGGATCCCGGTCGGGCGCATGCGGGAGTCTGTCTGACTGCCTCCCCATTTCCAACTTCAGAAAAATACACACACACAAAAAAATGTCTTTAGGCAAAGAGCGTAATGTGCTGAAATACAAAGAGCTCTTACCGATCGATACCCAGATATGGGACACGTAACCCAGTGTCCAGACGGGCAACGCAGATGGACTGACAATTCCAAACGGAGGAAACAGTCCACACGTGGGAGGTGGTTAACGATGGAACAGTCACCCCGCCGAGCCGCCCGCACAGACCGCGCACACGCTGAGCCGCTGAGGACCCGGCCGACGCAGGGACTGCGGGGCTCTCGGGGACGCGATCGGGAAGTACCCGTCAGCAGTTTAAGGGTGTCTACTTCTGACCCAGCGTTTCTGCTCCCAGAAATATGTCCCCCCACATCCGTCCACAGGTCACCCCAGAATCACCGTGTGCATTCGTGGAAATCCCCAACAGCCCGAGGACCCTCCTACGGAGAGCGGAGGAGTCCGTACAATAAGTCACGTGGAGCTACGTGTAACAAGTGACACAGATTTATGTGAACCGTAACCGAAAGGTGGGCCGACACACGGGGTTCAAGTGAACCGCAAGCCAGGTCAGTGTGTTTGCTGCGGTCCAGTGTGCCTAACAAGTCACACGCATGTGTCCGTGTGCACACATGCACACACGCTGTCTGCACAGAGAAAACTGGGACCTGTTTGGCACACGGAGGGGGTGATATGATAGGATGTTTCCATTTTCCAGGTCATACAAACCTGCATCTGAAGTGTGCAACAAGCATGTATTATTATTTTCAACGTCACAGAAACCAACGTTTCTTCCCAGAATCACAGTCCCGGGGGGGGGGGGGTCGCTATCTTTTGCTGAGAGACAGATTACCCATCACTCGGCAGCTTAGAACAAGCGGTATTTGGGGTTTTCAGTTTCTGGGGGTTGGGGACAGATGTGGCTCAGTTTCTGGGGGTTGGGGACAGATGTGGCTCAGTTTCTGGGGGTTGGGGACAGATGTGGCCCAGCTGGGCTGTCCCGGGTGGGCTTTCTCATGAAACTGAAGAGGTTGCTGGCTGGGGCCACAGGAGCCACTGCCGAGGTGGCCGGCTCACGTGGCTAGCAGGTCAGCGCGGGGCGTCGGCAGAACGTCTTCCCTCTTTGCCACATGGACCTTTCCACGGGGCGACGGGCGTGTTCTCACGACACAGACGCGAGCCTCCCAGAAGCAATGATCCAAGAGAGGGCGAGAGCTCCTCTCACAAGTCACACCTGTCATTTCCACCAAGTCCTGCTGGTTGCCAGGGTACCCCTTCTCGTACAGCAGGGACGACACATGGCTGGGGTCGCAAGGGAGGAGCATGGGGGCGTCTCGGAGCCTGGCTCCCACTCAGGGCAAGTCAGGAGGGTAGGATCCAGGACTCAGCAGCCCGCCTCTGTCCTTGAGCAGGAAGAGAAAGCCTTCTGTGAACTGCAGAACACACAGGGCCACACTGAGCTCCCGGCAGTTAGAAGAAGGCGCGAGGCTGGGTCTGCGGCGTTTCCTGTACAGCCTGCACGTTCGGCCGCCCCGTTCCGCACACGACGCCGACGCTGTCCGCCCCCCACATCACACCTGGGCTCCGCACGGAGCCACCACTGTCACGATGACCCGCTCTGCCTCCCAGGGCGAGGGAGGAAGGTGGCGTGCTGCCCCAGAAGTGACGCCGAAGCTCCCACACTCCAGAGGGCAGGGCGGCGGTAACAGAGCGGGGACCCGGGGTCACCTCGGTGGGCCGTGCCGGGCACGCAGGAGCTGGTGCCGGGGTGCCTGGTGTCCCGTGTCACCTGGAGGAAACAGGGAGGGCCAGGCTGTGGCAACCTCTAAGGAGAGTTTTTATTCCTTTATGTGGTTTTAGAAAATGACCGAATATATAATATAAAAAAGGGCAATGGAAAAAAAGTTATCAATAGACGGCTTGTGTTTTGGTCTTAACAAAAGTTCCTTTGAAGGCCAAGGATGGAAGAGAGTCCCAGCGCTGCCCTCGGGCCTGGCCATGACCTTGGGCATCTGGAGAGACCCGGCTGAGGGCACGACACAGACACGCTTCTGTTCGTCTGCACCTCTCCGTGCGGGGACCGCTGACCCTCTGTTCTGTCTGCACCTCTCCGTGCGGGGACCGCTGACCCTCTGTTCTGTCTGCACCTCTCCGTGCGGGGACCGCTGACCCTCCGTTCTGTCTGCACCTCTCCGTGCGGGGACCGCTGACCCTCTGTTCTGTCTGCACCTCTCCGTGCGGGGACCGCTGACCCTCTGTTCTGTCCTGCAGTGGGGAGGGGACCGCTGACCCTCTGTTCTGTCTGCACCTCTCCGTGCGGGGACCGCTGACCCTCTGTTCTGTCCTGCAGTGGGGAGGGGACCGCTGACCCTCTGTTCTGTCTGCACCTCTCCGTGCGGGGACCGCTGACCCTCTGTTCTGTCTGCACCTCTCCGTGCGGGGACCGCTGACCCTCTGTTCTGTCTGCACCTCTCCGTGCGGGGACTGCTGACCCTCTGTTCTGTCTGCACCTCTCCGTGCGGGGACCGCTGACCCTCTGTTCTGTCTGCACCTCTCCGTGCGGGGACCGCTGACCCTCTGTTCTGTCTGCACCTCTCCGTGCGGGGACTGCTGACCCTCTGTTCTGTCTGCACCTCTCCGTGCGGGGACCACTGACCCTCCGTTCTGTCTGCACCTCTCCGTGCGGGGACCGCTGACCCTCTGTTCTGTCTGCACCTCTCCGTGCGGGGACCACTGACCCTCCGTTCTGTCTGCACCTCTCCGTGCGGGGACTGCTGACCCTCTGTTCTGTCTGCACCTCTCCGTGCGGGGACCGCTGACCCTCCGTTCTGTCTGCACCTCTCCGTGCGGGGACTGCTGACCCTCTGTTCTGTCTGCACCTCTCCGTGCGGGGACCACTGACCCTCCGTTCTGTCTGCACCTCTCCGTGCGGGGACTGCTGACCCTCTGTTCTGTCTGCACCTCTCCGTGCGGGGACCGCTGACCCTCTGTTCTGTCCTGCAGTGGGGAGGGGACCGCTGACCCTCTGTTCTGTCCTGCAGTGGGGAGGAGACCGCTGACCCTCTGTTCTGTCTGCACCTCTCCGTGCGGGGACCGCTGACCCTCTGTTCTGTCCTGCAGTGGGGAGGGGACTGCTGACCCTCTGTTCTGTCCTGCAGTGGGGAGGGGACCGCTGACCCTCTGTTCTGTCCTGCAGTGGGGAGGGGACCGCTGACCCTCTGTTCTGTCCTGCAGTGGGGAGGGGACCGCTGACCCTCTGTTCTGTCCTGCAGTGGGGAGGGGACCGCTGACCCTCTGTTCTGTCTGCACCTCTCCGTGCGGGGACCGCTGACCCTCTGTTGTCCTGTAGTGGGGAGGGGACCGCTGACCCTCTGTTCTGTCTGCACCTCTCCGTGCGGGGACCGCTGACCCTCTGTTCTGTCCTGCAGTGGGGAGGGGACTGCTGACCCTCTGTTCTGTCCTGCAGTGGGGAGGGGACTGCTGACCCTCTGTTCTGTCCTGCAGTGGGGAGGGGACCGCTGACCCTCTGTTCTGTCCTGCAGTGGGGAGGGGACCGCTGACCCTCTGTTCTGTCCTGCAGTGGGGAGGGGACCGCTGACCCTCTGTTCTGTCCTGCAGTGGGGAGGGGACCACTGACCCTCTGTTCTGTCCTGCAGTGGGGAGGGGACCGCTGACCCTCTGTTCTGTCCTGTAGTGGGGAGGGGACCGCTGACCCTCTGTTCATCTGCACCTCTCCGTGCGGGGACCGCTGACCCTCTGTTCTGTCCTGCAGTGGGGAGGGGACCGCTGACCCTCTGTTCTGTCCTGCAGTGGGGAGGGGACCGCTGACCCTCTGTTCTGTCCTGCAGTGGGGAGCAGGGCATAAAGAATGCTCAATCACGGCCCCCTCAGCAGGTAAGTCCCTGTGGCCATGGCTTCTGGAAGGCCAGAGTGTGGTCCATGCTGGGAAGATGCTGACCCTTTACCTCTGAACGTCTCAGGACTGGAAAAGAGCAACGAATCCCACCTGCTCACACCACAGATGGGGGCTCTGACCTTTCCCACGGGGACAGCCTGCAAGTGCCAGAGCCAGGACCTGACCAGGTCCCCCAAGTGTCCCAGCATGTGCTGCTGCCCCCTCTGTGGCCCACCGTCCCTGACACAGAGCTGAGCCCCCCACCTCCTGCTGTTTCCACAGGGCACCCGCCCACCCAGGCTGTTCCCTCTCCTTTCTGGTCAGCTCACCTGTCTTCCGCACCTGCAGCCTCCCAACTCACAGCTAGCGCCCCTTCCCTGACTCGAGGGGACCTGAGCCCCGCCTCCTCGCACCTCTGTCCCCGTTCCCTGCTCCGCACTGGAGCGTGCACACCGGCCCGAGAGCCTTTCTGGGGAAACCAGAATGAAAACACAGTCGACGCTTCTGCTGCACCTCAGACGCCACAGCCCTGGCAAGCTCGCCTGTTTCACCGCTGCCCCTACCTGCCAGCCCACTGGTGACACAGTCCTGGAGCAGAAGTGAACGTCCAGCAATACAACCCGACCTCTTACCCACAGTGGGCGCCATCGAGAAAGAGTGGAAAAGAGGTACACAAAGGTAAGACTCATTCTCCTCCATATATTTAGTGAAATACCCTTTCTTTCTACCATTTGTCTGTCCGTCCGTCTGTCCATCCATCCATCCATCTACCCATCCATCCACCCACCCACCCACCCACCCATCCACCCATCCATCCACCCACCCATCCATCCACCCATCCACCCATCCATCCATCCATCCATCCATCCATCCATCCATCCATCCATCCATCCACCCATCCACCCATCCGCCTAACCATCTATCCGTCCATCCACCTAACCATCCATCCATCCATTTATCCATCCATCCATCCATCACCCATCCACCTATCCATCCACGCATCCACCCATCCATCCATCCATCCATCCATCCGTCCATCCATCCATCCACCTAACCATCCATCCATCCACCTATCCATCCACGCATCCACCCACCCATCCATCCATCCATCCATCCATCCATCCATCCATCACCCACCCACCCATTCATCCATCCATCCATCACCCACCCACCACCTAAGCTTCCTGGTGAAGAAGGGGCCGGGACCAGTCCCACAGCGCTGTGCACCCCCCGGCGCCTCCCAGAGCCCCCCTCCCACCCTTGTCTGTACAGAGGTAACTGCAGTGTGGTGAGGTAGACAAGAAAGGTAGAATGCTTAAGAATAAAACAGAAAATAAAGCAGAGGAATGATTTTTTTCAGGCTCCTGCTTTCTCTGAGATGATGTCAAAGGCGAAGCGTGTGTGACAACTTGTAACTCTCAAAGTATCTTCCAGAATTACATCACCGCTAAAAACCACAGCCATGTCTGGTTTTAGATTTGTGACAAACTAAATGGAGGTTTCCAGTGATTTAGATGGAAATCATTCCACCGAGGCATCCAGATGGCATCACAGACCACAACAGAGAGGCAGCGGTCCATGAGGTCACTCTGGCTGTTCGCACACACTGGGACGTGCAACGCTGAGCACCCTGTGCAGGGCCTTGGAAACCAGACAGCACTGAAGTGGTCAGCTCTCATCTGACCCAAAGTGGTTCCAGCTTTCCTTCCTAACTGGTCTTTACTGGCGCAAAGTATAGCGCACACTGGAAGGAGGCCGGCTGGCTCGGCTCACCGGGCATTCTGAAATCAGGAGGACCAGAGCTAACCACGCCAGAAAGATGTCTTCATCCGCATGGCCTCCTAACACGTGGCCACTGCCCGCCTGCTGGGAGCTAGGGAGACGCCGTGGCCACTGCCTGCCTGCTGGGAGCTAGGGAGACGCCGTGGCCACTGCCCGCCTGCTGGGAGCTAGGGAGACGCCGCGAGGTGGGGAGACACCACGGGGGGGGCGGGTCCCAGAGAAGGTCCTGCCTGTGACAGGCGCCCATCGCCCGGGGAGCCTGGCTCCCAGGACCTCGGCCTCTCGCTGTGAAGCTGGGAGGTCCTGTGAGACCAGGGACCCTCGACCAGCCGGAGCGGCTCCACGGCAGGCTTGCAGGTCTGGCTCGAGGGAGACCCAGGGCTGCTGCCCCCATGCCCCCCGCCCCCACCCCACTTCCACCCCCACCGCCACCCCTCACCCCCACCCCCACCCCCAAGCTCTACCCGAGGAGCCGTCTCACCTGGAGGGCTCAGGCTCAGGCTCAGGGTCAGGAAAAGAAAAGAAGTCGTTTGTTCTTGAGATGGTTATGGGACTGCAGTCCAAAAGGGTCAAAGGTCCTTCTCGGGAACACGGGGCCCCTCCCAGCCTTTACTCCCCTCTCTGCCCACAGTCACCCAATCTTCCTGTGCGTAAGTCACTCCTCTCTGTCTCAGCTGGATGGTGTGCGTGGATTTCAGCCCGTCTCCCTCACCCCGACCTCCAGCTCCAAGAGGAGACCCCAAGGGCCTCAGCACCGCGGTGTCACTGGACGGGACAGAATGTCAGCACCGCGGTGTCACTGGACAGGACAGAATGTCAGCACCGCGGTGTCACTGGACGGGACAGACGCCCCCAGACGGTCGGGCAGATGTCGGCTGGGGCTCCCGGGAGGAGAAGCTCGTGTCTCTCCTGTCGCATCACAGACTGTCTGTCTCCTTCCTCCCCAGCCTGGGCGGCACCACGAAGCCAGAAGCCAGCGTTCGGGGGGCACGGCTTGCAGGAGCGCAGCGCGTGGTCAGAACCTCACCCTCATGTCACCAATGTGGGGACGCTGCAGTCCTGGAAGGCTGGAACGAGTGCAGCGTGTCACTCATTCACTTCACTTCGGTCGACCCGGAATCTGACCCCAACCTGACTGGCCTCTCTGGAAACGGGAGGGTGAAACATCCCAAGACAACCTCTGGTTTCTAAAATGGATGTGACTTGTCTTGTAACTTAGCTAACCTCTTCCCCAGTTTCCTGTCGCGATTCTTGTCCAAACACAGGCTGTGCGTGTCCTGCACGCTCCGCTCCCCCCTCCTCCCCACGCTGCCTTCCCCAGACCGTATATATCCCTCGCCTTTCTGAAGAAGACAGCCCCCACCCAGCACGCTAGCCCAGGGGTCTCCCCTCTGGGGAGGCGCTGGAGACAGGGAGCCCCTGAACCCTTTGAGTGGTGAGTGTTTTTCATGCTCACTGACCCCGGAGAGTGAGGTTTTTTTTCCTTCAAAAAATGAAATGAGTTCCAGTTTGTTTTATTAACTTAAAATCATGTTTGTTTGATAAACAATTTATGGACACAAGAAAAACATACATTTTCCTTTTTTTTAAAATGCTGCCTTACACATTTTTAAAATAAATATTTTTGTATGATTGTCCTCTGGATGGTCAGGAGGTACGAGGACGTACATGAACGTTCGTGCTGCTCAGAGGGTTAAAATACTTTAGAACCATGCACTGTTTGGAAAATAATCATTTATTTATTCGCCGAAATGGCCACATTGGGATCTGTTTGCAATAAATTACAAAAGTTTTCTTATTCATTCCAAAAGTCACTCACTTTAAAATGAGCTTCCAAATTCAAGGGTTTTGTTTGTTTGTTTGTTTTACCTTGGCCTATAATTGAATGCAGTTAAGGTTTGTTATAAAGAGGAAAAATGCATCTATATGTATCAGCCACACTCTAAAAATGAAATGATGTTAAACCCTGGGTGGTAACACGTGACTTAGAAACTGAAGCAAAACCCCACAGCTGCGATGACATCGTTTGCAAACTCGTTTCTTTTAGAACCGCTTGGCGATTATGGAGGAGAGATACTGCAGGCATTCGAGTTGGGCGTGTCGGTGTGAGACCAGCCTGTCCACGGGGAACGGCACCTCCGCCCTGTGGGCATTCGAGTTGGGCGTGTCGGTGTGAGACCAGCCTGTCCACGGGGAACGGCACCTCCGCCCTGTGGAGGACAGTGGGTCTCCTCGGACAGAGGCACGTCCTGGTAGTCCCAGGGCCACTGGCGGACGAGTCCTGCAGTCACCAAGCGTCACTGCCAGAGACACACACGGCTGACAGACAAACCCAGGGAGGGTCTGTTTACTAAGCAACAGAAAACAGACGCGCCTCTGAAACACAGGGGCCCAGTCCCAAACCGCGGGTGCTTATCATGAGCGTTTGGGTTCTTTAGAAAATAACTTTTGGCCCTGGCCGGTTGGCTCAGTGGTAGAGCATCGGCCTGGCGTGCAGGAGTCCCGGGTTCGATTCCCGGCCAGGGCACACAGGAGAGGCGCCCATCTGCTTCTCCACCCCCCCTCTCCTTCCTCTCTGTCTCTCTCTTCCCCTCCCACAGCCGAGGCTCCATTGGAGCAAAGTTTGCCCGGGCACTGAGAATGGCTCTGTGGCCTCTGCCTCAGGCGCTAGAATGGCTCTGGTTGCAGCAGAGCGACGCCCCGGATGGGCAGAGCATCGCCCCCTGGTGGGCGTGCCGGGTGGATCCCGGTCGGGCGCATGCGGGAGTCTGTCTGACTGCCTCCCCGTTTCCAGCTTCGGAAAAATGAAAAAAAAAAAAAGAAAATAACTTTTGATACCAACTGGTGATTACTTCCATTGGGGCTTTTAGCTCTTCTCAGCTTTGCTTCTGAAATAGTAACTTCCACTGTTTTCTAACTGTCATCCTAGAAAATGTTCACAGACGGAACTCGTATCCACACCGCGGAGAGGAGACAACCCTCAGACAGATTGGGTCCCCTGACTCCGTCCTGCCACCGCGAACATCCCAAGACAGCCTCCGGTTTCTAAAATGGATGTGACTTGTCTTGTAACTTAGCTAACCTCTTCCCCAGTTTCCTGTCGCGATTCTTGTCCAAACACACGCTGCGCGTGTCCTGCACGCTCCGCTCCCCCCTCCTCCCCACGCTGCCTTCCCCGGGCCATAAATATCCCCCACCTTTCTGAAGAAGACAGCCCCACCCAGCACGCTAGCCCAGGAGTCTCCCCCCTGCAGGCAAAGCACTTCTCTCTTTCTTTAAAAAAAAAAGTCACAGGTGCAAGTGGCTTTGCCTTCCCTCCAGGGAGGTCAGTGGTCACCACCGTGGCTCTCCGGGTGCCCTGTCTTCTGGAGGCTCTGTCCCCTCCTCCACTCCCGACTGGTTCTCTCAAGGCCTGCTGGGGGGGAGGCAGGGGGGTGTCACCCAGAACTGACCTGCTGGGTGTTCCCCGGGCCTCCCCCAGGGGTTGGGCCTGGAGTCTTCCTCTTCCCCGGGTCCCCTTTGTCCTCTGGCCCCTCAGAGAGGGTGTGTGGGGTCAGTCTGAGGACACTGCCCCTCTGTCACTCTGAACGTCTGGGTGGTTGCCAAGGGCAGGAGGGGTGGATGGTCAGGACCTGACCGTCTCACTGGGGAGGCAGAGGGCAGCCCCTGCAGGGCCGTGCGCCTGGGCAAACCAACTTCTCCGGGAGCGAGCCCGAGTGCGGCACTGCGGGAGCTGAGCAGGACGCAGGCCCAGGGCCGCGTGGGGGACAGGGACGGCTGTTCACTTCCCTTCCGCCCTGCTTGCCGGGCGGGCAGCGTCTTTACCCCTCCCGTTTGGTTTCCTGTCCCCAAAGCCAAAACCTCTCTAGTCCCACCTCTCGGTGGGTAATCCTGGGCTTTCTACCCGGCAGGGCGGAGGGCCCACAGGCAGACCTCAGCCACGAGGCTTCCTTCCGGCCCCCGCACTCCAGGTTACTGTCCACCCCCTAGTGCGGCCCAGAGAGCTGTCATCAGGGAGGCCCCGAGGTTCCCGGGAGTCAGGCTCTGTCCCCCCCACTGCACCCCAAACTCCCAAGGCAAACGAACACGCCCCTTCCTTAGTGGTATTCTCTATAAAACTCAGCCCAAGTTTTCACACACAAATTGCTCCGGTCCACTTTGGATTTTCAGGAATGATTTCACTTTTGGGAAGGCGGAGCTTCTAAGGAGCTGTTCTCCCATTGCAGACAGGAGCCAGCAGGTGAAACAAGACAGAGGCACCACCTCCTCAGCAGGGCCTCCAGCAATCAAGTCTTGATATAAATCGCGCTCCCAGGGGGGTGGGGGTGGGGGTGGGGGGGTGTTCAAGCCACAGAGAGCCTCTCAAACTCAGGAAAGGAACACCAACCCCCCTGCAAGGCCAGACGTTGTTTCTAAAAACAACTAGAGACAACCCCCAATCTTTCCACCCCAGAGCAGTCTGCCTGGGATGTCACAAGGATCCCCAGTCTGTTCCCCAAGCCCAGGTCCCCCTCCTGCCTCCACGCGCAGCTCGTCACTGCCATCTGGTGGCAGCACGCGGGGATGACAGGGACGGGGCTGGGTTGGCACCGGAGCCGAGTTACAGTAACAGGAGGCCTTCCACACCCGGAGAGCAGTTACAGTAACAGGAGGCCTTCCACACCGGGAGAGCAGTTACAGTAACAGGAGGCCTTCCACAACTGGGAGAGCAGTTACAGTAACAGGAGGCCTTCCACACCGGGAGAGCAGTTACAGTAACAGGAGGCCTTCCACACCCGGAGAGCAGTTACAGTAACAGGAGGCCTTCCACACCGGGAGAGCAGTTACAGTAACAGGAGGCCTTCCACAACTGGGAGAGCAGTTACAGTAACAGGAGGCCTTCCACACCGGGAGAGCAGTTACAGTAACAGGAGGCCTTCCACACCGGGAGAGCAGTTACAGTAACAGGAGGCCTTCCACACCGGGAGAGCAGTTACAGTAACAGGAGGCCTTCCACACCGGGAGAGCAGTTACAGTAACAGGAGGCCTTCCACACCGGGAGAGCAGTTACAGTAACAGGAGGCCTTCCACACCGGGAGAGCAGTTACAGTAACAGGAGGCCTTCCACACCGGGAGAGCAGTTACAGTAACAGGAGGCCTTCCACACCGGGAGAGCAGTTACAGTAACAGGAGGCCTTCCACACCGGGAGAGCAGTTACAGTAACAGGAGGCCTTCCACACCCGGAGAGCAGTTACAGTAACAGGAAGCCTTCCACACCGGGAGAGCAGTTACAGTAACAGGAGGCCTTCCACACCCGGAGAGCAGTTACAGTAACAGGAGGCCTTCCACACCCGGAGAGCAGTTACAGTAACAGGAGGCCTTCCACACCCGCCAGAAGGACCTTCCAGGGTTCGAAGAGCAGAAAAAAAAAGGGGGGGAGACTGCAGGACCTCCCTGGGTCAGGGATGGCAACTCCCTTCTTACAGCTGCTTTGACCAAAGGTTTTCACGTTCCACTTGACCCCACATCCAATCTGTCTGGAAATTCTCTGTTAACTCTACTTTCCAAAAAAACCAGCCAGGATCTGCCCCGGACTCCTATCCCTGCTGGCACGTGCTCTGGCGTCCACAGCGCGCTGCCACACTGAAACCGTCTCAGACGGCGAAGGTTACTTACCATGGTCCTGGGGTCTCTATCAGCTCGGTTTTGCTCGAAAGAGTGTATTTTCTGGGCACTGAGCTCATCCGTGTCAGCGATGACGTAGTGTCTAGGGGAGTAGGCGCTGGACAAGTGCCCCATCAGCCTCAGAAGCTCAGTGGTGTGCCCACCTGGGGAAACACAGGGGAAGGTCTTAGATCCAGAGACCACCATGGACGTCGTAGCTACTTGACTTCGGTATACAGATGTTAGATTCCACGCGTTTCTCCAAAGCAGATGGAAGAATTAGAGGCAGTCACCTGTGCCTCGCATGAATAGTCCTTTAATGTAAGAGAATAACAAGTGTATAAAAATAAAATCAGTGCCAGCGGCAGGTGCTGCGGCGGGCACAGAGAAGTGTAAGATGCAGCTCCTGTTATCAGGAAGTTTGAGGGGGAGGGGAGACACACACAGAGACACAGAGACACAGAGCAAAGCAAACCAGCAAGAAAATTTCAACATGGCAGCGGCTGGGTGGGGGGTGGTGGGGGGGGACAGAGAGCAAATGGTTCTGTAAAACCAAAGCGATGGTGTCGGGAAGGGGGAGATCGCTGGGGAAGGTGGCCAACTTTTTACAATGAAAAGGAGGACAAAAATAAATGGAAGAAAACAATATCGTAAATAAAAGAAACATTTCATTCATTGCAACAATAATACACTAGAATATGATAAATGCATAATAAAATATTTATAATATTTTCTATTGCACTTATGCTTACATGCCTATTAATTTTTAATAATAATTGTAAGAAAAAAGTACTCATTTAGACCCAAATACATCACATCTCATGCAATGGATCGACTCTGCATCGATCGAAGACGGACATTGACAGAGGAGTCTTCCAGTATCAAAAAGGGGGACATGTAGGAGGACACTTTTCGAGGGAGGACGGAACTTGCTAAAGAAGGACTGTCCTCCCTAAAGGACGATTGATCACCTTATTAAAGAGGAGTAGAGAGACCACTGGGCGGGGTGGGGTTATCAGGACATGAGATGCAGGAAGGTGGACAAGGGTGAGTAAGGTCAGGAGAGGAGGCTGAAAATGAGGAGACAGTAGCCCAGGGTTTCTGTGTGGAGAAGTCACATGGGGAGGTGTGGGCGCTGGTCCCTGTACCCCTCGCCCCAAATGGGGTCAGCACGCCGCTGGTCCTCCGGTATTTACCAGCTCCGCCCAAGCACTGCATGTTCCGTTTCTGAATTCATACAATCTCCAAAATTTTAACTTTTAATTTAACAACCATAAAGTAAAACAAAAAACAAAAAAAACTCAGCTGTGTTGAGGTTTCCTTCACGGAACAAACACCCAAAGGAACAACTACCAGCCGCTCTAAGTACATGTCACACCTGCTAACTTACATTCAGAGCCTGTGGGCCTCAGCCGGGGGTGGGGGGTGGGGGTGGGGTGGGGGGTGGCGGGGGCGGGGGGGACGGGACAGGACCGGGGTGGGGGTGGGGACGGGACAAAACCCATCCTGCCAGTCTCTGCACTCCTCTTCTCTGCCTCCTCCTCCTCTCCAGTCGCACTGTCCCCCACCCTGTCCCGTCCCCATCACTTCCCTCAGGACAAGCTCTCAACAGTGACAGTGAACAAAGTAGAGGGAAAAATCAAACAAATTGAGCATGTGCTTCCTCCCAAGGCACGTGCCGCCTTGTATGAGGAAGGTAAGGATTACTGTCTGGGTTCCGGAAGGAATTAGATACAAAATTCAATCAGCAGAGAGTAAGTGTGTGTTTCAGGAACCAGGCCCAAACTTGAACTTGACAGCTGGTCACCCTCTTTCTCGTCCAGGGCAAGCAATTTACACATCCGATTTATCCTCATTTTACTATTTTTTTGTTTTTAGCCTTGACATGCCGGTACTTGTTTTCACAGCTCGAACAATTAAGGATAAAACCCGATATCCACTTCTTTCACTGCAGTTAAAAACTTCATTAAACTTGCTTCAACCGTCTTTTATTTTATTTATTTATTTTAATAAAGGAAACCGCTGAATACATACTTTGCAAATGTAACTTTCCTAACTGAATGGAGTCATCAAAATGATGGGCTTTGTTTCCTATATTATTTTTTATTAAGATGCATTCTTTGGGAATGAACCCTTATCAGTTCTACCTTTAAGGATATCCCAAATCAAATTACTTCCACCCACACCCCCACTCCCCTCGCCCAACTTGGTGACGGGGACCCTCTCGGACATGGTGGCACCTGGCGGGCAGCCTGATGCTCTGTCAGGGCGGCTGTCCTCCAGGGGTTTGCGCAAAAGGACTCATCCTGGTGGATTTTGTGTATTTACAAATACGACCAGTCACCTCGCCGATGGATCGGGACATCCAAACCCAATATGAGTCATGCCGTTCGGCAGTTTATTACGCAGGGACACCGCGTGTCAGAACCACAAGGCTTCGGCGTCCTCTCTGTTCACCGAATACTTTATTAGTAAACGCTACGCTGTGGACAGGCTTAATTACAGACAAGCGCAAGGTCCTCATTTGTCATTCAAGCCCACCCGCATTGCGCCTGGCGCACGGGGGTGGGGGGTTCCGGTGACGCAGCAAGGAAACTATAACTCCCAGCATGCCACGCGCACAAAGCGCTAAGGAGACCGGGGGGCCGCGTCGTGGTGCACTCTGGGATTTGTAGTCCCGACCCACTCTGTCACCGCCCCATACGTACCAGACCCGGCCACCGCCATGAGACGGACAGACTTCCGGGGCACCACGACCTGTGAATGAAGCACGAGCCACAGCCGCAGCGCCAGGACCGCTGCCACCACTCCTGCCGCCGCCGCCAGGATAAGGATGCACCCCATGGAGAGGAACGACGCATGCGTGCCAGCCCTGAGAAGGAGTCCAAAGTGCGGGAACTACGGACGCCGAGGAGACTCAAACTCGTAGTGTCCACCAGTATCTTGCTGGGCGGGGCTGGTTTGCACTGAGCGTGGTTCAGGGCTGGGAAATCAGGCCAATGAGGACGTTGGATTCTGCGCCGCTACCGCCCAAGCGGAAGCTCAAGCACCGGAAGTTAAGTTCGGGGAAGTGGGATTTCCGGCCGTGACGAGGTCAGAACGCCCGTGCTCCTGAAAGGCCTAAGATCTCCCAAGTTAGCACGTGTTCGGGCCCTACCATCTTTGTGGATTCCACCTGAGTTCCCCCTGGCATACAACGCTTGTTTTATTTAAAAGAAAAAAAGCCAAGGGAAGTGTTTTTGTTTCGGGGACAGACATTCACTGAAAGCAATTGCCAACGAAAGGCACCTTGGTACAAAGGATGGAACTCAGGGCTCTCATCCTGTCAACACAAGGCCGCTGCCACCAATCCGATGCCAACAGGAGTCCCCAATCCGGGGTGCAGTAAAAGGACTCGATGCAGATCAACATTGTTGCAAACCAGGGGAAACAACCTCCAAGGGAAACCATTAGAGCGAGCTCCAGGAGACACAGCTACCTTTTATAATTATATAAAGAGAAAGTGCTCGCCTGGTTCCTGATTGGTCCATTTTTATGCAAATAAGGAACTCAAAGTTGCCTGGTGTGATTGGGCAAAATAGCACTGACCTGATTGGTCAGAATCACGAGTCCTGATTGGTTGCTATGCAGCTGCCCCTCGATTGGTTTGGTCCTAAAGATGCAAATGTGGATGTATCTCTGTAGCTCTGATTGGTTGGGGCAGGCCCCGCAGCCCATTCATTGGTCGAAGTGGGATTCCAGGAACTCCTTCATAAGGTTCCGCTTCAACTCCCGGGAACTCAGTGCGGGAGGCTGCTGCTCTCAGTCTGGAGGATGGTTCCCCTGATGTGCATCCTGCGTGCTAGGCCGGTGAAAACCATGGCTGCGAGACTCCGATGATGAATTGGGGCCCAGTTGACCACAAGGAGTCCTTCTTGGCAGGTATAGTCCTTCTCACAGTCAGCAACCCAAACCTTGTCTTTCCTAACACGCGTGCTTTTGACTTTTGGAGGAATGTTCACGGGCCGCCTGAGGGTGATCTGCTCCAGTTGTGCCCTGGTCCTGTGAGGAGCGGAAGCTGGAGGGATCGAGAAGGCCTCGGCCCGCAATGGATATTCAGTTAAACTTCCCACGAAGCCAACACCTCCCCCCACCCCACTTTGGCTTATCTCTGTCTAGTTACTCCCCACGGCAGCAATGTAAAAACACTAAGATCGGAGAAGCCCCTTCCACCCCAAACTGTAGTAGTTTGCCTTCAGTCCCGTATGGACCCGGAGGTTAGAGAGGACGTATCCTTTTCCAGCACGCCCCTACTCGGTCTTCCGTCATGAATCCTCTCTAACCCTACCTCCTGGCAATAAGGCCGTAAGGTAAAAATTGTCCCCCTCTTTACAGATGAGATCTCGGTGGACTCGGAATCCCCTGGGCTTACAAAAGCATAGTTGCACGTTCAGAGGTAGGGTCTCCGGAACAACAGGAGAAATAACATTACACAAGGTGTAGTTTTCATCTAGCCACTCCGCCGTCCCCAGCAGTGGCTTCAACCTAAGACTTTCTCCCTTCAAACTTAAAGGAAGATGTTAGTGACCTCAGAAATGACACCCAGACAGGGCCATCTCAGGAGCCCAAAAAGAGGTTAACATGTCACTGGGTCATTTTTGTTTTGTCCCCCCCCCCCTCCCGGTCATACAGCAATGAGATCTCAGGACTGGCTGGGGTAGGGTGGAGGATGACCTACCACCCACCTGTTGTATCTGGTCGTTTCCTCCTCTCAGAGAGGAGGAAGTTGAGGAGGGTGGAGGAGAGATGATTGCTGGGTAGGCAAATAATAGTGTTTGGATAGCTGTGGAGACGATGTGTCAGAGATGGCTTCGTAAACTAGCACAGGCAATACTGATGACAGGCATATTAGAAATGACTAGGCTCCAGGTCCCGGAAGACACCTTGCGTGGCGTTCTCCGTTGCCCCATCCCCTTACCACCGTCATTACCTGTGTGTGTACGGAAGATCAGTTGGACCAGACTTGGCCTGCACGTGGCTGGGACTGACCAAGCCTCAGTCTAGAAGCTGCCTGCCGGTGAATGCGGGGAGTCAGGGTGGAGTAGCAGGCGATGTTTGCGCTTATGGACTGAGTTGTTTTGGATTCGGCCTGGGGTCAAACTGTTCAGTGCTCTGACCAGGAAGTTGAGGACTGCAGGGAGGAGGGAGGTGGCAGGAACAAAGCTGGGAAACTCCTGAGCAAGATAAATGCCGAGGAGGTGAGCCGAGCCCTGGGCTCTGGCTGATCAAGAGGTCAAGAAGCTATACTGGAAAGGCAAGGGAGACTGAGTGGGAAGAAGCAAGGAGGTAAGTGTCGCTGGCCATGCAGGTCATACGTGCGGGGGTCGAGGGTCTTGCTGTGAAATGCATGAAAAGTGAATTAACAACTGAAAAGATGAATAATGGTATTGAATCCATAGCCAGTCATAAGTAAAGTCTGTCTGGAAAGTGATTTTTATCTTTTAAAACCTATTTCTTAAAGCTTCTATGGCATATATATATATATATATATATATATATATATATATATAATCATTCATGAACATTTTAAAGGTAAGATGATTTGATGTTATTCAGTAGGATTGTGGGTCTTAATTTAGCCTGTGCATAGAATGAGCACCTGCCGTGTGCTAGGTCTGGACACAGGGTGTCCTGTGAGGAGGTCAGCTGCCCAGACAAGAACCTCACATGAGGAAGAGGACAGTAACGGTAGAAGGGGGACTTTGAGCTGCATTTTATATTCACAGTCAATAAGACTTATGGATGGATTAGGTTTGGGGAGTCAAGATGGCGCCTAGATTTTTGGCTTCAGAACTGGTTGGATGATGTTAAATTTGCTAAGAACAGACAGATAGGAAGGAAAACAAGCTCTTGTTGGTCGAGAAAGGGGAGGAGAGGATGAAAATGAAGCATTCTGTTTCGGAAATTAGTTTGAATAGCCTGTTAGACAGCCAGGTGGTCATGTCCAATAGGCAGTTTCATGTCCGAAGCTGAAGCGTGGGTCAGAGCTAGAGGTATAAATTTAGATCTCAGCATATAGACGGTATTTAAAGCCAGGGCACTGGGGTGAGGTCACCTGGGGAGGGAGTCTAAGTCAGTCCTGTCCAGTAGAACTTTCTGCGGTGGGAATGTTCTAGATCTGTGTTGTGCAATGAGGGGAATGTTTTAGGTCCGTGTGGCCGAGCCTCCGCCTGTGCCTGCTGAGCACTTGGAACGTGACTAGTGAGAGTGAGGAACCGGATTTTAAATGTTATTCCGTTTAAATTATTTTCAATTTAGACGGCACCTGTTGGGTACTGTGTTGGACAGCTCAGGATAGAGAATATGTTGGGGTCATCAACATTTAAAGGTTGAGCCAGCAAAGAAGTTGGAGAAGGAAAAGCCAGGGAAATAATAAGAGGGAAACCGGGAAGGAATGGGGTCCCTAGAAACCCAGAGAGGAACACGACTCAAGAGCGGGGGTGCAGTCAGCTGCGTCACATGCTGCCGGCAGGTGGGAGCAGGTGACTTGGGGACAGATACGTCACGGGGGGGGGACCTAATAAAAGCAACATTTCTATGGGAGGGTGGTTGTGGGAAGGGGTGGAAACAGGCCGGGAGAGAACAGGAGAGAGAGAAAGCCGTCTGTACAGATAGTCATTGCAAGTGTTTCTTCCAAGGCGAATGGATGAATAGGTGGGAAATGAGGGAGGGGGGATTTGGAATTGAGGAAACCTATTTTTTTTAAGAGGGGAGTCACTTCAGATCATTGTTTGATGTTAAAAGTGATCCAGTAGAGGGAGGTTGATGCAGGGGAGAAAGGGGATGAGAACAGGACACATCTCTTCAAAAACTGGAAAGGTTTGGAATCAAGGGCCCAGGTGGGTCAGGTGGGCTCTGATAGGAGGAGGGGCCCTTGTTCTGTGGTGAGAGGGTGGAAGGGAGAGGTCCGGGAGCAGACCCCGGGGAGGGGGAGCAGACCCCGGGGAGGGAGAGGTCCGGGAGCAGACCCCGGGGAGGGAGAGGTCCGGGAGCAGACCCCGGGGAGGGAGAGGTCCAGGAGCAGACCCCGGGGAGGGAGAGGTCCGGGAGCAGACCCCGGGGAGGGAGAGGTCCGGGAGCAGACCCCGGGGAGGGAGAGGTCCGGGAGCAGATCCCGGGGAGGGAGAGGTCCGGGAGCAGATCCCGGGGAGAGAGAGGTCTGGGAGCAGACCCTGGGGAGAGGTCCGGGAGCAGATCCCGGGGAGGGAGAGGTCCGGGAGCAGATCCCGGGAGGGTTGCAGAGTTGCTGGTGAGCGGACGAGATGGGCTGACAGGACAGAGTACAGGTGCCCGAGGAGCAGGGAGGGATGGCACAGTCATCTGGAAGAGGGATTGGCGTACAATCCAGGAGCAGCGTAGGCTGGAATGCCCATCTGACCTGTGGTAACAGATATGGAGCGAAAACCTGTCAGTAGAATTTTGTATCTTTTCCCTCCACAGGAAAAGGCAGATAGATAATTGGCTTTAAGCAGAGTTAGATGTTTGACAGGTGGATGTTAGAAGGAGATGGTTGTTTTTAAGGGAGTGGGGTCTGTGGAGTTTCCTCTGGACGTTGTGGCAAGTGGAGACAGGAGAGAGGAGGTGGGACAGGAGTGGAGAGGGGAGAGTGGAAGAGTGTGGGGTCAGTGGACTGGAGGTCTGAAGAAGGTTGAAAAAAATGCAGTGAAAAAATTAGTCAGTGAACCACAGAGATAAAAGATGTGCTCAGCGCTGGCCGGTGGCTCCGTGGATAAAGTGTCAGCTAGGTGCAGCGAGGTCCCTGGTTCAGTCCCCGGTCAGGGCACATACCCCGAAGCAATCAACGAGTACAAGACTAAGTGGAACAACTAAGTGGAACAATGAGTTGATGCTTCTCTCTCTCTCTTTTTCTAAAATCAATAAATGAAGAAAAAATGAAAAGAGACGTACTCAGAGTGGGATGCTTGAAGCCAACGTTGTGTTGCTGCTGATAGTCGTTAGGGGTGAGAAGAAGGGATGAAACGGTCACGGAGGGGCAGGGCCAACACGTGGATGTTGAAGCTAGAGGGAGTCAGAGGGAGGTAGTGAGCCAGGAGCCCTAGTCTGCCCAGAGCCAGAGGGTGGGAGGTGACAGCAGCCTCAAAGGGCGCTGGGTACGATTGGGCATCGTTCGTCCCCTGGGCCACGCTCCTCTGCCCCCCTCGGTGCCGTGGGAGCCGACACCGTCCCTTGGTCCACGCTCCTCTGCCCCACTCAGTGCCGTGGGAGCCAACACCGTCCCCTGGGCCACACTCCCCTGCCCCACTTGGTGCCGTGGGAGCTGACACCGTCCCCTGGTCCACGCTCCTCTGCCCCACTCGGTGCCGTGGGAGCTGACACCGTCCCCTGGGCCACGCTCCTCTGCCCCACTCGGTGCCGTGGGAGCTGACACCGTCCCCTGGTCCACACTCCCCTGCCCCACTCGGTGCTGTGGGAGCTGACACCGTCCCCTGGGCCACGCTCCTCTGCCCCCCTCGGTGCCGTGGGAGCCGACACCGTCCCTTGGTCCACGCTCCTCTGCCCCACTCAGTGCCGTGGGAGCCGACACCGTCCCCTGGTCCACGCTCCCCTGCCCCCCTCGGTGCCGTGGGAGCTGACACCGTCCCCTGGGCCACGCTCCTCTGCCCCACTCGGTGCCGTGGGAGCTGACACCGTCCCCTGGTCCACACTCCCCTGCCCCACTCAGTGCCGTGGGAGCCGACACCGTCCCCTGGTCCACGCTCCCCTGCCCCCCTCGGTGCCGTGGGAGCTGACACCTGCAGATGAAACCGACAGGTCTCCTTGCTCGCTGGTTCTAGTTGGGTTTGGCCAATGGGGACCCTCAGCAGATCTTCTGGAGGGAGGCTGTATCCCTGAAAGGAAGGTCCCTGCTCCTCTACGTGGCCTTCTCTATGTGTCTCTCTTCCCCTGGGTCCCGGGGCTCCTGGTCCTGGTTCTGTCAGGCCCGGGGGTGGTGACAGTTCCACAGTAACGGGCCCTGAGTTACCATACTGCCCTCCTGCCTGTCCTGCCCCATTCACATCCTGGAAAGTAGTCTCTCTAGGTAACACGAGCGTGCGTGCCGTCTGTGTCCTGTTGGGACGCTGGTGCAGAGTGGCACCGCCACACGGCAGGACCTGCCGAGGTGCTGGAGGGTTTTTTTTGTTTTTTTTTTGCATTTTTCTGAAGCTGGAAACAGGGAGAGACAGTCAGACAGACTCCCGCATGCGCCCGACCGGGATCCACCCGGCACGCCCACCAGGGGCGACGCTCTGCCCACCAGGGGGCGATGCTCTGCCCATCCTGGGCGTCGCCATGTTGCGACCAGAGCCACTCTAGCGCCTGAGGCAGAGGCCACAGAGCCATCCCCAGCGCCCGGGCCATCTTTGCTCCAATGGAGCCTTGGCTGCGGGAGGAAGAGAGAGACAGAGAGGAAGGTGCGGCGGAGGGGTGGAGAAGCAAATGGGCGCTTCTCCTGTGTGCCCTGGCCGGGAATCGAACCCGGGTCCTCCGCACGCTAGGCTGACGCTCTACCGCTGAGCCAACCGGCCAGGGCGCTGGAGGGTTTTTTGAAAGAAAAAGAAACGGTCCGGACACAGTGAGGAGGATCAAGAGGCTCCAGCTCGTGCAGGGAAGTGGAGAGAAGTTCAAAACCGAGGACGCAGGGAAGGTCATAGGTCACGGAGCGGGAGGTCCAGGGGCGCAGTGGAAGCGGGTGAGGGGTGGGGAGGACGGGAGTTGGGCCAGACGGGGGGGTGGGGGGGTGGGTGGTTACCAGTCACTACAGAGATAAGAGTCGGGGCGATAATGGCTGGTCTTCCGGCTGCTGGGTCTGAAGCGACTAGGATGAGGGTTAGCGTTCCAGGAGTCCTAGGACGTGGCTCTATCCAGGAACGGGCTGTGACTGAAACGTCGATCCATTCCTTTCCCTTCAGTTCTACCCGCCGAGCATTCAGTCCTGCTGGGCTGGGCCCTGGGGGGCAGGGTGAGGCGGCTCCCACCCAGACAGTGACTTAACAATGAGCCTCTCAGCCAGGCCTCCTAGAGGAGAGCACCCAGCCTCACCGTGGGGAGCAGCCTTGGAGTAGGAGCCGCTTAGGGGTCCCGACAGCCGGGCCCCTTCGCACCGGACCCAGCCATCTTCAGTCTTCATGAGGGCGGTGACCTATGACCAAGGGAGACAGACTTTCTGCCAGAGCCCAGGAGGCCACGCCCTCCGGTCAGCATCATGATCGCCGCTGACCAGGTAGGGAAAGCTGAAAGGGGTTCTTCGGCCAGAGTCGGAAGCCGTGGCCCCCAGGACTGCCCGTGTGTCCCTCAGCACTGCTCAGGGCTGGGCAGGGTGGGTGCCAGGAAGCCGTCGTTGTGACAGCCGAGACTTCTTCCTCCCTTGTCAGAGGCACTGATGTGTGCGTCAGCCGCAGCCTGTCCCCGGGTGCAGCCACGTCCTAGGACTCGGAGCGCGAACCCTGAAGGCTGAGGCAGCTGTTGACTACGCGACCGGTGTTTACTGCGTGTTTACTGTGCGCCAGGCGCTCAGAACACGAGTTAAGTCACTTAATTCTGGCAGCGACCTGGGAGGGAGGCGTTGGACTGACCTGCATTTCATAAATGAAAACAGGAAGACGCAGAGAGATCGTTTGCTCTGGTCACAAGGCCAGGGAACGGGAGTCAGGACTCGGAGATGTTCCCATTCTCACCGTCTACGGTATCGTTAAAAGTGCTAATAGTGTGTACGTGGACGTGGGTACCACGCTGTGTGTGTAACGGAAGCAAGACAGTGATGTCATAGTCACTGCCCGACGTTTTATTTATAAAAACTAAAACCAAATAGGAGGGAAGGGATTTTGAAAAAGTGACTTTTCCCCCATGCTCGTCAAGAACGGCTTTTTCTGTTTTCTAACTTTTTCCTCCAAGTGCATTCAAAAAGGATACCGGTCTAGATACATAGGCGGATATATGCATGTGCGTCTCTCTCTCTCTCTCTCTCTCTCTCTCTCTATATATATATATATATATATATGTAACCGTCTTGAGTCAAGCCTTGCGTGAGATGAGTGTACAGTGAAATTACTAGATACAAATTTTATTTTCACTTCATGTCCATTTGTCTCAGCTACACCTTTTCAGACATGTGTCCGGACGCCTCGTCCCAGACCAGTAAACCACAAATACCTTATCATTTTCCGCTTGAACGAGACGTTCAAGTCTTAGTGGAAAAGATTCCCAGATCCTGGTGGCAGGTGTCACAGCCCGTCACCCTGCTGGTTAGCGACCCACACCAGTCGTCACCTCTCCACTTCCACAGGGATTGGTCTGTGTTTTCAGTGTTAGACCTGTGAGCAAAGTAAGAAACAACTCCGTTTCCACACTAAAACTGCATGTCTTTGAAATCCACTGGGTTGATTTCCTTCTCATCCCAGCCCCTCCCCCACCCCCACCCCCGAAGCCCCTGCCCAGCACGTCCATCAAGTCCGTCCGTTCTTCCTCTTTGTCCCTCGGTCCCTTGGCAGCTGCCTTAGAGCTTTCTGTCCTCGACAGAGACACAGAAATGGTGTTGTCACCCTTCTCCGACTCGACGTGATTCCTTGGCTTGACATGACGAGAGGACGTGGCAAACCGCCTGTGAAACTCGCGTGCGTGGGAATGCGCCCCGTTGGCCACTCAGGGGACGTTCGGGTCCTTTCTCGACTGCTTCCACCACCGTCCCGCGGACTTACGTGCTGTCATCCTCCCCGTCTTGCAGGCGAGGAGACTGAGGCTTTGCTGCGCTCACACCACGCCGCTGGGGCTCTGACCGGACACCCCGTGGACGCACTGTGGCCGTCTTGTGGCGTCCGGGGCCTGGTGATGTTACTTCGGGAAGAAGGAACTTCACGTGGAAAAGACAGCGAGAAGGAGGGGCCGAGAGAGGGGACGCTTGTGGATGAGCCACCTCCAGGTCAGTGCCCATGTCTGCGGGAGGGGTGGGTGACCCACCCGGGAGCGCAGGGTCTGCGTCTGCGGGAGGTGTGGGTGACCCACCCGGGAGCGCAGGGTCTGCGTCTGCGGGAGGAGTGGGCGACCCGCCCGGGAGCGCAGGGTCTGCGTCTGCGGGAGGAGTGGGCGACCCGCCCGGGAGCGCAGGGTCTGCGTCTGCGGGAGGTGTGGGCGACCCGCCCGGGAGCGCATGGTCTGCGTCTGCGGGAGGTGTGGGTGACCCACCCTGGAGCGCAGGGTCTGCGTCTGCGGGAGGGGTGGGGGTCTGCGTCTGCGGGAGGTGTGGGTGACCCACCCGGGAGCGCAGGGTCTGCGTCTGCGGGAGGTATGGGGTGACCCACCCGGGAGCGCAGGGTCTGCGTCTGCGGGAGGTGTGGGCGACCCGCCCGGGAGCGCAGGGTCTGCGTCTGCGGGAGGGGTGGGGGTCTGCGTCTGCGGGAGGTGTGGGTGACCCACCCGGGAGCGCAGGGTCTGCGTCTGCGGGAGGTATGGGGTGACCCGCCCGGGAGCGCAGGGTCTGCGTCTGCGGGAGGAGTGGGCGGCCCGCCCGGGAGCGCAGGGTCTGCGTCTCCGGGAGGAGTGGGCGGCCCGCCCGGGAGCGCACAGGTCTGCGTCTGCGGGAGGTGTGGGCGACCCGCCCGGGAGCGCACGGTCTGCGTCTGCGGGAGGGGTGGGGGTCTGCGTCTGCGGGAGGGGTGGGGGTCTGCGTCTGCAGGAGGTGTGGGTGACCCACCCGGGAGCGCAGGGTCTGCGTCTGCGGGAGGTGTGGGTGACCCACCCTGGAGCGCAGGGTCTGCGTCTGCGGGAGGGGTGGGGGTCTGCGTCTGCAGGAGGTGTGGGTGACCCACCCGGGAGCGCACGGTCTGCGTCTGCGGGAGGTATGGGGTGACCCGCCCGGGAGCGCAGGGTCTGGCCACGGGCCTGGAGCTCTTGCCCTGCCCGACACCTGGTTTCTTCTCCGTGTCTCCGCGGTCTAGTTCACGTCCGCTCGTCACGAGGCGCCCTCTGTTCATCGCTAGCCCTGTCTCGGTGTGTGGTGTGTGACCCACACACAGGCTTGCTCGCTCACTGACGAACGCAGTTTGCTGGAGATCTCAGGGGAGACAGCCCAACTTGCAAGTCGTCCTTTGTCTAGAGCTCCAGGGGCCTTTGCTCCTGGCGTGGGTTTTGGAGTGAGTTAAAAGCCCGCTGAAAAGACCCTGAGCAAGGCAACACTGTAATTCTGGATTAGTATTTACCAGGGGGCTGTGAAAGAGCTGTGTTTGTTAAATATTTTTATTTATTGATTTTAGTGAGAGAGGAAGGGAGGGAGAGAGACAGGAGCATCGATCTGTTTTGGGGATCAAACCGGCAACCTCTGTGCTTTGGGACGATGCTCTAACCAACCGAGCTGTACGGCCACGGCAAAATACCTGTTTTTAACTTAGAAATATAAAAGAATCTCTAAATATCCCTTTCTGAGAGGTGCTATAAACTCCACAAAACCTTTCATGGTCAGTTTCCTCCATCAGTCCTGGCCCCTCTTTCTGAATCTTGAATCACAGACTCCTCTTGTGTCTTTACCCTCAGCCTGTAAAGCTCTGGTCTCCCCGTTAAAAAAAAAAAAAAAAAAGAAAGTAAGGAGAGCGATGAGACCTCTCTCAGCCAGTCTGGCGCAGCATAATGCCTGTAAGCGCCCAGCCAGGCTCAGCCCGGCCGCAGAGAAATGCACTCCGGTCTTGAACCACACCTTTGTCCCTGTGCCAGGGTGTTTTTCCACTCCGGGGATGTTTTTATGCCATTGGGCTGTGCCATGGAACTGAAGGCTTCTGCTGAGCACAGAGCATAGTGACATTTCAGACGTGGTGAGGTGGTCATCCTGAACACATGGCCAGGTACACAGGGAGGTCCGTCGGCATATGGGAGAGGGGGCATGGCCCTGTCCGAGCTGTAAGGGTCAGGGATTGGTGGGCACAGGCCTTGCCCTGGGCTGACTCTGTGCTGACGCTCTGGGTGGAGCGTCCGGGAGCGTGGTTGAGTTCATGCTGACCCGACTTGCTTCTGCAAATACAAACACCCTTTCTCGGGCAAAGCTGGCAGATGAATGGGCTGCTAGGTTTGTCCTGTCTTAGCGAACCTTCCCAGTCGGCCTCCACCACCCGTCTCTCCAAGAACCCATCTGAAAGGGTCTCACAAGCCACCCAACAGGGAGCCCTCAGACTGAGACTCGTAAGGAGAACACCCTTCCCCACCATGGTGCCTCCTCCCACCCACCCTCTTACCTTTCTTCGAAACCTCTCCCACTGGTGGCCTCGTCCGTCTTTCCAGGGTGTCCCCTTCGGTCTCTTTCTCCATATCGCAGTGCCTCAGGCCTCGTTTGAGGGAGTGGGCATTCTCTTTCTTGGGGGGGGGGACTCCAGGGGTTAAGGGGCTCAAGTCTCACGAGCGAGGCAGAAGGTGACGCTCCCACCACGGTGATCTGTGTCGCCCAGGACATAAGCACAGGTGTCAGTGAGAAGCATTGGTTTCCCTTGGAGAAGACGCAGTTCAGTCCCACCTCCACGGAGTGACTCAGCTTCTTAAAGGACTTTTGGCCATTTCGTGCAAGAACGAGAGGTTGCTGCTTTCTCGGACACTTTGAAGAAACAGCACCCATTTTAGTTTGGAACTTGTGGATCCTGGGTCTCTTCTTTTTGGGGGTGTGGGATGGAAAGGGGGTCCTGTTTCCAGTTAAAAGTCTGCCAAGCAGAGTGCCTGAGGTGCCTGTTTCTCTGTTGGAGTCACATCCCTCTTCTCTGTTCACACGGATGGCCCCGCCCACCACTGAGATTCTAAAAGGGGGGCTCTGCCCGAACTCACGCTGCCGCGGAGGTACCTTGGCCCCTGCTTCACACCTGCACCCAGCTTGGGTCACCCGCCTGTTCAGGGGACGTGCTGTCCATCTCGTGCAGAAGGGGTGGTTGCTGACAGAGAGCGTGGCGGGGCGGTCGCCGACAGGGAGTGTGGCGGGGTGGTCGCCGACAGAGAGCGTGGCGGGGCGGTCGCCGACAGGGAGTGTGGCGGGGCGGTCGCCGACAGAGAGCGTGGCGGGGTGGTCGCCGACAGTGAGCGTGGCGGGGCGGTCGCTGACAGTGAGTGTGGTGGGGGCCCCAGGACCCCGTCCTCGTACCGTCCAACCACCACATCCTGGGGTGGCTCCCAGCTTCGGAGAAGATTCTCCAGCCTGAGACGCCAGGTGGTCCGTTCCCCACGCACACAGAGTGGATGCTGGGCTCTGGCCGGCACCGCCCCGCCCTCAGCCCAGGGCCTGGCGCTGGTTCTTTCCCAGTCCACGTGGACGTGGGCCCATCACGACGGGTCCCCATCTTCCCTTCTCCTTCCTAAAACGCCAGGGTGTAAAAAGCCTCGTCCGTGCCTGCCCTCCCGTTTCCCTGTGTTCATTCCCACGCCTCAATTCACCGAAGTCCAGCTTAATTCTGCCATAATCATTCACCAGCGATCCTAGACTTTCAGATCCAAAGAACATTTCCTGTCATCCTCCTAGTCCTCTCGGGCAGTTGAAGGTCTTTCCTCCCTTGGACTCTCTCCGTTTTCTGCTGTCTTGATGTTCTTCTTGGGTCCTTCTCATCTGATTCCCTCAAAACCAACCAACCAACGAAAACCCCTTTCACTTATAAAATGTATCCAGAAGGATAGTAGAAATAACAAAATGGTCACTCGGGCGCCCTCCCGAGCTGTGTTCTGCCTTTCTGTTCTTTTCTCTTTTTTGTTAGACTGTCCTTCTCTTTCTTAAGAAACAAACTTCCTTACCCCCTTTTGGTCTCTGTGTTTCTGAGGGTTTGGAACCCGTGGTGTGTTTTCTTGTTAACATCTTGTGGCAGACTCACAGTCGTCACCATGAAGCCCACCCCTCTGTTCCGGGCACGCACTCACTCGGCTGGAGACGGCATCTCTCTTACCCGTTGGGCAGCGAGCTGTGACTCTAGGGGTGATTCTGTGCGTAGGTTCTTGCCGGCGGAACACAATGCGAGGGCTGAGCACAGCGCAGTCGGTGACCAGCACAGCCCCGAAGACGAGGGTGCCGTCCTCGGAGAGGCGGGAGCCGCAGGATGGAAGGAACCGTCACAGACTAGATGCCCCGTCAGTCCTGGCCCAGAGCCCACGTGAGGGAGAAGGAACACCCTTTTTCTTCACGCCTCTCGTTTCCGGGGTCTCTGGATTACGTTACCCAGGCAGCCTCTGCTCTGATACAGAGCAGGATGCCGGGAAAGGAGGGGCCTCTAATGAGGTCTTAAAACTCACGGCGTTACCTAAGCAGACAGTTGGCAGGGAGGAAACACCTTGCAGGCTGGAAAAAAAAGGTGATCGATCCTCTTAACGCCCCTGCAAAATACCTTGTTTTCCCATATATAAGACGCACCTTAATTTTGGGGCCCGAAATTTGAAAAAAAATGTGTTATATAAAGTTATTGAACTCGTTTTAGTCATCATAAGATGCATACAATTCCTCATCACTGTCAAAACTCCCATCCATTAGCTTGTCCTCATCTGTGTCTGATGATGAATCCCTGTCTTCAACAATGAGCACAAAAACAAGTGCAAAAAAGTGAGAAATGCAAGTAAAAAAATCTACAGGCACTGTATAAGACGCACCCAGTTTTTAGACCCCAAATTTTTCGAAAAAGGGTGCATCTTATACAGGGGGAGATACGGTACTTGGTGAAAGTTTCAGCCCTTAGCTTGGAAGTGCGACCATGTCCCTCCCTCCCGTGGCTGACCGTGCAGGGCCACGTCTGGGAAGAACGGGGGGTCAGCGTGCAGTGGTGTCCCGGCTGAATCTACGTGGGCTTCTCGGGAAAGAAAGGAGCTCCCAGATGAAAGGGCACGTTGTTGGCACATGGAGGTGGGGCAGGCAGAGTGCATGGAGCGCCGGGCCCCGCGGGTGGGAGCGCCCACCGCGTCTGTAGTCCGAGCAGGGGACGAGGGGCCTGCATTCCAGAGGCGTCTGGGCGGCCTCCACCGCGCTCTGCCGGCCAGAGGAAAAGGTCTGGCCTTGCCGGAAAGATCGGCGTAGGCTGTCACCCACCCTTGCTGACTATTTTTTACTATGACCCCAAAACAGGCACTATTAAAAGAACAAAAAGAGGGGTGGGTGGAACGTGCAAGCTGGACAAGGGGCACACGTGCGGGCCAGGGCCGGGGGAGACGGGGCACACGTGCGGGCCAGGGCCGGGGGAGACGGGACACGGAGGCGGGCCAGGGCCAGGGCCGGGGGAGACGGGACACGGAGGCGGGTCAGGGCCGGGGGAGACGGGACACGGAGGCGGGCCAGGGCCGGGGGAGACGGGACACGGAGGCGGGCCAGGGCCAGGGGAGACGGGACACGGAGGCGGGTCAGGGCCAGGGGAGACGGGACACGGAGGCGGGTCAGGGCCAGGGGAGACGGGACACGGAGGCGGGTCAGGGCCGGGGGAGATGGGACACGGAGGCGGGTCAGGGCCGGGGGAGACGGGACACGGAGGCAGGTCAGGGCCGGGGGAGACGGGACACGGAGGCGGGTCAGGGCCAGGGCCGGGGGAGACGGGACACGGAGGCGGGCCAGGGCCAGGGCCGGGGGAGACGGGACACGGAGGCGGGTCAGGGCCAGGGCCGGGGGAGACGGGACACGGAGGCGGGCCAGGGCCAGGGCCGGGGGAGACGGGACACGGAGGCGGGCCAGGGCCAGGGCCGGGGGAGACGGGACACGGAGGCGGGCCAGGGCCAGGGCCGGGGGAGACGGGACACGGAGGCGGGCCAGGGCCAGGGCCGGGGGAGACGGGACACGGAGGCGGGTCAGGGCCAGGGCCGGGGGAGACGGGACACGGAGGCGGGCCAGGGCCAGGGCCGGGGGAGACGGGACACGGAGGCGGGCCAGGGCCAGGGCCGGGGGAGACGGGACACGGAGGCGGGCCAGGGCCAGGGACGGGGGAGACGGGACACGGAGGCGGGCCAGGGCCAGGGCCGGGGGAGACGGGACACGGAGGCGGGTCAGGGCCAGGGCCGGGGGAGACGGGACACGGAGGCGGGTCAGGGCCAGGGCCGGGGGAGACGGGACACGGAGGCGGGTCAGGGCCAGGGCCGGGGGAGACGGGACACGGAGGCGGGTCAGGGCCAGGGACGGGGGAGACGGGACACGGAGGCGGGTCAGGGCCAGGGACGGGGGAGACGGGACACGGAGGCGGGTCAGGGCCGGGGGAGACGGGACACGGAGGCGGGTCAGGGCCAGGGCCGGGGGAGATGGGACACGGAGGCGGGTCAGGGCCGGGGGAGACGGGACACGGAGGCGGGCCAGGGCCAGGGCCAGGGGAGACGGGACACGGAGGCGGGTCAGGGCCGGGGGAGACGGGACACGGAGGCGGGTCAGGGCCGGGGGAGACGGGACACGGAGGCGGGCCAGGGCCAGGGCCGGGGGAGACGGGACACGGAGGCGGGCCAGGGCCAGGGCCGGGGGAGACGGGACATGGAGGCCAGGGCCAGGGCCAGGGACAGGGGAGACGGGACATGGAGGTGGGTGAGGGGAGAGACGTGTGAGAAGAGAGGCGCTCGCGTGTGCGGTGTTCTGGGGTTGACGGGATCTCCTGGGTCACTGTCAGCTCTGGAATAAACTTGATGCATTTGTTCAGAACCCTGCTGTCTGCATGTTGACAGCTCTCAGATTTGTATGTCCAGTGGGGTCTGCTTTTATGTTCTAGACCGGCCGTGTGCAGGTACCGGGTCCCTTTGCATGGATTGACCCCGGGAGAAACCTTAATCCCAACGTGTCCCAGACGGAAACAGTTTCATGTCCCCCTAAACACGTTTGTCCTCTGTGACAGGTTGCAATCAAGGGTCACAAACTCATCCTATACCCCCCCTCCCATGTACGTCTTTGCCCGGTGACTTCCTCCTCCTCTTCGTCACGCCGGGTGGTGAACTTCAGAACTCGGCCTCCTTGTATCTGCGCTTGCCTCGGGACTTGCTTTGGTCAGGAACACGCAGCCCGAGTGGTGAGCGGGGGTGAGGAGCCTCGGCCTCAGGAGGCTGGGAGCCTCTCTCATCGCGTGCAGCAGCCCGGCCAGCCTCCGGGAGGGTGAGAGGCGGGTGGAGAAGGACACGCGGCGACAGCACCTGTCACCAGCCCGCGTGGCCCCAGGCCCCATGTTTCATAATTATTAAGGATTTCAAGGCAGAAATAGCAGCACACAAGAAACGACCGAGAAAACCAGCAGAACCTCCCAGCCGAGTTCAGGCCGAACAGCCAAGCGCAGGATCAGCAGCTGGGGAGTGACGGCTGTGTGAAGACACGAAGCTTTGTGACCATTTGTTCGGCGGCAGCGAGCAGCCACGATGTCGCTCAGCTGTGATCTCCTGTCCCGGGTGGTGGCGATCCGCATCACGGAACCTCACCCACGCTTCCCACCCCGTCCCACGAGGCCTGAGGAAGTCCACAATGCCTTCCGCGTCCCGGGGTGACCTCTTCTTCCCCGGAGCAGCTTAGGTTTAGGTTCCCAACCCTGCACTGCGGCCTGGCGCACCTCCTCGTGCCTCTGTTCCCGTGTGGCGGGTGGGGGGGGGCAGGGGGGGTTACGGGAGGGCGCACACCAGCAGCGCTGAGCATGGCGCCCGCCCTCGCGGGGGCTGCCACTGGGACCTCCTTGGACTCAGCCCTCCTGTGGCTGACCCAGGACGCACCTGGCGGGCAGGCCGCGGGGGCTAGGGGGGGGCTTCCACGTGCGCACAAGGGAACAGTCGTGGGAGGGGCAGGTCCAGCCCCAGAGAGACTGCAGAGCTGGGAGTCGGACCCTCGTCCCTGTCAGCTCGGCTCTGCCGTTGGCTCCGTTTCTCAGGCACGTGGCTTCACTCCGTTAGGTCTTCATTTCCTTAACCGTTCAGTGGGAAGAATGGAAGGAAATCTCTCACGACGTTGTTGGTGAGGTTTGAATGCGGACGAAGCGATTAAGTCCCGCAGGCCGGGCTAACTGTAAGTCCCGTGAGCCTGGCGTGTGGAGCAGGCCCGCCGCCACATGGCGCGGGCAGTGTGCTGAGCACGGGCCAGAGAGGCACGCCGGGTCACCCCGAGTGGACATGACCGACTGCGAGGGACAGGCTATACAGAAAGGCACGCCGGGTCACCCCGAGTGGACATGACCGACTGCGAGGGGCAGGCTGTGCAGGATGGTAGACGGGTCACCCCGAGTGGACATTACCGACTGCGAGGGACAGGCTATACAGAAAGGCACGCCGGGTCACCCCGAGTGGACATTACCGACTGCGAGGGACAGGCTGTGCAGAAAGGCACGCCGGGTCACCCCGAGTGGACATTACCGACTGTGAGGGACAGGCTGTGCAGAAAGGCACGCCGGGTCACCCCGAATGGACATGACCGACGGCGAGGGACAGGCTGTGCAGGATGGTAGACGGGTCACCTCGAGTGGACATGACCGACTGCGAGGGACAGGCTGTGCAGAAAGGCACGCCGGGTCACCCCGAGTGGACATTACCGACGGCGAGGGACAGGCTGTGCAGAAAGGCACGCCGGGTCACCCCGAGTGGACATTACCGACGGCGAGGGACAGGCTGTGCAGAAAGGCACGCCGGGTCACCCCGAGTGGACATGACCGACGGCGAGGGACAGGCTGTGCAGGATGGTAGACGGGACGTGAGCTGAGTGATCGGGAGCCTGAGGGGGTGAGCATGCTGGGTTTCGAGACCGAGGCAGACAGAAAGCACTAGGGACTTTGGCTGCTGGGTGGGGGGGTGGGAGCTGTGTGTTTCAGCCTGTCTGCACGCTGCAGTGGCGCGGGGCAGGAGCAGAGCTGGTGAGAGGGCACGGCTCAAACAAGCCTCAGCTTGTTCTCTACCAGTTAGCCTGTGAGGGTCCCCTCCGTTTCGGAATCGGTTCCTGTCTTTCCTTCCCACCAGTCAGGAACCCATTTACCCACTGGTTCTTTACTGAGGACTGTGGAGCCCTCGGACCAGTTTCCTCTCCCCACAGAGCGTCAGACGGACAATTAAGTCAGCAACCTCAACATGTGTGAGACCTTAGGGATCAGGGAAAGCTTCCTGGAGGAGGTGGCATTTGATGGGAAACTTGAAATATAGATGAGTAGGCGCAGAGGCTGGGGGTGGAGAGGGGGCTATTCCAATGGCACACGCAGATGCATGGGAGGAAGAGAGAACCGGGGGCCTGGGTGATTTAAAGTAGGCCAGCAGTGCTGAGAAATTGAGCCCGGAGCAAAGGATGACCAGAGAGGAGGCCACAGGGATGAAACCTGTTCACTCCGGTAAGGAATTTGGACTTTATCCTGAGCGCAGTGGGAAGCCATTCGGTGACCAGACAGGAGAGTGGCGTTTAGAGTGTACTCGACTAGAACGTGGACAGTTCCAGGAGCAGAGCACAAGCCCAGCCCCCGATGTTATAAATAAACTTGCCCGTTCACTTTCGTGTTGTTTATAGCTGCTTCCAGGCCTGAGTGCAGAGGTGAGTGAGTGACCCCCTGACCCACAGGGCCCGAAGCACTTACCCTCAGGCCCTGCAAGAACAAGTTGGTCCACCATGAAGAGGCTGTGGCAGTGACCTAGGGCAGGACAGCCGGGCCAAGTTCGGAGCACTGGAAAGAGACCTGTAGGGTTTGTGCCGCCCCACATCCCCACATGTAGGTGGGGATCACGGGTTTGTTTTCATCTAGATAAGGTGGTTTGTGCAAGCCCCTGTTGCACAACTCAAGAGTTCAGTGCGTCCTGAGTGTCTGCCAGGTTCCCGGATGGCCTTGGTTTGGGCATGACCTGGGGCCCTGCTCTGCCCGATGGCCTCAGTTTCTGGACTGTCTCCCCGTCCTGGGCGTGCTGTCTCTGTCCTTGCTCACAGCGGGACCTGGCTGCCTGAGG
This sequence comes from Saccopteryx leptura, assembly GCF_036850995.1. Classification (NCBI taxonomy): domain Eukaryota; kingdom Metazoa; phylum Chordata; class Mammalia; order Chiroptera; family Emballonuridae; genus Saccopteryx; species Saccopteryx leptura. The sequence goes on along the minus strand of NC_089513.1, from coordinate 78,881,633 downwards.
TCACGTGCCCCCCACCTCCACTCACACTGCGTGTGTTCTGGACGGGTCAGTGGGAGTGAGGCTCACCGGGGAGGTGGAAGACAGGAGGGAGCTGAAGAAACGCAGATAACTTGGCGAGTCATACCTCATACAAGCGTTCAGGTGTGCTGTGAGGGGCCCTGCCTCTTCTCTCCCCCCCCCCCCCACCGCCTCCTTCCACAGCCCAGGTAGGTTTCTAACGTGGGGCAGTCTCTCTCTCCTTATCCCGTTTCTTGCTGACCGAGTTTCTCAAGCACGCCAGCACCACCAGCTGTGGACGGGGCTGGTGGAACTTCACTAGAGCAGCAAGGAGGGTTGGGACCTGCCAGGGTACCAAGGACAGGCTTGGATCGGACAGGGTATCATCTGTTTCATGGGGGCTCCAGCGGCCAGAGAAGGAAGTCGTCCAGAGGCAAGGGGGAGGAGCTTGGGGGCACAGGGAATGGAGCCGGGAGGCCAAGGTCACTTCCGCAGGAGCAGTGTCAGCGTCAGACCGAGGGCAAGCGTGAAGCCATACCTAGGAGAGGAGGCCGGGGGTCCGGACCAGCCAGGATCAACCGCAAGAACTGGACTCCTCGTGAAAGGAGGCGGGGCCCCCATTACTTTGGAATATGTACCCTGTAGCTCAGTGTCAGACACGGGGGTGGCGGGGACACAGGAAACATCGGAGGAAGCCTCAGCCTCACCGTGTTCCTGACACCTGCTTCCCCCTGGGGTCCGGGCCTGGGCCGTTCTCACACTGCTCCGTTCTCTGTGTCTGAACAGATAGAGCAGCCTTGCTTATTTCTAAACAACCTTGGCAAGAAAGGCACCAGTCAGTGTATCTAATGAACCTCGTCCTTCGAAAGGACCCAAACTGGGTCTCAGTGTACTCGCATCACGACCATAATTGCAACATGCCACTGTTGACACTGGCACCGTCCTTGACTGAGTGCCTCCTGGACCCGACGCTCAGCAGGAGGCACCTGCAGACCTGCTTCCTTGAAGCCTCACCGTGACCCTGGTGTTATGTCCACTTTATAGACGAGAAGGCTCTGGCTCAGGGAGGCTCTTTCCTTAGGTCGCCGTAAGTGGCGGGTTGTCTGACTCCCAGACTCTCCATCTCAACCACGCCGGCCTTGGCCCCTGGCTCCTAAACCTTTCATCTCCTTCCCTTGCTCAAGCCGGGCCTCTGTTCTCATCTCCTCCTGCGCACTCTGCAGTATTTAGTTTGCACAACTTACTTTTCACAATTCCTGCCGACTTCAGCGGCCCGGTCTTCCATTTGCATAAATGCCTATGGTGTTTGGAGCGTTACCGGTTCCTGGGGACACGCCAAGCTACTCCCTGCTCCTGGGTTTGTCATGCTTTTTTCCTGGAGTGCTCTTTCCTCCCTGTCTGCCTGGGCGTGGGATCCCGAGGCCCACCCCTAGCTGTTCTTTCCCGGGAGGTCCCGTCATCTCTCTGGGTTCTGAGTCTCCTGTTCCTCACGGGAGATGGAATGTCCGGTACTTTGGGAAGCGGTTACGTGGGGTGAGGTGTGCCTGTGCCCCTCGCTGGCTGTGTCGTCTTGGGAGGGTCGCTCGGCTTCTCCAAGCGATGGTATTTTCTTCTTCATAAAATAAGATAATAGTGCTTATTTAACACAGCGCCTGACAGCACAGGAAGTGCAGGTACTGATTGCACAGCCCTTGTGCGTGTTGCATGAGATGAACACGCGTGAGGTCTGGCACAGTCCCTGCCGGCACGCTGCGCTTCCTGCGTGAGTTCTTGCTCACCCGAGGATTCAGCCGGCACGGCGCTGCCCTCTGCGTCCTGCGCGTGGTGAGCCACCTGACCCTGGGCTCACACCCCTCTGTTTTCACCCCTGTCCCCCCCACTCTGGGATAATATTTCTTTTATTAAGTCAAGTGCTACTTTCTTTGAAAACAAATCTCGAACAGTCGAAGGTATTACTCATCACAGAAGAAGGTCTGGGAGCAACAGTACGAGACAGGCTACTCAAAGATCTTTCTTTTTTTTTCTTACCTTTTTTTAACATACAAGTCAGTTTAAAATGATGGAAATTCTGTGAGAACAAAGAAACCTACAGCCTGTAGTTAAGTAACAGGAAAAATAAAATGAAGACAGTGAAAAGACCTCTGGCATCCAGCGTGTAGCTCCGTTCCCTGCCGAGAGCGCCTGCCTCTCTGGGTCAGAAGGGGAGAATTCTAGGACCCTGGCCTATGCCTCGTAGCAGCGAGACAAGGGTGGATGGCCGTGTCCCCACCCCACCCGTCCCTGTCCTCCGCGAGGAGTCACTCTGTTTACAGGCTCCCCACTTACACCCGGGGCAGAGGGGCGTCACAGGGAGAGTGGAGTGGAGCCCCAGTCCGCATCCCCTCTGCGAGCCTGGGGTCTGGGAGGACGGGACAGGGATGCTCCGTTACCCACCTACACCGGGCACGAGTAGGTCTTCAACACACACTGGCTGGCTGACGGAATGAGCACGCTCATTAGTAAACGAGAAGGCAGCGTAGGGCGCTTATATATAGTTCGTGGTTCAGCAAGGATCACGGGCTCAGCACTGTCCCCAGCTCCTGGCACTTGTGACCTCATTTAGTTGTCACAAGAGCTCTGCTAGGCGAATAGTATCCCCCTGAAAACTTTTTAAACGTTATAAAATCTTGTTACCGTTTTCCATATAAAGTAATTGAGGCTCAGAGAAGTTAAGTAACGTGCTCTGAGTCACACAGCTCGTAAGAGGCGTAGGAAGATATTCGTGCGTTAGTAGGAAACTCCAGGTTGCCTCGAGGACGCCTTCCAGGTCACCTGGCTCCGGCCTCGCACTCTCTCTGAGCCATCCTGCATCCTCTGGATTGTCTGATGGTCACCTCTCACCGTCTGGGTCTGATTGTCGCCTCTCACCATCTTTCAGCTGCTTTACAACTCGATGTCACTGTGTCTCTTCCAGATTCTCTTTTGATCAGGTCGTAACATCTGCCTGCTTCCCTTGTTGAATGAGTGAAACAAAACTTGACTTTCTCTTGTCTTCTATCTGTATCAGAGTCCCGATTTTAGCTCTTTCTGAACATTATCTTTTAACGGACAGAACCGAAATGCAGCTCCTAGTCTAACTTGAGGCCCCGCCGCCCCCCGCCCAGGTCTCTGGCTTCCTGTGCTCTTCATGGGAAGCTGGCTTTTCCACTGCGGAGATCTGCACACCACCTCTAGACACTGGTCCAGGGGGCTCTGTCCTGTGTTGAACGGGGCTGCAGCTCTTCCGTAGCAGGTGGTCTGAGAAGCACCGCTGTGAACGACTCAGTGCCTCTGCTCTTTCAGTAGGAGAAGGAAAACACTTGCCACAGAGCAAGTGAGGAAGTCAGTCTCAAAGAAGGAGAGAAGAGGAAGAGAGAAAGTCTGTCTGGTGGACTGTGTGACCCGTGCAAGAACGTGGCGTTTGATCTGGGCCTCCAGACAGGAGGGCTTTGGACAGGGAGATGTGCAGGAAAGGCGAGCTGTGCTTTGGAAGCCGCACGGGCAGAAGCGGGGAGGCAGGAAGGTGCGTTAAAGTTAGCGTTTCTCAGGAGAGACTCATGCTTGGGTTTGGCTGGATCCGGCGAAGAACCTGAGAGGAGAGGAAATGGTAAAACCGGAAAGGTCAGTCTGAGCCAGGAGGCAGGCACACAGCTCAGCCAGCTGCGGTCAGAGGAGGGAGGGTCAGAGGGGGGTAGAAGCCCGCTGAGAAATGTGCGGCTGAGGGGAGAGGCAGTCCGTGGATGACCAGGAAAGAAACACGTGTGGTCGCAAGGATTTGCAGTTTCTTCTGTAATGAATGAGTGTTTATTATGAGACACGGTCCTGTGCTTTGGAAGGTGGGACGGACTTGGTAGCCTCGTAGCCTGTGTGTGGAGACTCAAAGAGCTGGCCCTGGCTGGTTGCTCAGTGGTAGTGTGTTAGCCCATTGTGTGGATGTCCCAGGTCTGATTCCTAGTCAGGGCACACAGGAGAGGTGACCCATCTGCTTCTGTACCCCTCCCTCTCTCCCTTCTTTCTCTTTCTCTCTCTCTCTCTCTCTTCCTCTTCCCCTCCTGCCACCATGGCTCAATTGATTTGAGCACGTCAGCCCCTGGGCTGAGGATGGCTCCCTGAAGCCTTTGCCTCAAGCACTAAAAATGGCTCCATTGTGAGCAGTGGCCCCAGATGGGGTTGTTGGGTGGATCCTGGTTGGGGCACATGCAGGAGTCTCTATCTCCCCTCCTCTCACTTTAAAAAGAAGGAAAAGAAAAAAGCCTCAAAGAGGGAAGATGCAGGAGAGATAGCAGAGGTGAGGGCAGGTCTGTGGGCCTAGGCTTGGAGGGAAGAGGACAGGAGGCAAATAGGCAGAAGACCTTTAGGGAGCAGAACTGATGGAATTTCGTGTCTACTTGGATACTGAGGGCCAAGCGAAAGGGAGGCGCCTGGGAAAATAGAGGTTTCCCGGCTGGGCGATTAGGGGCAGGAGACTCCCCACACGGAGAAAAAGGAGAAGGAAGAGTGTGTGCAGGTGATGAGTCGTAGTTAGCTGCATTCGGAGAACCCGGGAGCACACCCTAGGATGTTCGGAGTAGAGCCCAAGAGCTCGAGATCAGGCCGCTGTTGCGTAAGAGGCGTTGACATCAGATACACCTCCGCGGATCGGGGTGGTAGGGAGGACAGAGGTAAGCCGTGGCTGAGATCCGGTCCAGATTGGACGAGGGCATCGACTGGAGTGGGCGGAACACTAAAGAAGGCAGAGGTCCCAGTGGAAGCAGGAAGTCCCCTGTGTTACTGGGTGCAAGCCATCACCAGGCTCGGAGGCGGAGAGATCAAGGATAGGAGGACGCAAGAGCTCGTTGAGAAAGGAGAGCAGAGGACGCGGGTCCCGTGCAAGGACCCTTCCCTAGGACGTCCGTGAGAGCCAGCACCGTGCCTGTCTGCAAGGACGAGCGTGGGTGAGCGCTGAGACCCCGAGGACGTGAAGTGACAGAAGCCGCCCGTGCACTCCCACGCAGGGAGGAAGAGAGAGAGGAACACAGGGCTGGTGGGAGGCCGGCCCACGCCTCAGGGACCCTTTGATCCCACATTGAGCTGGGAAGCACCGTGAAGTGCTCGGAGATACCGTCTCTGTGGAAAGCAGAGGAAGGGAGGAGTCTGGGTCAGGGTGAGGACACAGTAATGGTGTCTGCGAGGTGGCTCAGTATTTTTATACGAGTTTCCCAATCCCGAGACTGGTTTTGATTGTTGCGGTGTTCACGGCCCACCCGTGCAGGGCAGATCTACACAGAAGAGCCACCTGAACTGTTCAGGAAACGTGTGGTTTTGAACTTGAGCTCTGTGGCTGCCCCCTTATTCACGGGGGTACATTTGAAGAGCCCCCAAGGCTCTGTGGCTGCCCCCCCTTATTCACGGGGGTACATTTGAAGGGCCCCCTGAGCTCTAGCTGCTCCCCTTATTCACGGGGGTACATTTGAAGGGCCCCCTGAGCTCTAGCTGCCCCCCCTTATTCACGGGGGTACATTTGAAGGGCCCCCTGAGCTCTGTAGCTGCCCCCTTATTCACGGGGGTACATTTGAAGAGCCCCCTGAGCTCTGTAGCTGCCCCCTTATTCACGGGGGTACATTTGAAGGGCCCCCGGGGCATACCTGAAGCCACAGGAGGTACTGAACCCTATAAATACTATGTTCTTTTCCTGTATGTGCACACCTGTGCTAGAGCTTAATTTATAAATGAGGCCCAGTAGGAGATGAACAACAATGATAATAAAATAGAACCGTTATAACAATAGGCTGGCAGAGAAGTTAGTGAAGGTAGTCTCTCCCTCAAAACATGACCGCACTGGACTCACCCTGCTTCCCAGGATGACGTGAGACGACACGGTGTCTGCAGGGTGACGTGAAGTGAGAGAGACACGAGCAGGCAGAATAAAGGTCACTGGGACACAAGCACCGTGAAACCTCAACAGAGCAGCTGAGACCCAGTGACCGACAGGTGGGCAGTGTGTCCACCCAGAGGCGGGGCAGAGTGGGCCACCAGCGGGTCTCATCAGGCTCCTCAGAGTGACATGCGACTTATAACCTCTGAATTGTCTATTTCTGGAGCTTTTCATTTGATAACTTTGGACCACGGTGACTGTGGGTAACTGAACTGGACGGAGGATGGGGGGGTACTATACGTGTTTATCTGCCCCCCTCCCTTTACACGTCAATATAATGGATGCAGAACCCAGACAGTTGGTGTTTGTAGCTGTTGGTTATGGTTACTTATTTTCCAAGAACAACTTGTATGGCTCTCCACCAGAATTTACGCAATTGCCTTCCAAGTTTCCCACAACACTTTTAAATTTGCATTCTTTTTGTGTGTGTGTGTGTGTGTGTTTTTCTGAACTGTGAAGCGGGGAGGCCGAGAGACAGACTCCTGCATGTGCCTGACCGAGATCCACCGGGCATGCCCACCAGGGGGTGATGCTCTGCCCATCTGAGGCATCGCTCTGTTGCAACCAGAGCCATTCTAGCACCTGAGGCAGAGGCCATAGAGCCGTCCTCAGCGCCCAGGCCAACTTTGCTCCAGTGGAGCCTTGGCTGCAGGAGGGGAAGAGAGAAACAGAGAGGAAGGAGGGGGGCGGGGTGGAGAAGCAGATGGATGTTTCTCCTGTGTGCCTGGGCCAGGAATTGAACCCAGGACTTTCACAGGCCGGGCCGATGCTTTACAGCTGAGCCAACCGGCCAGGGCATAATTTGCATTCTTTGTGGAAAGAGTTAATCATTCGGAGTAAGAGTGAATGAAACCTCACCGTGAGGACCGCTTTCCCCCTCTGTCCCAGGGGAACGCTGTGTGCAGTCATCTGTTACAGCCTCACCTGCTGCAGCTGTTCTGTCCTGACTGGGGCGGGTCCCCTCTCGGAGCTCTGCAAGGAAGGCAAGGCAGTCTTTTCTATCACTTGTTCCCTTTTAGTAACGTCAGGTTGGAGCTCAGGGTCCGACATGAGGGAAGCTTCCTTCTTTCGCCCTTTTCCTGGCTAGCACGTAGGTCATCAGTTGGGATTCGCCCCCGGCCGTAGAATCTTGATCTCCTGCATGGGTTTCTTGGCAAGCTGGAGGAGTGGGAAGACTGTGTGGGGAGAACCCACGCAGAGCACCCCCTTGCACGGTGCAGGGCGAGGTGCAGCGGTTTGTGAGACAGCAGCCTTGTCCCCAGCAACCGAACACCGTCGTGGTCAGAGGTCACGCTCCCAGGACATGGTTGTGGGACTCTCAGTGGTGCCTCTCAGGGACCATAATGTTGCCTCCTTCCGCCGGTGATGGGCTTTGATAGTGAGCCCATCCCTTGTCCCAGAAAGCTGGACTTTGGCTGACCATGTGTCTCATTTATTTCTGAATTCAGAAACGATGTACTGTTTTCTAACCAATGGCATCAGAGAGGTAAATTAGAAGGCGTGAGAACAAGACCGGACAGAAAAGACTGGCTGGAGGCAGTGGTTCTGATGCAATGCGGAATGTCACTGTGGGGCAAAGGGAGTCCCAGGCGACTCCAGTCCTCGCAGGTGGCCCAGGGGACCGTGTAGCCTTGCAGAGAGAGAGCAAGCCACCGCAGAAAATGTTTCATCCACACGCTGGGTATCGCCAAACATCCGGACTCTGAAGACCAGAACGTCTAGCTCTAAATGTTTAGAGGACAAGTGAGTTTCCTATCTACATCCAAAGAAAAGGAATGCTGTGCTAAAAAAAGTTCTGACTTTTTATTTTATTTGGTATATATTGTTTTTTTGTGAAATGCTGAATTTGTATTTGATTGCAGGAAGACTTCATAGATTAAGTTAAATTTCCTTATTCCGATGATCTTTTCGTCCTGGATATTGCGGTGTTATAGTTTTTAATATGTTATGTACATATAGCATTAATAGTTAAAATTTTCTTTATCCCACACTCCCTTTCTCCCTAGTTCTTGGCTATTACGCATTGTTAGCATTTTGAGATACTTCACAGTTTAATATGGAGTATATTTATTTGACAAAGCTTGAAGGCATTTAATTATAACAGTCTTTCAAACTTTTTTTTTTTTTTAACCTGGTATTTTCTATCAAGGAGAATTTTAAAGTCTTAGAGGAGAACCATACTTTTCCTTGTGGAAAGCAAATCCCCACCAGATGATTTTTAAAAATTAAAACTAGGTTGACTTCTTTTTAAAATAAAAAACGTCTTAGAATATTGTAAAAATGTAACAAAAATATACTGACGAGATGGCAGTGGGAACTTTTTCAAAACTGTTACTTTCTGGAGGGGAAAATATTTTGTTTTTACTAAAATGCAAGAATACAGGTCTTAAGTAGGAGATCTGGAGACAGCATATGTGTTTTCTATATAAATAATGCTAACAACTTATTACTTCTATATGAATAATTCTTATAATTTTTGATGCTTATGACTTCCCATATAGAGCGTCTCCAACAGGAACTTCAGTTGGTGATGCACACGATTGAGACGATTGGGTTGATTATAGTAACACTGTTGCGTGAACAATAGTTGTAATGACGTTAGCGGATCAGTGTGATTGGAGAATGTTAGATAATATATTTGCATATGAAAGAAATATCATGAAAAATTACTTTTTTTTAAAGTTATTCTAAATTAGTTCATATGCCCATTTGAGTTTTTACTCATATGTATTACTTTCATTAAAAATTAAAAATTAGACCTGTGATGGCGCAGTGGATAAAGCGTCGACCTGGAATGCTGAGGTCACCGGTTCAAAACCCTGGGCTTGCCTGGTCAAGGCACATATGGGAGTTGATGCTTCCTGCTCCTCCCTTCTCTCTCTCTCTCTCTCTCTCTCTCTCTCATTTTCTCTCTCTCTCTCCTGTCTAAAATGAATAAAGTCTTTAAAAAAATTAAAAATTATATGCCTGACTAGACAATGGTGCAATGAATAGTGTTGACTTGGGATGCTGAGGACCCAGGTTTGAAACCCCGAGGTCACCAGCTTGATTACGGGTTCATAGACAAGACATGACCCCATGGTTGCTGGCTTGAGCCCAAAGGTCCCTGGCTTGAAGCCCAAGGTCGCTGCTTTGAGCAAGGGGTCACTGGCTCAGCTAGAGGCCCCCTTGTCCCCCCAGTCAGGCACACATGAGAAAGCAGTCAGTGAGCAACTACGGTGCTGCAGCTATGAGTTGATGCTCCTCGTCGCTCTCCCTTCCTGTCTGTCCCTATTTCTTTCTTTCTTTCTCCCTGTCACTAAAAAAATAAATAAATAAAAATTATGTTTTAAATTTATGTCAATTATGATTCACATTATCATAATTTTTATTAATCATGATTGTGACTTATTTATAATTTATAGTAAATTGTATTATAGGAAAAATCACATAAAATAAGCAAAAAGAACCCAAGACTAGAATCTCATCTGCCCAGAGACAATCACTGTTAATATCTCAAAATAGTTCCTTCTTGAACATTCTGAAAAACAAATGATAGTACTTTTAAATACTCAGAATACCTTGCAATTATTGATACACTGAAACAACCCATAAAGAAAAGAGCTGTGCCTGAATTTTTGACTGAATCAGCCTTTCTTATCAAAATGTTTGTTGTCATTTTGATGAGACACCTTCACTGATGGACAGACAACAGTGGATAATTAAGACGGTTTTCCAGAATAGTTTCGCTTCATTTATCTTGTTATTTTAGAAAGAAGCAGCTTTTGGTCTCAGCTTTCCGAACAATTGACACTGTTGAGAAGGTTAGGAGTTTGTGGAAACCACAATTTATCAGAAAAATTTTTGACTTTTCATTGTTTTTTCTTCTTTTTAAGTCTGGATGAATAATTTCATTTTCTATGAATTGTTCCTTTGAACTGTTTTCCTGAACAAAAAATATAAAAAGTGCAGTTCACTGGGGTACTTCATATTTAAAATGCAGAAAAGCTTCAGACAGTAAGTACAGCACGGGGCGGGGGGGGGGGGGGGGAGGTGGGGGGGTGGCGACCGTCCTTGGAAAGGCAGTACTGGTTAAGTGGAAGGTTAAGACTAACGAAAGATTCAGAATGTGAAGAGTGAAATAGATATTTTTAAAGAAATTAAGCTGCCTTAAAATGTTGAGGGAAAATACGCACTTGATATGTTTTGCCTCCTAAGGTCACTGAGTTTTGATTCACTTAAAAGTTTTAAGGTTCTACTAACACAGACTGGATTCCTCTCCTGTCCCTGGGGTCCTCCTGTCCTTCACATGCCTGTTCTGTACAATCTGAGGGTCTGGTGGTACATTTCCCGGGGCCCCGGCCTGAAGGACCTAGAGCACAGTGGATTTCTGTGGGTTCACTTGGTCTAGGCCACGGCTGTGGGTGTTAAGAACACGTGTGTCAGATGAGATAATGCTGGTGCAGTCGGCCCCGGGTCAGGCACAGCAGTGAGTCTGTCTGGAGGAGGTGGTTTTGATGCAGAGTCCTGAGGTCCCATGTGCAGGGCTGACCCCACACGTGAGCCCTGCCGCCTGAGAGCATAAGGCAGGCATGGGGCCAGCCAGAGTTGTCGAGGGCTCTGCACATGGTGAAGCGTGTGGTCCAGGGGCACGGGGCGCCCTGCTGTGTCCTGAGCATCTTGGGAGATGCCTTTGGAGGGGGGGCTACAGAGTCTTCCTCCCTGCTGGAGCGCAGGCTGCTTCTGTCCTTGCCGGGTGGATGGAGCAGGTGTTGCCTTTTCTAAGTCGCTCTGAGGTCCATCTGCCAGGACTGGGGTCTTCAGAAGTAAAGACTCATTAGCGTCTCCATTTTACAGATGACAAAATTGAGCCCAGCGAGGTCCAGTTTGTTGCTGTGTATGTGTGTGTGCGCGCGCGCGTTTTGTGGGTAGACATTTCTTACCAGGAACTTTCTGACGTTATTCACGGTGGTGTTTACTAATTACTTTAGAACTTACCTCTTTCCAAGAAGGACTTGTAATTGTCTTTTGCGATTTATCACAGCCTAAGTGTACCTCTGTTTTGTTTTATTCAAAGGAACACTCGGAACTTTCTGAGTATACATGTAGCAGGTCAGGAGAGCTACTTTAAGGGCAAACTTTACTCACTGGGCAGCTTGGAATCCCGAGCCAGCACCGCCAATTCCCGTCTCGCCCCCAGTCCCCTCTCTGCAATCCTCGGGGTCAGTGCGCGGGTGGAGTGCGCTCGTGGGGTGTTTCCCTGGAGGAGAGAAGGTGCCTGTGGCGCACATGCCGCTGCCCGGGTACCTGCAGCCCCGGGCTGGAGCCCCGCGGCTGACGTGGCCTGAAAATCCATCCATGAGCTGTCCTCTGCGCCCTGATGGTGAACCCCGGCGCTTCATTTGGGCAGAATTTGGGCATTGGAGGCAGAATGTAAACTCATAACCTGAGCGGAATTTTGGTGACGTGGCGAGCCCAGGTACGGCCGCTGCGGAAGCGGACTCGCGCCGGTCCCCACTGGCAGGCTCGGTTCCTCGCCTTGGACTGGCAGACGCCGTGCCTGCCCCGGCGGCTCCCGCTCCTGAGCCCTTCCCAGGACCCGGGTTCCAGCCCGCGGAGGTCGGCCCCGCCCCCTGTGCCCGTGGTCGGGCCGCGGGGAGCAGAGCGCGGCGCGCGCGGCCGCGGCCCCTTTAAGGAGCGGCGCTGCGGTAACCCGAGCCCGCAGTCCAGGCGGGCGGGAGGCGGCGGCGGCAGCTGCACCCCGGGGACGGCTCCCGGGGCAGCCGAGCATCTCGCGGGCCGCTGTGGCCGGCGCCAGCCCGGGGCCGCGCCGGAGCTCCCGGCGTCCGGAACCCAGCCGCGCGCAGACGCCGCGCGACGCGGGTGACTCCGGACGCGGCACAGGTGACGTGGTTTGCAGGGCTCGCGGGGGGTGGGGGGGGGGAGGGTGGCCAGGACTCCAGAGGCCGGGCGTCCCGGGAGCCAGGCGGCGGCTCCAGCAGGTGCGTGTGGGCGGCACAACATCCCGGCCCGCGGGCCCGGTCCCCACGCCTCCTGCTCACGCTCCCGGGCTGCCTGGGTGCCCTAGGGTCTCAGAGGCAGGGACGGGCGCTTTGGGCATCAGGGAAAGCCTTGTTGGAGGCTGGCACATGTCAGGCGCATCAAGTGGGTAAGTGCCCCCCTGCAGACCCCACTGAACGAAACCAGAAGCTGCTGCTCACCCTGGTGGCGCTCAGGTGGGTCGGGTCTTCAGCCACCCAGCCTGGAGAGTCTAGTGCCTGCGGAGGGACTGGCCGCAGAGCCAGAGGCAGAGCCCGGGCTTCTGTTTGCAGCTCGACCATTACTAGCCTGGGCAGGTGGGTTAGTTAAGCTGAGCCCCTCAGTTTTCCTAGCTGAGAAATGGGGTCCGGAATGCCAGCCTTTCCCTGCCGGCCCTTGGCCCTGGGGACGCCTCAGGGAGAACACCCAGTTGTTGGCCAAGTTCAGGAAAGGGTCGCTGTGCTGACCAGGGTTGTCTTACACACACCGGAGCGTGGACACGGTGCACGTTTTCATGTGGATTAAAGAGTGGTGCGTCAGGATGGTCTGTGACAGTGTGAGTGAGTCAGAGACCTGTTGGGGGACGAGACAGAAAAGTTTGTGTGGACGTGAGGAGTTGATGTGTGAAGTAGTAAGAGAACTGTGATGTTAGTGGACGCTCCGCTCAGCCATACGTAGCCATGGGTCTCGAGCTCTGTATGTCTTCAAGTGACAGCCACGCGGGCACAGGTATGGTCAGAGTGCGGCTTCCTCCTTGAGTAGGTCGTCAAGGTGACGTGTTGAAAACTCCCGTTTCTTTTTGGAGGGTGCTGTGTGTGAAGTAGAGCATTTCCTCCTTGTCTGTCTTTTCCTTCAGTTGTGTGGGTGCCACCAAACTGGGGAAGTGTGTTCCTGCCATGCTAGAGAATCGGAGCCACGGATTTAGTGTATTTGCCCTCAGACGATCTGAGGACTCTCTGTGGAGGGCGCTTTCTCCCACCCCTGCGTCTCCATTGGCCACGCTCCCTCCCTCCAGAGTTCGAATCTGTCCCGTGTGGCCTGGCACGTGTTTGACCTGTCCGGAGTGCGGTCACCCCAGCTGCTCAGCCGTCACAACTGTTTATACTGTGAGGCATTCCTTTCTCTCTAAGCCTTCTTTACCGCGTTGGAAAGAATAAGTGCTCTATGTAACTAATGCCGTAGACTCGGAGGTGCCTAGGGATGGCTGTGGTTATGGGGCTGAAACTTTATAGCAAACTCCAAAGAAGCGGGGTCTTCTGAATCCCCCCCCCCCCAGAATATGGATGCAAGAGCTTGGCCTGCTTTTTCGTCCGTTCCCTGGAATCTCCATTGCAGAGAGGTTTAGTTCCTTTGCTTACCAAGGTTAACAGAGGCCTTGTGAGCAAGGGGCTGTGTGTGGCTCAGTGCTGGACTAATTAGGAGTGGTCCCCGCATAGGGGTGGGGATGAGCAAGTGTGACTTGGGAGGGGATGGAGGGAGGGCCTCCCAGGGACCAGGTGACCAGGCGAGTGACCAGAGGGGCGGTGAAGACCCCTGGGCATTGCGGAGCAGGGTGCGCTGGTGTGACCTGCCCTTCAGAGCCTCGTGCAGCTGGCCTACGGTTCTAGACCTGCCCGCCTCCTCCCCAGGGCTCACAAGGAACCCAGCGTTGCGCCTCCCCCCAAGGCCACCTTCCCTGAAGGGAGAGGAAGCTGAGCAGCTGACCTAAGAAACCTTCAGACCTCGGTGTCTCCTCACACCCTCTTCTCAAGTGACTGTCTCCAACCTGCAGATGAAGGATTCATTTCGTCTGATATCTCAGCTCAGCTGGGAAAAAAGTCCACTGCACAGGCTACAAGAGGATACAGAAAACTAGTGTTTGTGCAGCAGAAGATAATGAAATAATTGTCTGGGTGAGACCTGTGGGCTATGGACGGGGAGGTCAGGGCCGGCCAGGGCTGCCCTGGAAGCATGTGCCCGTGTGCCCACGGCCTCAGGAGGGCTCGCGGGGTCACTGCAGCACTGACCCCGTTCCATGTACATCGTGAGAGGAAGAGGTAGCCGTGCGGAGGCGGAGAGGCCATCTGTCTCAGGGCCGGGGAGGGGACGGCTGAGCTGTGTCCAGCTGGCCTGGGGTCGGGCACCCCTGTGCCACGCCAAGAACGTGTTACGTCGGGCGAGGGAGCTGAATTCCATAAGGAAGTCCGAGGTGTCTGCAGAGCACCTGGCTGGTGTTTTTCCTGGTTGCAGATGAAAGGCGGCCAGCTCACAGGGAACCGAGTCCTCCTGTTCTGAGGACACTCGCAGACAGGCTCTGTGCTTCCCGCGGTCCCAACCTGGACAGGAGGCCGGAGTGGCAGAGCTTTGGTTTTTCTCTTTAGCTTAGAGCAGTGCTCTGTTCCAGGAGGAGGCTTCGTCCGCGGCCACATGGGCAGAAGCCTGTGAACCGCTGATAAAGGGCCGCGGCCTGTGAAGCCAGCTGATGTCGGATCAGACGAAGGGCGTCTGAGCAGCGGTGGGCTGGGCGCTGGGCGGAGCAGTGTGGCAGGCGTTCTGGGTGCCAGCATGGCCCACGTGGGGCCCAGGGCAGGAATTGGCTCGCACATCTCAGGAGGTGGGGCGTGCCCTTGCTGTGTCCCCTTCTCTTCTGTGTTCTGAAGACTCACCAAGCTGTTTAGGGGCTGCAGCCCGTTAGCTGGAGACCATGTGTCCAGTGGATGGAACCCCAGGTTGTGGGGAGCAGGCTTGGGCGTGGCGGCCAGGGGTTCTGGGGGGTGTAGGGAAAGCGTGGATTGGTTGGGAGTTGTCTTGCACCCCCCATGGGTGAGTTTCATCTGGTGTCTGGAGGTGCAGGACCCACATTTGTGAAAGGCAGTAGCGCCCAACAGGTGCAGAAAGGGGACCTCCTACCGGTCGCCTCCACTCCAAAGCAAAGCCGTCGTGTGGAGGGAAGAGGAGGTCAGAAGCAGCACACTCGGAATGGAAAGCAGCTCTTCAGAGAGCAGGCTTTTCCTGTCCGCCCCGTGAGCGTGCAGATGGTCCGTCCAGAACCAGGTGGCTGGTGGCTGAAGGCCCCAAGCACCCTCACGGGCGAGTCATCAGATCGGGAGCGGAGTGGTGGCGGGTGGCCCGCACCTCCCCTCCAGCTTTGAGAAGTTAGCGCAGGAGATGCTGATGGAAGGTGTGGTTTCCAAAGCCCATTTGCTGATCAAACTCATTAGGAAGTTGGCTGCTTGCCTCGCCGAGAATTGGAAAAGCATCTTCATTGCACTTTATACAAGGACTGGGCGATGAAGACTTCCTTAGACATCCGTCTTGAGATCGACAATCAAACGGGAATCATCGCTCAGTCTGTGGGGATGCCAAAAAAGCTTTTTGGAGAAACGGACGAGGCGGCTGGCACCCAGCAGCCCCGAGCAGGTCGTGATGTCTGCTCATGGGGCTTATTAATCAATGGCAGGGCGTCTCTGCGGGCCTCGGATTTCCTTCTCATAACAGTCCACGTCACCTCCCACACTGAGCACGCTCACCAGTGGGCAAGAACAGCCAAGCCGGCAGAAGATGTGCAGGTACCAGAGGTCCCCTGGTTGCTTGGTTACTGCTGGCTTCTACCGTCCAGAGCCACCCCACTGGCTCCTCCCCCTGACCCGTCCCTGCCTGGTCCCATTGTCTTTCCTGAGATGATATGTTCTCGGAGTTTGACTTCAGCTCTCCTCAGCTGTCTGGTGTCTGTCGAGTCGTCTCGCCCTGGTTTCTCTGATGTTATCAAGCCCTGGACTCACAGCGTCCACCTGTCTAGCCCCAGGGAGGCCTGGCGTGGGTCCTGGCCTGCGCTGTGCTGGTGTCTGCTGTGTCCTGCCGTGGCCGCCCTGGAAATAAACATACACTGATGGGTTTATCTGTCGGTTTTTATCTAACTTTTTAATTTTGATGACACGGAGAAACGATCTTGTCAAGTTAATCGAATTAGCTTTCTCCAGACAGGCTTTGGAAACCTTGAGAGAATCTAGTTTGAAGGCATAGAAAACGTCTCCCTAGTTGGTATATATTTACTTAGTGGGATAGGAGGAAGGAGGAATTTTCATTTGACGAAACATTTAGAACAAATTAATAAACCCTCTTGACAAAATGTTCCATTTTAGGGACATGATTCCCCCGAACTCGTCCCGCTCAGTTAGCATGGTTTGCTCGGAGACGTGTAAAAATAGTGGACGAGTAGGAATTGAGATGCTTTGTGACTTGCCACATGCTATTTTAAGGACTTACAAAGACTACAGCTGTGCTCCGTTTGAGAAAGATTCTTGACCTTTTCCGATGTAAAAACCTGCACGAGTGTTACTGAGCAGATTGGTTTTTTACAGCGCCTTGCAGGAAGGACCCGGGGAGGAGAGAGCTGCCCGGGGGGGGGGGGGACAGGAGCCCGGTCCTGGGGGGGGGGCGGGGGGGGGGACAGGAGCCCGGTCCTGGGGGGGGCGGGGGGGGGGGACAGGAGCCCGGTCCTGGGGGGGGGCTGGAGCCGGGAAGTCTGTCACCGGTGCAGAGGCAGGGTGCCTGGAGCCTCCCGGTTCCCTGTCTGCAAACCAGACCCAGAAGGCAGTCGGCGTTTACGAGGACCAGGACTGTCACCTGTGCAGAGGCAGGGTGCCTGGAGCCTCCCGGTTCCCTGTCTGCAAACCAGACCCAGAAGGCAGTCGGCGTTTACGAGGACCAGGACTGTCACCGGTGCAGAGGCAGGGTGCCTGGAGCCTCCCGGTTCCCTGTCTGCAAACCAGACCCAGAAGGCAGTCGGCGGTTACGAGGACCAGGACTGGACGATGCTTTATCGCCTCCAGCCTCTGAATGTCTCCTTGACTGGTTTTCAGTTTTAAATTACAGAAGTGAAACTTGCTCATTATAGAAAACGCATTCCCCAGCGCCCACCGCTGTTTTCACTCCCAGTCACGACCAGGTGCCAGTGTGGGGGGCAGGGGTCCCGATCTTGCTCTCTGCACAGGCCAGACGTGCCCAGTTGGGCGTTAATGAAACACGTAGCATTTCGCTGCCTGTCCCGGTGGCGGGCGTCCTGTGCCCTGCTCTCCAGGGCAGCGTGGCCCCACCCACAGCTTTCACCGTTCCTCTGTCGCGGTGTCCAGTAACGCGCTGGGAGCTCCTGGCACGGGCACGTTCATCTTGCCGCGCTGACGTGACTCCGTTTTGGGGGCATGAGGTAAAACAGGAATACTGCGTATTTCGTAATTCAGGTAACTTAGTGCTATCAAAATTTGCATCTTCTGCCATTGAAGTCCCCGAGTATTCGCCTGACAGGGATGAGCACAGTGAGAGACTCGCGGGGACTCCAGAGCGGGCGCCGTGCAGTCCTCGCGTGTCAGGGGGCCCCTTCCAGAGCAGGGGCGGGGCATCCGTGCCGACCACCCGCCTTCAGTTTTACTGACAGCTGCCTCGTTCCAGAGCCGCGTCGGCACGCCTCACAAAGGCCCCCGCACGATCACGAGGTGACGTGAACCTGGGGTAAGAAGGAGGAAAGTTCATCCCAGGAGAAGAAGACGAGGCAGCGCGGGGCTGGTCAGGGCACCTGCTGCATCCCGGGGGCGCTGCGCTCAGCCCCCCAGCAGCCACGGGGCGGAGGGAGGCCGGCGGCCATCGCTGGCTCACGCAACCTCCGGGAGAAGCCCAATCAGAGGGGCCCGTCTGGACCCGATTCCAAGGAGGCGAGAGAAGTATTCCTTGGCGTTTTCATTGAGAAAACGCTGCATTTGCAAGGGCCAGCGCTCCCGGTGACACCCCCCACGTCGTGCGGTGAGACCTGGTGCTGCTGCTCCCGGGACCCTCACGTCACGTGCTCCCTGCTGCTCGCCCGGTGCCGGCCTCGGCCGCTCACCGAGAGGTCCCAGGCAGAAGTGTGAGCCCGTGGGCTTCACCCAGACACGACTCTATGAGGACCTGCAGGGACACGAGCGGGGACAGCAGCCATCTGATACTGTACCCAGACACACTCTCCAGCAGGTCGTACAGAATGCACCGTTCTAGGGGGACGTCTGTGAGTAGAACCACTCACCCAAGAATACCAGGCTTGCAACTAGCACACCAGGAGGTGGGGGTGCTCTGGTTGGAAGGAAATACTCTCCTTTTAAAAGAATAAAACACTTCCACGCTTGGTCCTGCAGAAAGCGTGGCACTTGTTCACAGGGGTCAACTCTGCGAGTCGGGAAGCGACCAGAGCCGCCCTTCCCGGGAGTGTCCAGAGCACCTGCAGGTGTGAGCGTGTCCCTAGGCTGTAGGCGCGTCCCTAGGCCGCGGGCGTGAGCATGTCCCTAGGCCGCGGGTGTGAACGTGTCCCTAGGCTGCGGGCGTGAGCGTGTCCCTAGGCTGCGGGCGTGAGCGTGTCCCTAGGCTGTAGGCGTGTCCCTAGGCTATAGGCGTGAGCGTGTCCCTAGGCTGTAGGCGTGTCCCTAGGCTGCAGGCATGAGCGTGTCCCTAGGCTATAGGCGTGTCCCTAGGCTGCGGGCGTGAGCGTGTCCCTAGGCTGCGGGTGTGAGCGTGTCCCTAGGCTATAGGCGTGAGCGTGTCCCTAGGCTGTAGGCGTGTCCCTAGGCTGCGGGCATGAGCGTGTCCCTAGGCTATAGGCGTGAGCGTGTCCCTAGGCTGCAGGCGTGTCCCTAGGCTGCAGGCGTGTCCCTAGGCTGCAGGCGTGAGCATGTCCCTAGGCTGTAGGCGTGTCCCTAGGCTGCAGGTGTGAGCATGTCCCTAGGCTGTAGGCGTGTCCCTAGGCTGCGGGCGTGAGCGTGTCCCTAGGCTGTAGGCGTGAGCGTGTCCCTAGGCTGTAGGCGTGTCCCTAGGCTGCAGGCGTGAGTGTGTCCCTAGGCTGTAGGCGTGAGCGTGTCCCTAGGCTGTAGGCGTGTCCCTAGGCTGCGGGCGTGAGCGTGTCCGCAGATCTCGGATCCGTCCACAGGCTGGGTAGCTTGGCCCGATTTCGGGAAGTCGGGGAAGCGAGCCCCATGGGGCGGAGCCTCCAGGACCGTGTTGCTCAGTCTCACGTCTGGCCTCGGGAACGAGGCTGTGGACAGTGCCTGTGACCGGGCCTGAGGGCCAGGTGCAGGGGCTGTTACGGCCCCGCCCTGGACCTGAAACAGACTCGAGTAAGACGCAGCTCGGGATCACCCACGCCGCGCCGGCCTGTGAGTGGCTGGAGGAAGCGGGCCCTGCATTTAGATTTTGGGGCTCTCTGATGGTGTCAGATCCGGTGCCGAGTCAGGTACAGGGGCCCTGCATGCGGGGGACATGGTGCCGCCGGAGGCAGTGTGAGGTCAGGCGGGATCCACGCTGGAAGCCATCGGGTTCCTCAGGTAGCACAGGGCGCAGAAGAGCTGTGGGGCCCCAGGCCGCGGCAAGAGGGGGGAGAAGTGATCATGTCACTGCGGACCTGACCCCTGACCCCTCTAAGACGTGGTGCTGTCGGAGAGAGGGACCATTTCTTGGTCAGGAAAAGGCATAATAATAAGCACTGTCCGCTGTTGAGTGGTGTTTTGATCTATCTGTTTGCTCAGTAGCAAACCACCCCCAAAGTCTAGAGGCTTACAACAGTGATTTCGTATTTCTCATGACTCTCCGGAGGGTTGGGCAGCTCCTCAGCCGGTTGTGGGCTCGCTGCTGGGGCTGTGTCCAGCTGGAGCGAGGGGCAGCTGGGCAGTTGGCCCCGATGACTTGTTAGCAGGGCTAGGGGTTGGTGTTGAGTGTCGCCTGTCAGCTGGGCCACCTCCCCTCTCCACGTGGCCTCTCGTCCTCCAGTGGACGAGACAGACCCCAGCAACCCCCAGGGGAGTGAAAGGCAGGTGCCAAAGGTCTTTCGAGGCCTACCTGGGCTCCGGAATGCTCCCAGCCTCTCTTCTGGTGTGCAAATTGTCTGCTGGGGTCAGGGCCAGCCCACACGCCGGAGGACAGAGACATAGACCTCACCTGTGGGTGACATGGGGCCACTGTCCTCTTGCAAGGACATGGCCGTTACATGACTCATCACGGCGGCCACTGTGGGGGACTCATCTCACTCCAGCTTGTAGCCGTCTTGCGTGGCGGCCATCTCACTCCTGCGTCCTTCTGCTCAAGGCCGCTTGATAAGGACCGGGACTAGGGTTCGATTCTAGGTCTCTGGCTGAACGGCATTTGTCTTAAGAGCCCAACAGGAAGGGGAGATCTGCTCAGCTGTTCTTCAGTCCCTGGAACCCACGGAGTCCTGCCCCCGGGGGTGGTCCGATCGGCAGTGTGGAGGTGAGAAGGCCTCTTTGTCCCCTGAGCTCCTGACTTCCCAGGTGGCTTGGCAGGTGTCCCAGTGATTCCTTTAAAAAAAAAGAACAAAACCTCTTTTGGAAACATCTTGCTCTGTCCAGTTTTTCCTTGATCTCACAGTGTTGGCGCAAAGTCAAACGGTGTTCCAAGCCGAGCGCCTCCTTGTGTGACCCTCCGGCCGGGGCCGAGCAGGGTGCGGGCGTGAGTCCGCCGGGCGTCGGGAGAGGCTGGTGGCAGGTCCTCCCTCCTCTTCCCAGGTGCCACGGGTCCCCTGGCCCCCACTGTGCCTCAGTCAGGGCCTCGCTCACACAGACGCAGAGCTGCCGAGGTCCCGGGGCCAGGGGGCTGAATGGGACACGCGGATTCTCTCGGAGACGGGCTCTCACGTCCTGTCAGCTTCCAGCCCTCACCTCTCGCTGTGCCAGGCTCTGCCTTCACGTGACCTTCCAATGCCTGCGTCCCCGGCTCAAGGCGTCCGGTTTATCCAGCACCCACTGGCTGTCCTGGGAACTCAGGGGTTTCACAAACAAAGACTTCTTTATAAAAGTTTTCGGGGGGGCGAGGAGCTAGGAAGCAACATTTTTATCAAGAACATAGAATGTGTCCTCTGTACACTGAGCTGCATGGTCCCAGGAAACCAGCTCCTGCTTTCCTGACGGGATCTTCTTGGCCTGAGGGTCGGGGTTGGGGGCGCCTGCAGAGCATCACGGAGTGCTGGGTGGGAGGGGGCGCTTCCCGCCTCCCGTGGGCAGACGCAGGCCCCCAGCTCACACAGTCGCGTGCGGTGCAGGGAACAGCTGTAAGTAAGACCGAAAATGTGCACGGCCCAGGGGACCCGACGAGATTCCACTGTATTTCAAGTTCATAGCTAGACACGTGGATGTGTCACCAGAGGGGAGGTGGGAAGAGGGGCGGTCTCGTCCAGATTCTCACTCACGATGCCTGCAGTGGGGGGAGACTGAGCAGGGGTCCTGGGAAAGAAACCAGGGGGGAGGGGGTGTTTTCCTGAACGAACAGGACTTCTCGGGGCGGGGGTAGGTTAAAGAGACGGGATCGCCCCCGCCTTGGCTGTCTTGGGGGAGACTCCGGGCTAAGTGATAAAATATATATCAAGACACCTCCCCCCACACACGCCATCAGACGACTATAGGAAGGCATCTTCAGAGGGAACAGCCGAATCTGTGGTGAGCAGGTGTTGTGTGTGTGGGGGCGCGTGTGTGGGGGGTGGGGGGCGGGTGCTCTGGGACATGCAGGCCAGAAGGGCACAGAGTTAGAGGGTCAGAGAAAGATGCCGAGAGGGCAGTTAACATCGGAGATGAAGGGCCAGACGGGTTATGGCAGATACAAGGGAAATCTTGGGTTCAAGAGTTCCATAGTGGTACAATTCCCTGTTAAGACAGTTGTGAAGAGAACAGAAAAAAGATAATGTGTGACAGCAACAAGGAGCCACCCCTCTGCCCCTGAGCATGGATACTTCTTGCTGGGGGCTGGGTGACATGAAAAAAATTTTCATTAATTTTTTTTAGTCAGTGGTAATTGAAAAATAAATTATTAAAGTTTTTTTAATTATTTTTCAATGATAGTCAACACACATAGTATGTTAGTTTGGTACGTGGGAAGCTTAGGGTCTTACCTGACAGGGAGGGGCTGTAGAGAAGCCTTCTCTGTCACCAGGAGGGCCCCTGTTAGAGAGAGCGCGTGTAGCTCAGTCATGTTCGTGCAGGGCTCCTTACCCTCCCCTGGTTCAGCCTTTCCTCGCCTCCCGTTGGCCTCGTTTTAAAAAGCAGCACCCTGGCTGCTGGAGCGTGTCCACAGGGAAGGTGGACTTCTCCGGACCTGGCTTCCCATAGACCACACTGATGCTAAGGGTTTGTGAACTGGAGGCTCAGAAAGGAAAGAGGATATTTTCAGCATGTAATTCTCCTAACTTTTTAAAAACTATAGCTCTCCATGCAGAATTAAAACAAACAAACAAACACCCAACAATGAAGAGCAACACAAACCATGCCTCTAGCGAAGAGCTCTGCCTGCGTTTGATGAGATGCCTCAAGTCTTTATATGAATGGCAAGTCCTCAGTGGGTGGCGTGACTGTTATTCTTTACTGAGAAGTTTCAGTCTCTTCCGGTTAATCATTGACATTTTATGAGCATTCAGACAAAGAGTTGCAATGTGCCACTCATATAAAAAACCGCAGACAAAATTCAGAATGGATGAGGGGTGGGCAGGTGAGCCATTTGGGGAGGTCGAGTTTGTGTGTGTGTGTGGTAAATATCTACTGCGGACATGTGCTCAGTCACAAATGATTTACAGTTTTCAAATAGAGATTTTTAGGACACGCATTTGGGCTACGGGTGTGGTAGAGAAATCAATACTCCTGTCGCCAGGAGAGTATGGAGAACGCGGAGTGGACGCGTGTCATGTCGTAAGAGTTTGGACAAGTCGAACCTGTCACCGCGAGAAACGTCCAGACCTGTCGGGATTTTTAAGAGATTATTTGAGCTGAACCGACAACACTTGCCAGGAAGCAGAACCTCGATGGACTGAGAAAATGCTCCAGGGAACGGCTGTTTGGCCCCGTATTCTGTACACCCCAGTCCACGCGGAGGTTTAAGGGGTCCCGTGTAGCCCCTTGGCGGTGGATTGGGGCGGTGGAGGGAGCAAAGCAGGGGCTGGGTAACAAGTGACAGATGGATACTTCTTTTCCATTGCTGGGTGGAGGATGGTTACCATGTAACCGCGAACACGATAGTAACAATGAGGGGCTTTCCTGTGGTGGCGGCTCTGGGAGCTGGTTGCGCTTGGATGTTCCAAAGGTGTGCTGTCAGGGACTGTTGTTGTCTTAGGTCAGTGGTTCTCAAACTCTTTGAAGTTGGGGCGCATTTAAAATCCTACAGATAATCGTAGGCGCACTCTATACAAATTTCTGAGAAATATGTTATAACAATTAAGTCAAATATTAAAGAAAAATAATATAAAGTCCAAGCGTGCTTTTATATATAGTAATTAGACGAAATAAATACGACAAGATTAAATTTATTCTGACGTTAAAAAACATTTTTATGTTACATTTTTTGAGTTATGCTTTTTAGAATTCGTAAAAAAGAGGAGTTAAAAAGTAAAAAAAAAAAAAGACAAAAAAGTTATCTTTTTATATATATATTTATAGATACATTCTTAGTAAGATTTAGTAAATTCAGCAGGTCCCAGCATGAATGTGTTAAGTTTCTCCATTCTTGTGTTTATGAGAAACATGAGCCTGATGTGTCCCAGTGATTTCTTCAATGTTTGGGCATCTATTTGAAGGCAAACTCTCATTTCCTCAATAATACATTGAAGAATTCCTCTCTTTTTAATCTTAATTGTGTTGAGTGCAGAAAACCCCCACCATACACATCATCTTAACTTGACACCAAACAAAGGATAGAAGAAACTTGCCTCCAGTCTTTCTAGGGAACATGGGGGGTAGTGTAAACAATCCAGCACCACAGCTTAACAGCCTTTTGCAACCTAATCAGGCAAGTGAAGTGGGGGGTTGGGCAGACTGTCAGCTTACAGCTAATTCCCCACACCTCTGTCCCCCAAAAATCTAAACTCCAAAAACGCTGTTGGTTTTTTGGTCCCCAACAGGCACATATTTCTCTGGAATACCATAGGGTGCACCTGGAAATCTAGGGTGCACCAGTGCGCCCTGGCACACACTTTGAGACCCACTGTCTTAGGTGCATAAAGGACAAGAGACAGGCTCAGTGAAGGTGAAGGCTGACCTTTGTCGGGGAAATATGCCGCCCTGGGATGTGACTACCTGCCATGAATGCTTTAGGTTAGGAAGTCTTAATTCCCCAGCACCCCGTGTGGTTACTTGAGGTCTCTGAGTTTGTAAGGACACCATGCAGGATTCCCCTGAGCTTGTCAGGGTTACCATGTGACCCCTTTTTCGTCCACAAACTATAGTTCACATTGCTGTGATCTGGGTGTTTGTGCCCCCACCCCCCACCTCAAATCTTGTGTGTTGAATTCCTAACCCCCAGAGGTGGTGACATTAGTTGGTGAGGCCTTTGGGAGGTGACTGGATCATGAGGTGGATCTCTTGTGAGTGGGGTTAGTGCCTCTTGTAATAGGGACCCCACAGAGCGCCCCAGCCCTCTGCCATGTGGTGACCTGGGCAGTAGATTTCCTATGCTCCTCTGCCACCCAGGCTGTGGTGTTTTGTTACAGCAGCACAAACGGCCTGAGACACACACTCGGGACTCGTTCGTTTATAACATCAGTACTCTTCGCTTTAGGACGCTGGAGGTGAGAGTATTTTTGAGTCAGTTTGTGTTTCTGCTGCTGACATGTTTCTTAAAGATTTTATTTGAGCCAACTTGACCCTGGGAGTAGCAGCTTTGCACTTTCTTTCATGCATTTAAAATGTGGGCGGGCAGTAAGGGAGCTTCCCTGAGGGCCCAAGAGGGCGGGTGGGGCCTGGCTTACAGGAGAGGCCAGTTATGTGCTCTGTGCAGGCCGGTTACACTCACTGCAAAGGTCTGCTCACCTAGGTGCCCCAGAACAGTGGCAGGGCTGGCTTAGGGCAAAGGTAAACCTTTTACTAGAGAAGGTCCGGTCTGGGGTGTGTCTGCCCACCACGACCAGACCACCCTCTGAGGTCATTCTCTGTGGAACCCCTTCTTGTCCACAGCGCTGTAATGCTAGGATTGTCCACTTAGAAAGTTCTTTTTTTTCGACACGTTGATGATACTGGTCAGACCTGGGACCTGTCATGGATCAGACACCAGCCAAGTGGAACGCACACTGAGGAACAGGAGTGTCTGCGTTGTCCTGTTTTACTGACTAGACGGGTACTGAGCGCGTGCTGGAGGGCAGGCCCTCTGTTAGGTCTGGGGACACCCTGGGGACAGCAGTGTTCACGTCCCCCACCCTCGTGGGGCTCACACTCCACAGGGGGAAGGAGACGTCTGAACTGACCCTGTGAGCAGATGGGGGGTTGACCTGTTGTCTGTTGTGGGAGCTCAGGTAAGGCCTCCCAGGAAGCGAGGGTTGACTACCGGCTGAAGGGGCGTGAGGGGCTCTCAGGAGTGGAGGGGCTGGCATGGAAGAGGAAGAGATGATTCCGCGTGGAGGGAGGGAACACGGCACCTCTAAGGAGCAGGGAGAGGCGTTAGCTGGAGTTCAGCAAGCAGGGACCAAGTACAGGGATCAGGTGTAGGGGTCAGGGGGCAGCGGTCAGGTGCAGGGGTCAGGTGTAGGGGTCAGGTGTAGGGGGTGGGGGCAGCAGTCAGGTGCAGGGGGCAGGGGGCAGGTGTAGGGGGCAGGAGCAGGTGTAGGGGGCGGGGGCAGGGGCAGGGGGCGGGGGCAGGGGCAGGGGGCAGGTGTAGGGGGCAGGAGCAGGTGTAGGGGGCGGGGGCAGGGGCAGGGGGCGGGGGCAGGGGTAGGGGGCAGGTGTAGGGGGCAGGAGCAGGTGTAGGGGGCGGGGGCAGGGGCAGGGGGCGGGGGCAGGTGTAGGGGGCAGGAGCAGGTGTAGGGGGCGGGGGCAGGGGCAGGGGGCAGGTGCAGGGACCGAGCACAGGGGTCAGGTGCAGGGGGCAGGTGTAGGGGGCAGGTACAGGGACTGAGTGCAGGGGGCAGGGGCAGGGGGCAGGTGCAGGGACCGAGTGCAGGGGTCAGGGGCAGGGGTCAGGGGCAGGGGGCATTCCAGGAATGTGGTTTCAGCCGCTGCAGTGCTGAGTGGGGCTGACAAGCTGGCATTGGCCGTCTGTGTCCGGAGCTCAGAGGAGAGATCTGGGACGTATTTCAGCTTGAGGTTGCTCTGGGTGTTGGGAGGTTGGAGTGTGGTACCAGTGAGGACAGGGAGAGGGTGGTATGCCCACCTCACCAGCCGATGGCGGGCAGGTGTCATTCAAAGCTTGTCACGCTCAGTACTAAGAAAACAGCTCAAAGTCAAGTCTGTGGAAACCATCTTGGGGGAAAAATGCAAACCTCACTGTGTCCAAAAAGCTCTGGAAGACTCTTTGGTGACCCAGCTCCTGATCGAGGAGGGCTAATTCTGTTGTGAAGGCCGTGCCCAGACACCCCCCTCTGTCCCCCACCTTCTGCAGCCCCCCCCCCCCCCGCATGGGGCAGTGTGTGAGTGACGTCTCCCGCGTTGCTGCCTCTGCTGGGTGTTCCTCTGCGTGATAACCACTAGACCCCCGAGGGCCGGGCTCTGAGTCCTGAGCGTTGTTTGGTTGTGTCGTTTGTTCTTGCCTGACCCCGTGGGTGGACGGGCAGTCGCTTCCTGCCAGAGCCCGGGAGTTCTGGGGAAATGTGTGAGACGCCCTGTCCCGGTCCTTGAGAGGCACACGCGGTGAACTGAGCACTGCTCACGTGGAGCAGAGCCGGAGCGCGACCTCACACACGTGTGCTGTCCCGCCTCCGGTGGGAGCCACATGTGGACGGGCGCAGCGTGACCTCACACACGTGTGCTGTCCCGCCTCCGGTGGGAGCCACATGTGGACGGGACGCAGTGTCTCCGTTTTCAGTCAGACACGTTTTGCAAGGGGACTCGACAGAGACGTGACCTGCAGACCCCGTGAGCGAGGGTGGGTCCGCTGAGGACACCAGCTCTCTGGTGGGACACACACTCAGTACAACGGGCTTTGAAAGGAATGATGAATTTCTTCATGGAGGGCTGTTTAAAACGGAACTGGTGGCCCTGGCCAGTTGGCTCAGCGGTAGAACGTCGGCCTGGTGTGCGGGGGACCCGGGTTCGATTCCCGGCCAGGGCACATAGAAGAAGCGCCCATTTGCTTCTCCACCCCCCCTTCCTCTCTGTCTCTCTCTTCCCCTCCTGCAGCCAAGGCTCCATTGGAGCAAAGATGGCCCGGGCGCTGGGGATGGCTCCTTGGCCTCTGCCCCAGGCGCTAGAGTGGCTCTGGTCGCGGCAGAGCGACGCCCCGGAGGGGCAGAGCGTCGCCCCTGGTGGGCAGAGCGTCGCCCCCTGGTGGGCGTGCTGGGTGGATCCCGGTCGGGCGCATGCGGGAGTCTGTCTGACTGTCTCTCCCTGTTTCCAGCTTCAGAAAAATACAACAACAACAACCAAAAAATTAAAACAGAACTGGTGCAGTTTTCAATTCATAAAATGCATAAGGTCGCATGATTGCTACTGTGTTTTATAGCACAACTTTTATCAACCGCTCATGAAATACATGCTTTATTGTGTATGCTGAATTTTAACCAAAGTGAGTGACTATCCAGTGCCCGGCCACGTCCAGGACCAGCGACACTCTGGGCCAGACCTTCCCCGGGTTTAAGGCTGTTCATGTTACTCATACTGAACTCATGTTCACGTTAATCGTACTGAAGGTTAGATGCTCCGCTCCCTTCTGGTCCCTGGTTTCATTGCTTATTTATCTACCCACGTGGCCTTTTTTGTATTATTTGGTTCATATTAAACCAAAAGCCCACACATGAAAACTTTAATGCCCAATAAACACATTTTAAAAAGAAAAAATAAGCTAAATGAGCAATAACGTTAATGGGGTCTCAGTGAGAAGAATTGTAACTCCCGTATTTTTGCCGAACGCACACCAGACAAAGGAGGGGAGACTTCATTACTGATACGTGAATTCTGTCAGGAGGCCTGCAGGGGCTGGTTCTCACGATGACGTCCTGGTTGGAAGGGGAAGGAGTGAGGGTCACCTCTGTCAGCGCAGGAACTGGGGAGATGCTGTGCTTGCAAACACTTCAGTGTCCTTTTCTGGTCTCAATGCTCCTAAGAGTTTTAGAAACCAAAAAGTTCAGCTCAAGGAGACAGGAAACATACTTTGAAAGTGTGTCTGTGCATAGCTATTCTTTTTACTAACTGTTCTTAAAACCTGAAGCGCTTTTATAAAAATATTCTTTGTTAGGCCGTGGCCGATTGGCTAAGTGGATAGAGCATCTGCCCGGCTTATGGATGTCCTGAGTTCAATTCCCGGTTAGGTCAGGGCACACAGGAGAAGCGCCCATCTGCTTCTCTCCCCCTTCTCTCCCTGTCTCCTCCTGCAGCCAGTGGCTTGATTGGTTGGAGTGTTGGCCCCAGGCACTAAGGATAGCACTGTTGGAGTGCATCAGCCTCAGGTGCTAAAGTTAGCTCAGGTGATTGGAGCATCAAGCATGGGTCCCAGATGGGGTCACCACGTGGATCCCGGGTCAGGGGACATGCGGGAGTCTCCATCTCCCCCCTTTCACTTAAAACAAACAAACAAAAAACTCCTTTTATTTTAGAGATGAAAAGCCATCGAGGATTTCTGGTCCAGGGATATGCGTGACTGCAGTTTTGTTTGTTTTTTTTGTAAGTTAAATACTAATATAAGCAGTAACAATGTTATGGTTGCTTTCCCAGAAGGTATCATTCTCCTTAAGATTTAAATTTTGTTTTAGGCCCTGGCTGGTTGGCTCAGCTGTTGAGCGTCAGCCTGGTGAGTGGAAGTCCCAGGTTCAATTCCTAGCCAGGGTACACAGGAGAAACACCCATCTGCTTCTCTACCCTTCCCCCTCTCCTTCCTCTCTATCTCTCTCTTCTCCTCCCACAGCCAAGGCTCCATTGGAGCAAAGTTGGCCCCAGGCTCTGAGGACGGCTCCATGGCCTCCACCTCAGGTGCTAGAATGGCTCCAGTAGCAGTGGAGCAACACCTCAGATGGGCAGAGCATTGCTTCCTGGTGGGCATGCTGGGTGGATCCCGGTCGGGCACATGCAGGAGTCTGTCTGTCTGCCTCCCACTTTCTCACTTCGGAAAAATAAAAAAAGATTTAAATTTTGTTTTAAATATTTGTCATATTGTAAAATCAGGCCTTAATATGTGATTATTTTTGTTTCGCTCTTGCAGATAATGTTAGTTCTATTATGATTTTTGGTTTGTTTTGGAGGAATTATCTAACCAGCTTTCATTTTATAAATGAGGAGATTAGGGAGTAGAGAAATCAGGTAATTTGCCCTACGTCTAAGATAAACTATTACTGAAGGAATACTTCAGGTATAGCACATGAAATTTCTTCTTAACGTTAAACCCTAAGACGTAGATAATTTTGAACATCACGATGTTAAATTTGTCTCCTCAAGTTCGTCATATCGAGGTCTTTAAGATAAGAGGTGTCCCCCTCTTTTATTTTAAATACAAATGTAAGCTACATGCCAAATCGCTGGTTCAGGCTTAAAATTCTTAGTGTCTTTGTGGTCTTGCATTTGTGTTATGTTAAAATAGGTGGTTAAAAACCCAGTCACATAATTTTAAAAAAACCCACCTTTAACTTAGCTTTACCGCGAGCACTGCGAGCCGGTCACAGCCCTTGCTCCCCTCACAGGCCGGGCACTATGGACACCAACGCCTCAGTGGTCATCGGCACGATCCTGGTCAGCTTCTGCACCTTCCAGCTTCTCTTCCACTTCGTGAGTCACTGGCTCTCAGCAAGAGTCTCTCCAGGTTTCAAAAGTCTCAGCTTCGAGAAGAAGATCGAATGGAACTCAAGGTAAAGCTTGTGAAAATGTAATGGATGTTTTTTAAAAGCTAGTTTTAGGAAAGGAAATTATTTTAAGTGAGAGGAGGGAAGATAGATACTCCCGCATGCGCCCCGCCCAGGATCTACCCAGTGAACCCTGTCTGGGGCCAATGCTCTGCCCATCTGGGGCCAGTGCTCACAACTGAGCTATGTTTAGCACCTGAGGCAAGTCTCCACAGAGCCATCTTCAGTGCTTGGGGCCAGTGTGCTTGAATCAATCGAGCCTTGGCTGCAGGAGAGGAAAGGAGAGAGAGAGAGAGAGAGAGAGAGAGAGAAAGAGAGAGAGAAGGGGGAGGGGTGGAGAAGCAGATGATCGCTTCTTCCGTGTGCCCTGACCAGGAATAGAACCCGGGACTTCCACACACAGGGCCGATGCACTACCACTGAGCCAACCGGTGAGGGTGAAATAAAATTATTTTAACTATTTCCAAAAAGTCTTTTATTTGGAATCTAAGAAAAATCTAAGCTCACGAAAAAGTTTCTCATTTGATCTTAGGAATAAAAGACGAGTAGATAGCTCTCATACAAGAAAATTTTTAGATGATCTTAAATTGAAAGATGGTGGGAAGAATGTATTCAGCTTCCCGGGGAAGTGTGGGGAGGTGAAGCCTGCAGCCAGCTGTGGAAGAGGACTGTTCTGCGTTCTTCTCTGAAACATTTATGATAAGCAGCACATGCTCTCTGGAAATGATAGCAGAGGCAAACATGAGCTGGGCGGCGAGGAGCCTATATATAGTATTGGCCGCTTAGCCCGAGCAGGGCAGCTGACCGCCCCACACGGAGAACAGGGTGTCTCTGTCTCAATGAACTTTCCATCACAATCCAGAGCCCTCCAGAATCCATTCTTTTTGTTATGTAATTCTAAAGTAAAAATTGCTTTTGTTGATTTTTTTTTAACAAGGATAGTGGAAAGAGAATAAGGCTTGTAAGACTATAGGACGTTGTGTTAGTTTTAATTAGTTGCAGTTTTCTTGTGTGTGCTATAGGGACACTTTCTGATACTGTTGTTTAGTTGAAGTTAATGCTAAGTATACAATGAATTCAGGCCCTGGCCCGGTATCTCGGTCGGTTACAGAGTCATCCGTCTATGCCAGTGTTGCGGTTTGATCTCCAGTCAGGGCACATACAAGAACCAACAGATTGCATAAATATGTGGAAAAATAAATTGACCCCCCCCCTCTCCTTTCTCTAAAATCAATTTTAAAAATGTAAATAAGTTATTTGCTTGCTCTTTAAAATGACTACTATATGCACATATTACAAAAAACAAATAAAAAAATGAATTCAGCAGGTCTCTAAAGTTGCCATGATTATCACCAAAAATACGTGAAGAGAGAATTCTCACGTTTTGGATGGGAAGCAGAGCATGTGTGGTCCGCCGGGTCCACCCAAAACGTGGGAATTCCTGCTCCATGTCGTTTTGAAGAACAAGAGCTATGACTTGTCTTGAAGAACAGCACAAAGATACTGTTCAAATGTGGGAAACAAAAGGTATTAGCCATTACTTTTCAAACCCTTCCTAACGTGAAGATAGACTAGGGTGAAGGAGAAAGAAGGGGCTGGGGGCGAACATTATTGGGGGGTAAACAGCGAACTGTTTCCATTTCCTTGTCACCACGGTTGGAGGAGCGAGAGGCGTTTGAATCAAGGAATAGGGAAGGGACAGAGAGACAGCAGCAGAGAGGAAACTGAGAACCGCTTCTCCTTACCTGTGCACCGAGTCACCGTCGGGGACACTGAGTTCCCACGGAAGGAGGAGTCTGGGACAATATGCGATTCATCACACTATTCAGATGGGTCCTCTCTCTCTCTCTCTCTCTCTCTCTCTCTCTCTCTCTCTCTCTCTCATATGTTCCTTGACTGTGTGTGTGTGGGGAGGGGCTACAGCAGAGAAAGTGACCCCTTGCTCAAGCCAGCAACCTTGGGTCCAAGCCGGTGAGCTTTGCTCAAACCAGATGAGCCGGCACTCAAGCCGGCGACCTCAGGATTTGAACCTGGGTCCTCCGCATCCCAGTCTGACTCTCTATCCACTGCACCACCACTACCTGGTCAGGTCTGAAAGAAAATTTTTAATATAAGGTTACTCAACACTAAAACAGGTTTCTGAGAGGTTATGTTTTGTTTTGATTCTTTTCCATAGAGTTTTCCAATGGTAACAGAAAGCTGGGTTTATGCTTACTTAGATGGAGTGTTTCATTTGACATCAAGAATCTTAACATGTTTGTCCTGCTGTGTTCCAATGGAATACAGGGGTGGTTGGCATGAAAATTCTGCCTTGTAAACCAGATAAATTGGGTTATTCACTTCAGAATGGCCCTCTGGTATTGTAGAGGGTTCTTTGTCACTGTCCTTAAGTTGGTGTGAATCTTTGAGCATTGAAAATATGATTGCATTGAATGCGGTGTGTTAAATTATCTCTTAGATCAAGTATATTGATTTTCAAATTAGAAGAGTATTTTCTAATATCAAGATTGATATTGGTTGATATATTATTTTCACTTTTAAATATTTGTAGAAAGAAATTTATTGCACATTTACTAAGGTAAAAACTTTCTATTCCTTGTGTTCTTTATTCTAATGAGGAGAAAAACATAATTTATTATTTATCAGCATATCATAGAGCTTGGAGATTGGTTGAGTCATTCCATTATTCGTGAGATATGCTCATAGGAACTGTTGTTTTTCATCTACACCTCGTTCCTCCCATCAGAGAAAACCTTGATCTTGTGAGCACTTTGCTTTCACTTGAGTGTTTCTTTGAAAAACGGGTTTTCTATGTCAGTTTACAGTCCTTAGTACACTGTTGAGAATATCGAGGGCCCTGGCCGGTTGGCTCAGTGGTAGAGTGTCGGCCTGGCGTGCGG
The DNA here is from genome assembly GCF_036850995.1 of Saccopteryx leptura. Classification (NCBI taxonomy): domain Eukaryota; kingdom Metazoa; phylum Chordata; class Mammalia; order Chiroptera; family Emballonuridae; genus Saccopteryx; species Saccopteryx leptura. Next base: position 78,849,046 of record NC_089513.1, on the reverse strand, counting down.
GGGACCTGGGTTCGATTCCCGGCCAGGGCACATAGGAGAAGCGCCCATCTGCTTCTCCACCCCCCCCCTCCTTCCTCTCTGTCTCTCTCTTCCCCTCCCGCAGCCAAGGCTCCATTGGACCAAAGATGGCCTGGGCGGGGGATGGCTCCTTGGCCTCTGCCCCAGGCGCTAGAGTGGCTCTGGTCGCGGCAGAGCGACGCCCCAGAGGGGCAGAGCATCGCCCCCTGGTGGGCAGAGCGTCGCCCCTGGTGGGCGTGCCGGGTGGATCCCGGTCAGGCGCATGCAGGAGTCTGTCTGACTGTCTCTCCCCGTTTCCAGCTTCAGAAAAATACAAAAAAAAAAAAAAAAGAATATTGAGGGTCGCTTCCTCACAGACGTTACGAGAATCGAATGCGGTCATACATGTGAATGTGTATTTCACGCACCATTCGCATTCTGATTCAAGGGTCTGGCGTTGGTTGAGGCCAGTAGATATGGAGCTCATTTCTAGCCATTCGGTGCAAGGATGGAAGCCGGGACCCCACAGCAATGCCGGGGGTGGGGGGTGGGGGGCTCGCCAGTCACCACCTGTTTGCACAAGAGTGTCAACTGCGTCCCCAGATGTGCTGCTGCACAGAGCTTCTAACCAACAGGCGAGTCACCAGGTGTCCAGCGGGAGACTGTAGACCCCTCACGAATTCCCAGGTGAAGCGCAGCCCTGGGATTTCTAAATGACAGTCTCGTTTATTCTGCAAACTCTCAGAGAAGCTCATGCCTGCACTTAGGTGGCTCCAGACTCGACTGGCCCAGGATGTTAGACGTCTTCCAGAATTAGCGTTCCCTCGAGGAGTCTGAAGTCTTCCTGTGTGCTTCCTTCCACTCCAGGGTGGTGTCTACTCTCCATTCGCTGGTGGTGGGGGGCTTCAGCGTGTACAATTACTTCTACGACGAGCCGACCATCAGAGACCCGCTTTGGTAAGACATTTCTTTCCAATCTAGTGCGATCTGCATTTTTTATATCAGTTATCAATCGGGACATCTCTTAACTTTGCTTTGAAACAGAAAACAAATTGGTGGTGTGTGGTGTATTAAAATGCTTGTGTGCAGCCTTACGTCAGCAAGGTGCGTTAGAATGATGCATTTCAGACCTGAATGCAGATAATGAGTACCACCCGCCTTGGTATGGCCCCTGGTATCCAAAGCGGAATACGGTGGCGTGAACATTTGTACCGAGCTAATGCGTAAAACCCAGTTACCACAACCACTGTCCTGAGCAGCAGTGAGGCGTTATTGAGGCAGGACAGTCAGCTCTGAGACTCAGTCTTCCGATGTGTGTTTGAGCCGTCATTTGCTAACAAAGACAGGAAAATGAGAACTACAGATGTCCGCGTGGGAGGAAGGGAGTCCCACAGGAGTTGGGAGGCGCCAGCAGTGACTGTGCTCAGCAGGGGTCCGCGGTCATGCGTAAGGCGGCTCTTCTTCTGAAACATTTAAATGTCATGCCAGTGTCAGAAACCTCACAGACCGTGGCTCCTGGCGTTTGGTGAGAAGACGTCCGTGAGGCCCGGTGTGGGAGATCAGGTGTGTTTGGGGAAGGCCCGCGAAGGACCTGGCGATCGAGCCCGGCCTCTGGACCGTCTCTGTGTGACCCCTTGTTTTCCGCTCGTCCATATGAAGTCACGCCCATCAGAATTACACCACCCTTGATAAATTTTCATCGGGAAGGTATTTTTTCAAAGGGAACCCTTTCAGTGAAATTTCCATTCCGGACCAGGTTTTTATGTCATCGACCCAAACCATTTCTAGCTCCATTCCTCTCAAATTTTAATTTTACAAACACGATGGTCCACAGAGCCAGCTCTTTTGGGAAGTGGATTTTATAACAGAGATTTGATTTGTTGGTCCATCTTTGTCCTTATCAGACTCTTCCCCTGTTATAGTTTTTGGTATTTCTGCACTTTCCCCCACGCCCTGACTGCTCCCGGGCGTGGCTTTCCGGGCGTGTGTTTGCAGGTCGGGTGTGGGAAGAGGACGTGACTGAGGCGGGTCCTCCCCCGTGGGCGGGTTAGCTGTTCTCATTCCCACCCGTGCTCACGTAGCGGGTGGGTCATGGCGTCGCTCAGACGACGAGGGCTGGTCATCGTGTTTGTTCCTCAGAGTGAGAAGCATCCACAGGGAAACACGGAGGATCTTAATATGTGGAGGGGTCGAAACAGCAGGGTTAAACTGTCCTGCTCTGACTGGCCCTCATGTGTGATGACAGGCGGGTCCCTCCGTCCCCAGTAATTGTGATGATGATGACGACAGTGAGCTGTCTTGGGTCAGGGCCAGCTGGGTGATTTCTTGAGGTTGTTTTGAGTCTCTGATTCAGAATTAGGAATCAAAAAATTTTAAAAAAATGGGCGTCTGAATTCCATTTGAATCTTTTCTCAAATCACATAAGAGCACATTGTTTGAAAAGGTTTCTTTTGGTAAAACGATTTTCCTAGAACTCTTAGCGAATCAGGATAAGAAGTTACAGTGATTCATGCAGCTGGAAGTATCACAGCTCGGTGTGTGTGACAATTCACTGTTGAGAATCTGCGGAAAGCATTGTGATGACGTTTAAATCTCCATAGAAAAAGAAGCAGCTGTCGTCTATAACCCATCTAAAACGTTTCTTTCAAAAATGTTCACAGGGGTGACCCATCGCTCGTGAAGGTGAACATCGCCATAGCTTCCGGCTACCTCATTTCTGGTACGTGATTGGCTCCCCCCGCTTGCTTCTAAAGTAGCTCGTCAGTTCTGCAGGGAAGGCACGTGTGCCTCTGGTTTACTGACTTGGGAAGTGAACTTTAGGGCCCGCACAGGAGAGCAGAGCCTGCTGGCCGAACAGGACGCGCTTCCCTGTCGGCCCCACGGTCCCCGTGGACGACCCATGCTCTGGGGTGCGGCCGGGACCCTCCTCACTAGTGATGGTCCCCTTTGGGCCGAAAGAGCCGCTCAGGCAGAGGTACTGAGGAGCTCCTGCGGGCTGAGCCTCGGTGTCTCTCGGCGTGGCCCTGGAAGTGTGTGCCCATGGCCCTGGCATATTGTTCCGTGGGAGTTTGCAAAAGTAAGCTGTTTCAGACCACGGAACCTTCCCACTCCACCTCTTCCCATGTCGTACTTGCCCTCGTGTTGGGGGGGCAGCCTTTGATACAGTGAGACAGGTTGTGGGGCGTTAAGTCGAGCCTATGCCGTTTAAGCTGCTTTGTAGAAAGACAGGTTGGGCTGCCCCCATTAAACAGGAGAGAGATCACAGACCCGTGGTTTGAGCATTTACAGAGGGAGCCTGATTTTGTACTTTTCAAATTTAAAAAACAATGGAAAGAAAACCCAAGTAGGAACAATGGAACAGGAAGCAGGCATGGTGGCGTGAGTGGCGGATTCAGTGGCTTCTTGCCATCGAAGTGGCGATTCCTCGAGAGGAAGGCATAAACCTGCGGCGGATGCAGTGGCAAGGCTGTTGGGTGATCAGATGGCCCAATTAAAAGAAGAGTGAGCCAGGCTGGCCGGTTGGCTCAGTGGTAAAGCATTGGCCCGGCGTGTGGAAGTCCCAGGTTCGATTCCTGGCCAGGGCACACAGGAAAAGCACCCATCTTCTTCTCCACCCCTCCCCCTCTCCTTTCTCTCTCTCTCTCTCTCTTCCCCTCCCGCAGCCAAGGCTCCATTGGAGCAGCGTTTGCCCGGGTGCTGAGGATGGCTCTGTGGCCTCTGCCTCAGGCGCTAGAATGGCTCCAGTCACAACAGAGCAACTCCCCAGATGGGCAAAGCATCATCTTCTGGTGGGCATGCCGGGTGATCCCGGTCGGACGCATGTGGGAGTCTGTCTGCCTTCTCACTTCGGAAAAATAAGCAACCAAATAAATAAAGAGGAGTGAGTCATGTGAACCCAGTGAAAAATAATTATGCTCTTTTAGGACAAAAGTGCCGTCACCGGCGAAGATGACATCAGTGCCTATGCCCTGCGTGCTGTTCATGGGTGTTGTGCACTCAGAGGGCCAGCCTGCCCGGAGGTCTCAGAGGGAGTGGACTCTGAGGGTTTTCCCAGAGCAGGTCACACTCCGAAACACAAAATAAGAAGAGTCAGGAACCAAAACAAACTTTCCCAGACCAAACTGAATGAAAAGTGAGCTCTTTTTATTCTCCCTATAGAAAATATGGCAAGATCGTTGTCTTGGAAACTGGCGACCAAAGAGTGGGCAGGGGTGTCTGGAGAGGGCAGGCAGCGGCCCTCACGCTGTGTTTCTGCGTGGGCAGGGGTGTCTGGAGAGGGCAGGCAGCCGGTCCCTCACGCTGTGTTTCTGCGTGGGCGGGGGTGTCTGGAGAGGGCGGGCAGCGGGTCCCTCACGCTGTGTTTCTGTGTGGGCAGGGGTGTCTGGAGAGGGCAGGCAGCGGCCTGGCCCTCACGCTGTGTTTCTGTGTGGGCAGGGGTGTCTGGAGAGGGCAGGCAGCGGCCGGTCCCTCACCTGTGTTTCTTCTGCGTGGGCGGGGGTGTCTGGAGAGGGCAGGCAGCCGGTCCCTCACCTGTGTTTCTGCGTGGGCAGGGGTGTCTGGAGAGGGCAGGCAGCGGCCCTCACGCTGTGTTTCTGCGTTGGCGGGGGTGTCTGGAGAGGGCAGGCAGCCGGTCCCTCACGCTGTGTTTCTGCGTTGGCGGGGGTGTCTGGAGAGGGCAGGCAGCCGGTCCCTCACCTGTGTTTCTGCGTTGGCGGGGGTGTCTGGAGAGGGCAGGCAGCGGCCCTCACGCTGTGTTTCTGCGTTGGCGGTGTTGATGTCCTTCTTTAAAACGTGTCATGTGATGACTTCCTTTCTCTGCATCAGCATCCACGTCAGGTGGTGTTAGTGATCTTGAACTTGTAACAGAAGGAGGTCCCCGTAGGGTATAAGCTGCGACCCCGGAGGACCTGAGTCCGTCCCCGGTTTCCACCCCGAGAGCCGCTTGTCCCCGTCTGAGATTGACGTTCGCCCAGCGGGAAAAGGAAACGGTCCTGCTGACGTTCTCGGAAGTTTCTGTTCCATCACCGGACGCTGTTTTCTGAATCCTGGTGTTGGGATTCAGCACCGTTTCAAAGAAAAATTGATGCCTTGACCCTCTGTGTATTTGTGGCCTTTTGCTGTTTTGAGTTCATATTTAATTGCATCCTTTGTTTTTTTTTATTTAATTGTGTTTACATAGATTCTAGGGTCACCCCGAATGCATCCCCCTCCCCCATATTCCCCTCAACATCTCCTTTGCCCCCCTCCCTCCAGCGCCCTCCCCCCTTCCCTTCAGGTTTATCCATGATCTCATCCCCTTTCCCTCTGTCCTCTTTTCCTCTGGTCTCTTTGATCCCTCCTCTGTCTCAATTCCGTTCCTCAGTTCTCACTGTTCCTTGGATTTCTCAAATGAGTGAGGGTATATGATATTTTTCTTTCTCTGCCTGGCTTATTTCACTCAACATAATAGTTTCCAGGTCCCTCCATATTGTTGCAAAAGGTAATATTTCCTTTTTCATAGCCCCATAGTATTCCATTGTATATATGTACCACAGCTTTTTAATCCATAAGCACCCTAGAAGAAAACATAGGCAGTAAGCTCACCGACATTTATCGTAGCAATATATTTGCTGATTTATCTCCATGGGCAAATGAAATAAAAGGCAGGATAAACAAATGGGACTATATCAAACTAAAAAGCTTTTGCACAACTAAAGATAATATGAACAGAATAAAAAGACAAACCACACAATGGGAGAACATATTCAACAATACATCTGATAAGGGATTAATAACCAAAATTTATAAAGAACTTGTAAAACTCAACACCAGGAAGACAAACATTCCAATCAAAAATGGACACAAGAAATGAATAGACATTTCTCCAAAGAGGACATACAGATGGCCAATAGGCAGATGAAAAAATGTTCAGTATCACTAATCATTAGAGAAATGCAAATTAAAACCACAATGAGATATCACCTCACACCTATCAGAATGGCGCTTATCAACAAAACAACACAGAATAAGTGCTGGCAAGTATGTGGAGAAAAGGGAACCCTCCTGCACTGCTGGTGGGAATGCAGACTGGTGCAGCCACTGTGGAAAACAGTATGGAGATTCCTCAAAATATTAGAAATGGAACTGCCCTTTGACCCAGCCATCCCACTTATAGGAATATATCCCAAGGACACCATATCACCAACTGAAAAAAAAAATGCACCCCCACGTTTATGGCAGCATTGTTCACAATAGCAAAGATCTGGAAACAGCCCAAGTGTGCATCCTTTGTTAATTTTTAAAATGTTCTGTTGAGTTTGTGTTACAGATGAGTTGGTCACTTTTTACCTTTTCGGAGGCCGTCTCATCTGTTTGAGTTATTGTCGTGCTGGATGGAGATCAGTCATTTAAACCTCTTTGAAGTTATTTTTTACTCAATAATAGTCTTTTCACCCTGACCCTGGGACCACGTTTATTGTTTGTGCTTTGAGCGGTGCATCTTGCCGTGGGCTTAATGCCCACACGGAGGCTCCGCCTAAGGCTGCCCCAGCGGAGGGAGGGGCACAGGGTTCCCGAAGCCGGTGTTCACGGGAAAGCGGCTCGGGGCCCTGAGCCGCCCGAGCGAAGCGCTGTGGGCTCGGAGAGCACTGTGACGAGCCGCTGGGAGCCGTGCATGCACCTGAAGACAGTGTGGCTTTCTCCTGTGTAGTAATCTCACGCCCACTTCTCCTCCCGACAGATCTGCTGATCCTCGTTCTGTACTGGAGAGTGATCGGGGACAAGTACTTCGTCGTTCACCACTGTGCTTCACTGCTCGCCTTCTACTACATACTGGTGAGCGCTGGATTCGCAGCGGCCTGACCCTGGGGCGGGCGTGCCGACGGGCACTTAGTTCTCAGTCCATGCCGGCCAGCTCCGGACGCGCCCTGCGGCCCCTGTAGTGCGGGGCCATCCTGTTAACAGAAGCAGGGACTTCCCTCAGGTGTCTGGGTTAGGTCTCTGTTTGGATTCGTCACCTTTGAGAAGGCAGACGGCTAAGATTTCTTGAATTCTCCCATGAAACCTTTTGCACCATGTAACTACTGGTAGCCGCCTTCCTAGAGGCATTTCCGATGAAACTAGACCTCGCCACAGCAAGTGGGACTCTTCCTCTAGGCAGGCGGCCGGTGTGCGCAGACACCACAGGGACCGGAGGTGAACCGTGGCTTCTGCCGTGACTAACCGTCAAGTATCGTGGTTTATAATGTGTTTACTAAAAAATAACAGAGCCCCTGAAACCTACCCCTGTGATAGGACCTCTCTCACTGGTATTTCAGTGGGTTTTCTGGGGGGGGGGGGGTACAATAATGAGGAATCACAGAACCCGAAGGTCATCGCTTGGCCCGCTCCCTGGAGTGCCCCTGTCACCCCGTGCTGAGTCAGGAATGCCGTGACAATTTAGGGAATGGAAAGGGGACTGTTACTTTCAATTAATTTTGTTGATCTGAATATGGATGTTTGTACAAAAGAAATCTGAGTTTGTAGAGAAGTACAGGGCTTGGTAAGTATAACGGTTTCCAGGTCTGACTCTCCCGAGAGAACGATGAACGGGACTTGTACACTCCTGAAGGTGCTACAGTGTCACTAGTGGCCCTTTGCATTGAGACTGAGGCGGCTGCTTGCGGTCTGTTTTCACACGGGACCAATATATACACAAGGGGACGTAAGTGTCCAATACGCTTTGTCTTTTAAAAATAATTTGACGTTCTAATGACGTTTCTGCTTTCTCATCAAGAAGAGATCAACCCTGCGGACGTGGTCTGTTTTGATGTTGGTTATTTTACACGGAGGGGCTGTCGGCTCTGTCCTCGGTGTTTGGAGGTTGTGATGAGGGCGTCACCCTGACCTGGTGTCTCGTGTCCGTCCCCAGGTGGAAGGCAAGCTGGCGTACATCGGGAACTTCCGCCTGCTCGCAGAGCTGTCCAGCCCCTTCGTCAACCAGCGGTAGGTTTCGGGTCATTCGTTACTGTAAACGTGGACCGTTTGTAGCCTGCGGACGATCTTTTCCCGAGAGTAGGAGCTCTACAGGACCAGCATGTGTGGTGGGGTGGCAGTCGCCATGCACAGCGCTGTGAACACAGCCTGCACGGCAGGTGTGTGCTCTCCGCTTCCGCGTGTCCTTCCGGCCCTTCCACGCATTCGCCTCAGCTTCCTCCTCGGTCGACTTGCTGCAGTTATTCCCTGAGAGGTTCACTGTGTGTCTGTGTACTCGTGGTCAGTGTCCGTGTTGTGTGTCTGTGTACTTGTGGTCGATGTCCGTGTTGTTGTGTGTCTGTGTACTCGTGGTCGGTGTCCGTGTTGTTGTGTGTCTGTGTACTCGTGGTCGGTGTCCATGTTGTGTGTCTGTGTACTCGTGGTCGGTGTCCGTGTTGTTGTGTGTCTGTGTACTCGTGGTCGGTGTCCGTGTTGTGTGTCTGTGTACTCGTGGTCGGTGTCCGTGTTGTGTGTCTGTGTACTTGTGGTCGGTGTCCGTGTTGTGTGTCTGTGTACTCGTGGTCGGTGTCCGTGTTGTGTGTCTGTGTACTCGTGGTCGGTGTCCATGTTGTGTGTCTGTGTACTCGTGGTCGGTGTCCATGTTGTGTGTCTGTGTACTCGTGGTCGGTGTCTATGTTGTGTGTCTGTGTACTCGTGGTCGGTGTCCATGTTGTGTGTCTGTGTACTCGTGGTCAGTGTCCGTGTTGTGTGTCTGTGTACTCGTGGTCGGTGTCCGTGTTGTTGTGTGTCTGTGTACTCGTGGTCGGTGTCCGTGTTGTTGTGTGTCTGTGTACTCGTGGTCGGTGTCCATGTTGTGTGTCTGTGTACTCGTGGTCGGTGTCCGTGTTGTGTGTCTGTGTACTCGTGGTCGGTGTCCATGTTGTGTGTCTGTGTACTCGTGGTCAGTGTCCGTGTTGTGTGTCTGTGTACTCGTGGTCGGTGTCCGTGTTGTGTGTGTACTCGTGGTCGGTGTCCGTGTTGTGTGTCTGTGTACTCGTGGTCGGTGTCCGTGTTGTGTGTCTGTGTACTCGTGGTCGGTGTCCGTGTTGTGTGTCTGTGTACTCGTGGTCGGTGTCCGTGTTGTGTGTCTGTGTACTCGTGGTCGGTGTCCGTGTTGTGTGTCTGTGTACTCGTGGTCGGTGTCCGTGTTGTGTGTCTGTGTACTCGTGGTCAGTGTCCGTGTTGTGTGTCTGTGTACTCGTGGTCAGTGTCCGTGTTGTGTGTCTGTGTACTCGTGGTCGGTGTCCGTGTTGTTGTGTGTCTGTGTACTCGTGGTCGGTGTCCGTGTTGTGTGTCTGTGTACTCGTGGTCGGTGTCCGTGTTGTTGTGTGTCTGTGTACTTGTAGTCGGTGTCCGTGTTGTTCGTCTGTGAACTCGTGGTTGGTCACCTCCTCCTCCTTGTGCCCGAGCCCCTTTGCTTCACACCACAGCCTCCTGACTTCCTCTGACCACCTCTGTCCTCTGTCAGGGGCAGCTTCTTGGAGGCCGGGGCTCCTGGGCTCTTCCGGCCCCCTGACCTCGTACTTCCCCCTGGCGAGCTGCACTTGCAGGGTCTCGGCTCTCTGCTCATTTTGGCGTCCTGGACTTCGCAGGAACTTTAGAATCGCAGGTCAACTCAAGGTGCACTTCAAGCAGGTTGCTTGCTTGCTGTGACCTTGGGCACGTCATTGAACATGCCTGTGCTACAGTTGTGCCACTTACGGGGCAGTGACCATAGCATTACCAGAGCCCTGGCCACGTGCCCCAGTCTGGCTGAGCGTGGGAGAGCCGTCCACCACCTCTCCTCTGTTGTCTTCCACGTGGCGCCCTGAGCATGGAGAGGCCGGGCACAGCGCCTGCTGGCGTCCTCCCGCGGCCCCTGTTCTGACGGGGCGCTCGGGGGCTTTCCACGGACGCCATCTCGTCTCCTCTGCCACATGTCCCCCCAAACCCCTTCTCGCGTGAACTTGCCCGAGTGCCGGAAAGGCCTCCTGGCTCCGGAGTCATTTTTCAAGCCTCACCCCGGGGACTGTGTCCATCACGTTTGAAAAGCAGCTCTTCCGGGCTGGGCTGGGTCCCTCACCTGTGTTTCCATGGTGGCGACGGGCAGCCCTTAGGATGAATGTGTTTCATTGTTAAGCCCTGTCCCTCTTTTTCTGTTTCACATTTGTCTCTGCATTTCAACCAGTAACGTTGTGGTGGAAGGCAACTTCTCTAAAATCAAGGTCCTGAGCTCCTAAATTCCCAGAGTTGATGTTCGTTAAAGAGGAATGTTTCCATGCCCGGAGCCTCTCCCTGGCCCCCGAGATAAGCTGGGGTCAGCCCGCGGCCAGGCTCTGCGTGGAGCCCAGGAGCAGCCCAGCCTCCACATTCTCACTGGGGTTTTTCCAAGGCTGTCAACAAAGGTCCAGTCTGTTGCTCGCAGCGACACTTGTTAAAATTCTCTTCATTCCTCTGGAGCTTGCAGTGTCCCTTGGCCCTGCCGCGTCCCTGGGCGGGGGCTGGGTCTCTGACCCCCCCTGCCCAGCTCCCAGGCTCCCTGTGGGGGTGTTTCCTTCTCCCTCCTCCCCCCTCACTTTTTCTTTCTATCTGCAAGGAAGCCCTCACCGCTTGGCAAATGTGAGTTAACATAATAGCAACAAAGTAGACGACATAATACAAAACAAAAACCCCAAATGTGTTTATATCATTTGCAAGTCGCCCAGTGAGAGCCGCACTGAGATTACCGCCCAGGAAACCTAACTGGAAGGTCCGAGTCCCTTTAGGGGGCAGCAGGGGAAGGGGGGCTGCAGGGACCCAGGCGGGTGGTGCTCCGCGGGGCGAGGGAGGTGACGGACACGTTCCCTGCTGCCCTCCCTCTGTACCGGCCCCGGGTGACGGGGGCGGGGTACAGGCAGTGTGTCCTCCGCCTCAGTGCTCCGAGAGCCCCAGCTGTCAGCCTCTGTTAGAATGAAAGGGTGTCCCGGTTCGGTGAGAAGACACGGACCCCAATACAACAGGGGGTCCTTCTGCCACGGGAGGAGGAGGTCAGGACAAGTACAGAACTGTTATTTCAGCTGGGATTGATCTATGACAGCGGTTCTCAACCTGTGGGTCGCGACCCCAGCGGGGTTGCCTAAAGCCATCGGAAAATACATAATGCATATCAGGTATTTACATTCCGAATCATAACTGTAGCAAAATTACAGTTATGAAGTAGCCACCAAAATTAGTTTTTGGTTTGGGGTCACCGTAACATGAGGAACTGTATTGCGGGGTCACGGCATTAGAAAGGTTGAGAACTACTGGTCTGTGAGGTCTCTCCTTCAGAAGGGACCAGGCACTGGGCACGGGGCAGCTGGCAGAGGATGAGCTTGGTGACAGCACACGACAGGGCACGGTCATTACGTCTGGGTTTGTAGATCATCACCTTTGCAGACAGCCAGAGATTGGGAAAGGGTGTCAGGTGCTGGGAGAATGGGCTAAAGACGGTGTCGGGCAAGTGGCATCGGAGAGAAGAGCCAGTCAAGGGAGACCAGCTAGCACACCGTTGTCGAGGGAGACAGGCTGAGGACCCCCAATTCTAATGGCGGCAGGGACGTGGCCATCAGGGAGGGGTTAGGAGGGACTTTAGGAGGTGCGGTGGACGGGGCTGAGTCCAGACTGTGGGAGCAGTCCAGGAGGTGCGGTGGACGGGGCTGGGTCCAGACTGTGGGAGCAGCCCAGGAGGTGCAGTGGACGGGGCTGAGTCCAGACTGTGGGAGCAGTCCAGGAGGCCCTCAGTTTCCAACCTGGACGTGGAGTCCACTGTGATCCCACAGGGTGAGGTGGGGAGGGTCGGGAGAGAAACGGGGTTTTCCGTGGGGGTGGCCGTGGGGAGGGTCGGGAGAGAAACGGGGTTTTCCGTGGGGGTGGCCGTGGGGGAGGGAAGGTCCCACATGGGGTCGGACACATTGGAGAGTCTGTGACGAGTCAGGTGAAGAAATACGGACAGAGACATAGAGCTTAGGAGAGGACGTGAAGCCGGACGTCTGTAGGGTGCTGAGCCCGAGCATGGAGGGGGATGGCCTTGGTGTCGAGCTTGTGGACGGAACTGGTCCCCGAGAGGCACCCATGTTTCAGGGACGAGCAGAGGCGGCCGGGACTGAGAGGTAGTTAGGAAACCGGGAGGCCGGAGGGAAGTCGGGGGCGGGCAGTGTCACCTGCTCTAGAAAGGCCACCTGGGGCGTGGGCGGAGAGGAGCCCACCGTCCTCGTTCTGGGGAAGCCGTGGGGGACGGGCTCCTTCTGGAGGGGACAGCAGCCGTGTTGGACAGGGTGGACCGTGGCAGGAGTGTCCGTGAGCAGGGCGGGGACTTCTGGAGGGGACAGCAGCCGTGTTGGACAGGGTGGACCGTGGCAGGAGTGTCCGTGAGCAGGGCGGGGACTTCTGAGTGAGGAAGGCCTGAGCCTGTTGGTAAGGGAAGAGGGAGGGCCGGTGAGGGGGAGCTGGGGGGCAGGGGAGGGGCGCTTGGGTGACGGATGGCGCCCGAAGCGTGGGGGAGGGGCAGCGGGATGGGAGCGTGGGGGAGGGGCAGCGGGGTGGGAGCGTGGGGGAGGGGCAGCGGGGTGGGAGCGTGGGGGAGGGGCAGCGGGATGGGAGCGTGGGGGAGGGGCAGCGGGATGGGAGCGTGGGGGAGGGGCAGCGGGATGGGAGCGGGCAGGAGGAACTCAGCCGAGCGCACGGGCCAGAGTGTCTGCGGAGGCGAGGGGAGGCCGGGCCCGGGCTCTGGGTCCGTGAGTCCAGTCAACACCGTGGGGTCTGCTGGTGGCTGAGGCGGTCAGTTTCTACCTCTGGGGACTGTTTCGGCTTGTGTCCCTTCCTGTCCTGTCCGTCCCGGCCGAGGGGCCCGGCTCCCCGTGTCGGAGAACGGCGTTCGAGGCGCAGAGTAACCGGGGCGTCTCTTGACTTCTCCGCAGGTGGTTCCTGGAAGCTCTGAGGTACCCCAAGTTCTCCCGGGCGAACGTGGTCAACGGCGTCCTGATGACGGCAGTGTTCTTCCTGGTGCGCATCGCCACCATCCCGCCCCTGTACGGCTTCATGCTGTCCGTGCTCGGGACCGAGCCCTACGAGCGGCTGGGGCGCGCGGTCCAGGCCACGTGGCTGGGCTCCTGCGTGATGCTGGACGTGCTGAACGTCATGTGGATGGTGAAGATCTCCAAGGGCTGCCTCAAGGTCGTCTCGCTGCTCAGACGGGAGGGGAAGCCCCGCGGCAGCCTGCAGAACGGGAAGCTGGACTGAGTGGCGCGGCCGGCTGGCCCGCCTGCTCCTGCTGCGCTCTGTCCGTCTGCCTGTCTGTCTGCCTGTCTGCCGACCGATCGGGTGAATTCCGGCATGTTCTTCCACTTCCTTGTTAATTACACGTGTTACCCAGGGTCTCAGTGTCTCTCTCTCTCTCTCTCTCTCTTTTTTTTAACTTTTATCTTTAGACAAGAGAAACTAAAATTTTGCTTTTCTTCCCCAAGATTTCCTTTCTGATTTTCTTCCGCATTATAAGCATGGACAAAAGAGCTTAACAGTTGAAATAAAAAGTTATAAATGTCATGGTGAATCGTTTCGGAAGCCCGGGAGCCTTCAGCACAGCGGAGGAGGTGCCTGTGCCCAGCCGTGTGCCTGCTCGCGCTCAACGAGGCGGTTCTGCGGGAAGAATGGAACTGCTCCTCTGTCAGGGGCCCGCAGCACCGTGTCAGACGGGGTGGACTCCTGAGCTGCTGAGATGTCCCTTTTCCGGAGGCAGTGACGAGTGTCGTGCGCCCTCCACCGCGGTGCGCCGTCGCCTGAACCGGTGAAGCTTCTGGCCCTGGGCGCGTGCGGCCAGTTCAGTCCCGGAAGACAACGGCTGCACGTTCTTTCTCGTTTTAGCATTTTATCAGATTATTGCCTTTCTGTCGCGTCCTGAGGTTCAGACGGGTCTCAGCTCCCTGACAGACGCATCCCTCCTCCTCCGAGACCCGCATGTGGCTGCATGTGGTCGATGGCCCCTGTGCCCGGTGGGAGGGGACCCCTGGGGACGGCGTGGACCCTGCCCTGTTGCTGCTTCTCCGGCAGTTTTTCTATGAAAAATGTATCCTTTCTGTTTGCCCCGAGTTCAGAACCAGCACCATGGGCACCGAAGTCTAATATAATACGTATTTATCCTACTCCTAAGGTGAGCCTCATTTTGATGTGAAACGCTACAAAAAAAAATCAGTGTTCCCGTTTCCCTCAGAGTTTAATTTACACCCATATTCGCTTAGCTAGTATTTTAAGGGCTTTGAAATTTCTGTCTCCCCTGAAGTACAGGGGAGCAGTGATCATTTACTCCAAGGGTTCTGAGGACCGAGACGGCTGTCCGCAGGAAGGCCCGTGGCTGGGGACTCGGTGTCCGCTGCGGGGTCTCTGTGGGCACACGCCTGCTCTGACTCTGGCCCTAGCCGTCCAGATACGGGATGCTACAGTTAGCTGTGATTGCCTTTTTTAAAAAAAAATTATTATTATTATTTCTGTCAATACTTGAGTTTTAACGAGTGTCTTCACTTAAGAAAAACAGAAATTTGATTTAACCGGTGGTAAATACTTGAACTTAATTGAACTCAAACCAGAAGATCTCCTCCTCCCCTTTCCCAGTCTAACTCATTTTCTCTGCTCATGTGATGAGGTCGGGGGGAGGCTGGCCGGCTAGTTCCAGACTCCTGCTCTGACGTGATTGGATTCGATGTGGTTATCTGATGCAGATAGAGCCTGCTCGAGTGTGAGAACGTTTAGAGACAGTCATTGAAACCTCGTACAATGACCCTGTGATGAAACGGGATGGTTTGACTTATCCTGGGTGGACTTATTTTTGAAAGACTCACAATGTCATCGTATTATAACTCATGTACAATACAGGTAACTTGTTTTTAAAGTTGCCCGTATCCCACAGAAAATCTGTTGCTAAACTCCGTGCCGTTCACATTGTGGGTGCTCAGGTACAGATGGGGCGTTCAGAGCGGGCGCGGAAGCGGGGTTTTATCTTGTTCTTCTCTTGCTCTTTTGCAGGAAAACCGGCCTTTTTCAAAGGAAAACATTTATATTAGAGAACTATTTTGGAAATTTTGTCCCTTTAACAAGAAACAAAACTTGAAATAAATATTTTTGACTCTCTTTCTACAACAGAGAAATCTATATATACATATATCAATAATATATAGAGAAATATATAGAAATACAGAAAGATTTCTATAGTTCCTGAATACAGATTTTTTTTTCAACTCACCCCCCAAATGAGCTCCAGTGAGTCCCCAGAAAGCAGTCTCAGTTTCCGGACCTCGTTTTTTATTAGGACAGCCACTTGCTACATATAAGTGTCGTTAAGATAGAGACACTTTGAACTCCAGTTTGTTATTCCCTGAGTAGGCAGCTGTTATTTGTGCTGTATCCAAAATGGATTCTATGTATCCCTTTAGTGAACAAACCAGAAGAAACGCTACAGACTGCTGTGTTATTTAAAGTCAGACACGCCCCCCCCCCCCCCCCCCCCCCCCGCGCCCGCTGAACCCCACCCCAGAGCGGTATAGTTCTGTTCTCTGTCCACCCACCTCAGACACAAGAGCATGCCATTTGCTACACAGTGAATTTTTCTCATTTTTGGAGGGACAGACTTTGGCTAGAATTTTACCTGTGAAGTATTTTGACGACATGGATGTGCACTTCAGCAGTTCTATTTGGCATTCTGATTTTCACAACTCTGTTAAAATATTTATAGAAAATAAAAGCCCATTGGTATATGTTTTTAAGCGGCTCTATTTTTTTCTTTTTTCTTTTTTTGTAGAAAAAGAGTGAGTCACAGCCTTTTCGAATGTGTTGGCGTCGAGAAAATAAAAAAATTCTTACCAAACGTTGAAAACGACCTGAATGGCATGTGAAACCATAGATTCCGTGTTAGTGGCTTTATTTTATTTGGGAGAGATGATACATCGGGAGCCTAAGCTTCTAGGGTTTGCATTCTGGTGTCCAAAAAGGTCTCTTTTGATAAGTACTGTTTGCATTTATTTAAGACACAGAATGGAGTCTTAGATCAGCGCATAGACATTAACTTCTCCCTAAGTCGTGGCTTGATACCTTAGAGCAGGGGTCCCCAAACTTTTTACACAGGGGGCCAGTTCACTGTCCCTCAGACTGTTGGAGGGCCGGACTATAAAAAAAAAAACTATGAACAAATCCCTATGCACACTGCACATATTTTAAAGTAAACAAACAAAACGGGAACAAATACAATATTTAAAGAACAAGTAAATTTAAATCAACAAACTGACCAGTATTTCAATGGGAATTATGGGCCTGCTTTTGGCTAATGAGATGGTCAATGTGCTTCTCTCACTGACCACCAAGAAAGAGGTGCCTCTTCCGGAAGTGTGGCAGGGGCCGGATAAATGGCCTCAGGGGGCTGCATGCGGGCCGTAGTTTGGGGGACCCCTGTCTTAGAGTAAGTTGAAATGCAATTTTGATTCCTGCTGTTGGGTTTTATTTTTCACAGGCTAGCCCCCAGTTCTACACTTGCTCTAGAGAACCATTCCTCTCTGGGATGGGGACCCAGCCTGAATGTGGGTGACGCCGTTCATTGTCACGTGTTCAGAAACCGTCTTCTCCTGGAGATGCGTGCTGCAATATTAATATTAAAGCCTGCTGTAATACAGGGGTCGTCAACCTTTTTATACCTCCCGCCCACTTTTGTATCTCTGTTAGTAGTAAAATCTTCTAACCACCCACCGGTTCCACACTCATGGTGATTTATAAAGTAGAGAAGTCACTTTGCTTTATAAAATTTATAAAGCAGAGTTACAGCAAGTTAAACCAAGTTAAAGCATATAATAATAATTACTTACCAAGTACTTTATGTCGGATTTTCACTAAGTTTGGCAGAATAAATCTTTTATAAAACAACTTGCTATAGTTAAATCTATCTTTTTATTTATACAATACTTTGGTTGCTCTGCTCCCTGCCACCATGAAAGCTGCAACGCCCCCTAGTGGGCGGGAGGGACTAGATGGACTACCACTGCTGTAATAGATCATGTTTGTATTATATATTCATTTTTAAGGGCAACAAACATGTCCCAAAAGACACGAGTAAAATGAATGTTTGCACAGGTTTTGGTCTCAGGGCTCCTCCTCCCTCCACGGGGGGACAAACAGGCCTTGAACTGGCCTTGAGTGCTCTCGTCTGTCATCTGTCGGACGGCTCTGAAAAGCCCGCGTGGTTGCTGACCGCCCGCGACACTTCTTGGAAGGCTATGGACGTGTGTCCGTGTTTGCCTTCCACGGGAAGCCCTCAGGTGCAGCTCAGCTGAGGAGCAGTGTCTCCCAGCAGGTCCCCGCCAGCGCGGCAGGCAGGCCCCCCTGTGTCAGGAGGCCCCCGGGGCCCCCAGGCCAGCGCGGCCTTTGCCACACCGGGTCGGCCACAGCCACGCGGGAGCTGCGGAAAGTGCATTCCCACGCGAAACGAGTGTGAGGAGCGTGACGAGGCGGCGAGCCCTGGAGCTGGGGGAGACATGGTGGCTGCCCCCCCCACCCCCCACAAAGCCGTGATGATGCTGCTCCCTCCATCTGGGAGTCGTTCCTCTGGGTCCTTCTCGCCCTCCACCTCACCCTCCTGACAGGCTGACGATGCCACCAGGACCGCCCGCCCGGACACCAGCACCTTTCTGTGCCAACTTTAGAGAGCTTTCCCGTACCCTGATTCTCCCCCCACCTCCTGCGGCAAAATGAAAGTTTCCCAGTACAGTTCTTTCCTTGGGGGAAAAGAACAGGGAGTTCAAACAGGGATCTGACAAACCACCACTTATTAAGAGGCTGTAGGAAGCCGTGTAGCGTGTAATAATGCTTGTCGACAACACCCAAGCACAGCTAATAACGTCACGGCGTGAGCGAGACACCCACGGCTGCTCTTTGTTCTTAAACTGGTTTAGCAATAAGAGCGTGGTGGCACGCCTCCCCGGGGAGCCATTGGACGCGGCCTGTAAGTGACCTGCCTGCGTGCCTTCCCTTGGAACCCAGGGACCCCGGGGCATGTTGGGGTGCTGAGGGTGTGGCGTGGACAGGACAGGTGCCGGTGGGCGCCCACCCACGTTAGGGAGCCCTGTTTTTTCATCCGTCCCGACTCACTCCCGTTCACATCTCTTCTGAAGAGCGAGCTGGCCGGCACAACGGCTTACCTGGGCTTTACAAAGTACCCCGGCCACCGATGTGAGCCCTGGCCCTTCCCAGCCCAGCCCTCAAAACTGCCTCTCCCAGAGTTGTGAGGAGGTCGACCCTGCTCTGGAGACGTGTTGGATGGTGGTGGGGAACTGGGGGCAGCAGCTGAGGATGGGGGGGGGGGTCTGCGTGGAAAATGTTGACACCGAGGTCCTTGGAGGGCTGGGCTGCTTTGACATCAGGTCCCTGTGTTTAAGACCAAAACCCCTGGGGAATAGGTCTGAACCGCAAAAGATACAAATGCCCCCGGCTGAAAACTCGTTACTGTCATCTATCTATGGCTCGACATGTTTACGTCATCCCTTATTGTAGTGAAGTGTGCGTTAAGCTTATTTTTTATGTCTTGGGTAATGGAGCCTGGGAAATGTAACTGAATAAAATGTGCTCTTCTCTGTTTTCATGTCTTGCTCTCGGTTGGCTTCTAGTTTGATGACGTCTACTTGTTCACTGAAGGAAACTTCTTTGCACCAATAATAATACCCTTACTAACTTATAACTAGGATGAGGTATGACATTTCGGGGGTGATGATTAGAATTTGTAATAATTTTAGACATGGGTTTCATTTGAAAAAGTTACAAAAGAACTGCAAGTCAATGCGATAGCTGGAGTGATGGATTGACTACCCCCCACCCACCCCGCCCTGAGACTATATGATGTTAATATTTAATTGTCATAAAGATTTTGGAAGTCTTTCAAATTAAATGGAACGTTTTTGAGGCCCACACCTTTTACTTGAGCTCCAGAAGGCTGAAGTACTTCTGCTTCCTTTATAAGAATGCGAGCCTTGGTATTTTAGAAATCAATGTTGCTCAGATTTATGAGCAATTAAAGCAGCAATGTGACATTTTGCTTTATTTTGGTTTCTGGTTGTCCTTTATGGGAAGGGGGTGAAGAGAGACCTTTAGGTAATTCCCTCCATGTTTTGAGATGTTTGTATTCTCTGTTGGTACGTGTGCCGTTTTAAAGGACACACAAGCTCAAAGTACTCAACTGCGTGTTGTTAGACAAGGTCGGCATTGCTTTGTCATGGCAACCCTACTTCACATTCATATGAAGAATGTGTATGAAATCAATATCCTCATCGCCCCTCTGCCCAACGAGGACCTTGGAGTTTTACTGTGTTAGAATACTCATATGGTGCAAAGCTTTGCACTTCGTGAAAAAATCAAATCAAATCACCGTGTTTAGCATGCAAAGGTTTGAGTCTGCATGGTGCACATTTTAATAGTAATTCATGCATCGATTGATGATAAAAATTACTTTCCTCAAATCCTATGCTTTCATAGCACCTGAACCCTAAAGTTAAGGTTTCTTCTTAAAGAGCGTTAGAGACCTGGCTGGTTGGCTCAGTGGTAGAATATCGGCCCGGCGTGAGGAAGTCCCGGGTTCGATTCCCAGCCAGGGCACACAGGAGAAGCGCCCATCTGCTTCTCCACCCCTCCCCCTCTCCTTCCTCTCTGTCTCTCTCTTCCCTTCCCACAGCCAAGGCTCCATTGGAGCAAAGTTGGCCCGGCACTGAGGATGGCTCCATGGCCTCTGCCTCAGGTGCTAGAATGGCTCTGGCCACAACAGAACAACGTCCCAGATGGGCAGAGCATTGCCTCCTGGTGGGCATGCCAGGTGGATCCTGGTGGGGCACACGCAGGAGTCTGTCTGCCTGCCTGCCTGCCTGCTTCTCACTTCAGAAAAATACAAAAAAAAAAAAAAAAAGAGCAAAAAAAGAGTGTTAGAACCTGTTTGCCCCCTCCCCTCTCCCTCCTCCTCTCTTCTTCACTTCCTCCTCCCCTCCCCCTCCCTTCTTCCCCTCCCCCTCTTCCCCTCCCCCTCCTCCCCTCTCCCTCCTCCCCCTCCTCCCCTCTCCCTCCCCCTCCTCCCCTCTCCCTCCTCCTCTCTTCTTCACTTCCTCCTCCCCTCCCCCTCCCTTCTTCCCCTCCCCCTCCTCCCCTCTCCCTCTTCCCTCTCCTCCCCTCTCCCTCCTCCCCCTCCTCTCCTCCCCCTCCCCTCCCTCCCTTGTCCAGAGCCTCCGGCCTGGACCGCAGGCACAGCCCACGCTTCAGCCCTGCTTGCTGGTGGACAGAATGGTGCAGTCTGATCAATAGGCCCTTTCAGAGCGGGTGAGACTTGGGCAGTTACGTGTCTCGCCCCCGCCTTCCATGCCCCAGGCCTCTCGTGTGGTCTCTGTTGGCTCCTGCCAAGCACATTGGCCGCAGTGCCAGCCTTCTCAGATCGCCCCCGGTCTGGGCCTCCCGCTCGGTCCCAGAACATCCCGTGACCCCAGGAAGCGAAGCTGGACCTGGACTGGTCCTGCCGGCGCAGGGCAAGGAGCATGAGTCACGCTCCGGAACATGCCGGAGAGGCTGAGCGAGGCCTGGCAGGGAAACAGCTGAACTTCAGAATTAAAATAGCAGCCCAGCTGTCGGGGGAGACGGGCCACAGGTGAAAGGACAAGAGTCCCTCTCCACTGTCCCCGGGAGGAGTCACCTTGACCTCCGGTCCCCTGGTCTTCACCTAAGTTGACTCAGGGTGTTCCCTCCCTGTTGGGGGGTCCCTAGAGACGCACGAAGCCCGTGATACACAAACTGGCAACTCTTCCCCAGTCCAGCCAGTAACAGGTCAAGGGATATGTGTCCTGGGTGCTTCCCCCAAACTGGACGGCTCGTCCCGGTGGCCCAGAGCATAGGACACAATGTCCTCTGTCCTTCTGTCCACCTGAGTGGACCTTCCTCTGCTCACCTGCCTCCGGCCAAGTTCTCCTTGGCTAGTCTTGCTGTTTCCCCCCATCGTTGCTGATAACTGCTGACAGTCCCTGAGCAGAGCGTCCGCCGTGGGGGACGTGCAGGGGGGATGGGCCATGTCCCGTCAAGGATAAGGATAAAATCCAGGGGTAGGTGGCAACGTGGAAAGAGTGACACAGAACAGGAAGGACAGAGGACTGCAGAGAACAGGAAACAATCAGAGCACGCTGTGTACACATCGCATTGTGGGAGACGTACCTAGTGAGACTCCTGCACCTGGTATAGGAACTTTTCTATATTAAAATTCAATACAGTGTGTCCGTAAAGTCATGGTGCACTCTTGACCGGTCACAGGAAAGCAACAAAAGACGATAGAAATGTGAAATCTGCACCAAATAAAAGGAAAACCCTCCCAGTTTCTGTAGGATGATGTGGCAGTATGTGCGCATGCACAGATGATGATGTCACACCGTGTATACAGCGGAGCAGCCCACGGCCATGCCAGTCGAGATGTGGATGGTACAGAGGAAAGTTCAGTGTGTTCTGTGGCTCATTAAATTCAAATCCGTGACCAAAGTGCAACGTGAATGTCGGTGCGTTTATAACGAAGCGCCACCACATAGGAATAACATTACTCGGTGGGATAAGCAGTTGAAGGAAACCGGCAGTTTGGTGGAGAAACCCCGTTCTGGTAGGCCATCAGTCAGTGACGAGTCTGTAGAGGCTATACGGGATAGCTACCTAAGGAGCCCTAAAAAATCTGTGCATGAGCCCATATCCAACTGTACTGCATAGGTATGAAACTGGGAGACTCTTCCTTTTATTTGGTGCAGATTTCACATTTCTATCGTCTTTTGTTGCTTTCCTGTGACCGGTCAGAAGTGCACATGACTTTACGGACACACTGTATATACATTATTCAACATGTGCCTCTCCCTATGTATGTGTCCATGCGTGGCTCTGGGGTGTGTGTGGGTGTGTGTGTGTCTGTCTGTCTGTCTGTGTGCAGATTCATCCACTGCTGCCATCAGACCCTCTGCGCAGAGGCAGGAAGCTGGTGGCGTCCTTGGTGGAGCCGGGGTCCCCTCCCGCTGGACTGCTGGGGTCTGCCGGACTTCACCGCCTTGTCCATGACAGCAAACAAGAACCCAGCTCTGCCCAACCAGTGAGCTTCCTGGAGTGACACGGGTTGTGCTGCAGGCTCGTCAGGTCAGATTTTGGATGAAATGAGCGGTTTTCAAGGGTGCTGTGGTGGGCAGGAAGGATGTACAATGGGTGCCCCACATGAGAGCAGGGCTTCCTGTGCACGGTAAGCTGGGAAGAGCCCTGCTCCCGAGAGCCCTGACGATGGCAGGAGCCCGCCTTTCCACCCTGCTCCCCAGAGCCCTGAGGATGGCAGGAGCCCGCCTTTCCACCCTGCTCCCGAGAGCCCCGAGGATGGCAGGAGCCCGCCTTTCCGGCCCTGCTCCCGAGAGCCCCGAGGATGGCAGGGGCCCGCCTTTCCACCCTGCTCCCCAGAGCCCTGAGGATGGCAGGAGCCCGCCTTTCCACCCTGCTCCCCAGAGCCCTGAGGATGGCAGGAGCCCGCCTTTCCACCCTGCTCCCCAGAGCCCTGAGGACGGCAGGAGCCCGCCTTTCCACCCTGCTCCCCAGAGCCCTGACGATGGCAGGAGCCCGCCTTTCCGGCCCTGCTCCCCAGAGCCCTGAGGATGGCAGGAGCCTGCCTTTCCACCCTGCTCCCCAGAGCCCTGACGGTGGCAGGAGCCCGCCTTTCCACCCTGCTCCCCAGAGCCCTGACGATGGCAGGAGCCTGCCTTTCCGGCCCTGCTCCCCAGAGCCCTGACGATGGCAGGAGCCTGCCTTTCCACCCTGCTCCCCAGAGCCCTGACGGTGGCAGGAGCCCGCCTTTCCACCCTGCTCCCCAGAGCCCTGAGGATGGCAGGAGCCCGCCTTTCCGGCCCTGCTCCCCAGAGCCCTGACGGTGGCAGGAGCCCGCCTTTCGTTGCAAATGACAAAATCCCAAACGAAGCCTCCTGGGGCGGTCTCGGCGGCCTTGTCTGCTGCGTGGCCGAGGGCAGAGAGCACCTGGACTTCTGAGACGGAAACGTAAAAACTACGTGGGCCTAAGAATTGACCTGCCGATGGTGGATGGCCCACATCGCGTGCCTCACTTAGGAAAGAAAGTTACTTAAACTAGTGAGCTCATTCTGTGCGTCAAAAATAATCGAATGAACACTCTCTCGTCTGTGTAACACGAGGTATATGTGTATCTCCACTTTATTTTTTACATCCACAGACACAAGTAGGCTGAGCTTTGAGGCTGAAAAACAACCCTCCCTAAGTGTAGGACTGGGTGACTTCCTTCCGTCTGTTAACACCCCTCTCAGAGACAAGTGGTTGCCATTCGACCGTACTTGAAACCTGCAGCTTCTCCTTGCCAAGATTTGTGGCCCCGACGTAAATCTCCAACAGTCCTGAGGCTGAAAGACTTTTTAAAAGGAAGAAATGTCTTTAGTTTTCAAGCTGAGCACATACTCAGCTCAAATTCAGAAAAAAGGAGGGGGGATCATTTAAAGGTGTGAACTTACTAACCTGTCTTTCCCCCCTATACTCTCCAAAAAAACCCCAACAACAAACAACTTGAAGTATACTACACATAAAATAAAATGCACAGGTCTAAACGTTTCAGTCAAAAAGCCTATAAACTCACCAGTGCAATCAAGGAAAAAAGAAAAACATTTCTCTCATGACAAAACATCCCCTGGGCCCCCTGCAGGGTCTGATCCAAGCCTTTTAATTTAAGTCCCCAACATATTGAAGTTCCAGGAAAAGAAGAAAGAAGAAAATAAACATCTTAAGAGGTTGTGAATCACACAGTCACAGGGAGAAATCTAAGCCCTTCCAGCTTTCATTTGAATGGCTGTGGCTACATTGTTACATATTGCCGCTCTTTCTGCAAGCAACTCTTGTTATTTTTAAAAAAATGATTACTATTAATCTGAATAAGTAAAATATAATACCCTAGCCACACATTCGGGTGGAAATAGGATATATTTCTAAACAGGTTGGGTCCGGTGTCTCATTTCAGCTTGGGGCAGAAACACCATATTGATTTCCCTACCACATGACTTCCTGACTTAGCCCAGTAACGTCTTAAACGTTGTTGTGTATTAGCTGTAACAATTGACTTTAAAAACCTATTTTCCTTTGCATAATGTAGGCAGGTAGAGTGGCAACAGTGGGCAGTTATTACTCGAATGTAAAAATGTGACCGTGCCTGTGACAATGATATATAATATACATAATATCATGGTTACATGATATATTCTACCCTTTTGACTCCCCTGTATGAAACTGTGGGGCTCTGTGAGGAGTAATCCACATTCCCTTTGTTCATTCATTGTTTTTTCCCCCATCAATCTGAGCGGGATTCAAGGGTTGCTTAATACTGATCGGCACCAACATGTTAAAGGGACAGTAAAATCCATGGGAACCAGGGCAGAGTGAACCTGCAGTCTGTTTACACAGACACTGGCTGGTGCCTTCTGCGCTCACACACTCTCGGGAGATTCCGCACACGCTGCGTGCCGTCTACATGCCCCATCACTGGGCGAAGTGTGAGGGACACGCCCAAGATGGGCTAGAGACAACCTCCCTCCCGTGGAAATCTAAGTCGACTGAGGTGCTGGGCGCACAGGCCATGTCACTGCCGTCTGCTGGGGAAAGAGGCGGAGGAGGGGTCTCCCACCCAGACTGAGAGGGAGGGCTGGGGGCAGACCTGAAGAATAGAGGACAGAGTGTGAGGTGACAGCCAGGCACCAAGAACCCAGCACTGTTTTACCTCAGGGGAGATGGGCGTCTTTAAAAGGCTCGGAGCTCTCCCCGAAGAAGGGACCGGCCAGTCAGTGTTTCAAAGGGCCGCGGGCGTCACAGAAACCGGAGCTATTTTATCTGAAACAACTACTAGAGGAAGCGTGCTAGCCCAGCCTTTTAATTCTGAAATAGTAGTTTTTCGTATCACCTGGGTTGGGGGTAGGTGAGGAGACCCATTCCAGATGGTGTAGTGTCACAGGAAAAAACATGTTTGGTTTTTTTTTTTTCAGTTTTCTTGGCTTGATTTTTTCTCCTCTCTAAAAAGAGAAACAAAAAGTGAAAAGAAAAAAAAAAACCACCCACATCAGGGAAATAGAAAGATGACCACAGAGGGCCTATTGTTCTGTTTCGGATTGTGTCAGGGCGGCTGGCAAACCTGTGTGCTCCTGCCTTGCCCGGGGACGACGTGACCCTGGCGTTGTGACACCCTCGAGAGGCGGGCGGGAGAGCTAGCTCCTCCACCCCGGGGTTTCGACAGCACGCTGATTACCACACCTGTGACCTCTGCCGAGGAAGACCCGTCTCCCTGCCCCCCCACAACTTCCCAGAAGTCTGTCTGTGTCGTAAACCAGCCGCCGGGGGTCGTGCGGCACAGTAAGGTGCTTGAGTAGCACTTGTTGAAGGATGAGAGCACGGGTCTCTCTCTCTCTCTCTCTCTCTCTCTCCCCCTGGCCATCTTTTCCTCCCACTTCCGCCCTCCTCCCTCCTAAGATGGAGAACCCCTGACACAACGGCCTGACCAGGCTTCTTGCCCTTCCGTGATGGTCCTCCGTCCACCTAGTGGGACA
Source organism: Saccopteryx leptura (assembly GCF_036850995.1). Lineage (NCBI taxonomy): Eukaryota > Metazoa > Chordata > Mammalia > Chiroptera > Emballonuridae > Saccopteryx > Saccopteryx leptura. The sequence goes on along the minus strand of NC_089513.1, from coordinate 78,823,451 downwards.
CACGCCACCTGGCCCCAGGGAAAGGCCCATACCTCCCGCAGACTGGATCTGGGGCTCCTCCCCGGTAGCACCTGTTGTGTTCAGCCATGGAAAGCCCGAGACCTCGCAGAGTAAAACCAGCATGGGGTAAAGGCGCCATCACCGTTGAACCAGCAGTCCTAGGAAGACTGTACACTTTGTAAGGAGCCTGTGTGCTTTGACACCCACGTGGGCATTGAGTCCCTAACATTGAGTCCCTAACATTGAGTCCCTGATTTGCCAGAGGCTGTTTTAGACAGGCCTGAGGTTACCCAGGCCAGCCAGACAGATAGGGCCCCCGGCTTCACGGAGCTGAAACTCCTAATGGAGAGAAGCAGTCCCCACACCTGACTCCTTCATAGGGGGGGGGCACCTGCTGAGATCGTCCAAGCTCCACCCCTCCCTGCCCCTCTGCCCCGCCTCTAGGCAAGAGGGGCACAAAGTCTAGGCAGCCCCCCCCACCACATTCAGACCACAGGAGCCCCAGCCAGACACAGAAGAACTCCGAACCTGGCCCACCCCCTCCCCTCATCACGATGCACACCAGAGCCACGGCCCCGCCTTCATTCCCCCTCACTCCTTCTCCCAGACTCTGCTGTGTCCCCAATCACCCCGGTGGTGGATGGCAGCACCAATTTGCACTGCTGGTGGGGAAGTGACCCTGCTCTCCGGGCCAACCACAAACACATCAACAAGTAAACACTGCGAGAAAAACAGAGCAGGACAATGAGACAGAGCTGGGGGGTGGGGTGGAGGGTTGGGGGAGGGGGAGCTCTGTGGAAGTCCCTTCTGTGGCCAGGTGATCTCGAGCAAAACTGTTCCACGTGGCAGGACTGCCATCTGCCTGTCATCTCCCAGGGAGTTTCCTCTATCGGCACGGTGAGAAATAAATAAGTGAATAATAATAATAATGACTGTCTCCCTTCCTCTGCTTTTTGCTATGTCCACGGCCTCTCAGAATGAAAACGATATTTCTCAGCTGGGAGCAGTCACGGGAGGACTCCATTCAAGCCCCTGGGATGGACCGGGGTCCTGCTCTCCCGAGCAGATGTGGACCGGGTGACCGGAGCTCCCATGCCCACCCTGGACCTCGGAGTGACCGTTGGGGTCCCAGCCGTGCGGGAACCAGAAGAGGAGCCCAGGTCCTTCCGCTGCGGGCCCCAAGGTGCTGCCTGCCGGCCTCGACTTGACCGTCTGAGAGCCCTGGGGTCATGTCAAAGCCCCAGAAGTTTTAGGCTCTGCTTCGTTCACCTGAATGGAGGCCAAGCCCTGCGTTTGCAGGACATGACCCCGCAGGACCCAGTGTCTTCTGCATCTAGTATCTTCCAAGGACTCTGTTCTCTCTACTTAGCTCTGGTTGTTCGCTCTTTCCTTCTATTTCTCCCTTGGTTTCCGCTTTTCTTTTTTTACTCCCCTTCATTGAGCTGAATGCAAACTCAAGTGATCTTGAAGTACGATCCCTCACATACATGTTGAAAATTAATTTTCATTATAGAGACTATAAGACACACAGGCGCAGACAGAATAGAACACCAGGTTCTCTGTTCCCACAGCTCTGCCCCACCAACCATTAGCCCGCCCTATCCCGACCGGGCCCCACCCCTCCCTACATTCTTCTGCAGCAAACCTCAGACCTCACGTTGTCACTGAGCGGAGTTTCGGAGTTTCGGATCTCACTGTTGCCTCAAAGGCAGAGAAGTCAAGCCTCTTCTGCCAGAAGCAACGCCGAATTCTTGCTTCCACTTCACTTCATAGAAATCATCCTTTTCCTATCGTCTTCTAAAGTGTTCATCCTCCTTTTTCTTCTCCCTTTCTCTCCCCTTCCTTCCTCTTTTTCTCCCTTTTTCTCTTCTTTTCCTCCCTGTCCCCAAATCTAATATATATTTTGCCTGTAGTCTCCCCCCCCCCATTTTTTAATAAATGAAATCAGGTCTAATTTTTCCAATCATAGCTTTGTGTTTCTCGATATACCTCTCTCTTCTCTTCTCTTCTCTTCTCTTCTCTTTTCTCTTCTTTCTTTCTTTCTTTCTTTCTTTCTTTCTTTCTTTCTTTCTTTCTTTCTTTCTCCCTTTCTCTCTCTCTTTCTTTCCTGCCTTCCTGCCTTCTTTCTTTCTTTCCCTCCCTCCCCCTCCCCTCCTCTCTCCCCTCCCTCCCTCCCTCCCTCCCTCCCTCCCTCCCTTTCTCTTTCTTTCCAGTCACTGAGAATTGATTTTGCTAAAATGGCAGAGCTCACTCAGTTGTAGTTCCTTTATGAGTTTGGAGAAAATAATTTTTTTGTTGTTGCTGTTATTTTTCTGAAGTGAGAAGTGGGGAGGCAGACAGACTCCCGCATGCCATGCGCCCGACCGGGATCCACCCGGCATGCCCACCAGGGGGCAGTGCTCTGCCCATCTGGGGCTGTTGTTCCATTGCAACCAGAGCCATTCTAGCGCCTGAGGCAGAGGCCATAGAGCCGTCCTCATGCCCGGGCCAACTTTGCTCCAATGGAGCCTTGGCTGCAGAAGGGGAAGAGAGAGATAGAGAGAAAGGAGAGGGGGAAGGGTGGAGAAGCAGATGGGCGCTTCTCCTGTGTGCCCTGGCCAGGAATTGAATCTGGGACTTCCACACACCCAGCCACACTCTACCACTGAGCCAACCAGCCAGGGGGAGAAAATAAATTTTTAAAAAGTTACAGTTTCCAATCTCCCCTATCGGCTACACTGATAACACCCAGAAGGATGTGATCAGTGAACACAGAAGGAATAAGAATCCATTTAAAGTAATAACCAGCGTCGAGGACCCCGTGTTATTTTAACTAGACAAACTTGAAAACCTTAATGGCACTGAAGACTGGTTTTTGAAACACAGATAAGGCATTGAACTTCTACGACAGCGGGCCTGGGCTGTGTGGCTGTTTCCCCACAAAACAGACTGGAGCTGGCTTCGACATCCCCTGCACATAAGAATCAAACAGCTTTCTCAGAGGTGGAAGAGCTACTTTTTTTGAGGAAGCACAGATGACTTGCTCACGGGGGAGGCAGATCTCTCTACAAAATGGTACGAGTACAGAGTCAGCATCTCATGCTTACAGGTTTTAACTTGTTCTTATTTTGTTATCTTGGTGCAAAATAAATCCGTGACTGCACGCTGAAACAGAGCAGGAAGAACGCTGACCTGTCCACACCGCTGACTTCACGTGCTTTGGAAACCTCTGTTCCCAGCATAGCAAACGTCGGTCTCCTCTGGGACGTGGTGGGGGGTCCATGCTGCCCCTGATTCCACTGCTTTTCCCTGTGCCTGGACAGTGAGCCTCACCTCACTGAGGTCATGTGGCAGCTCCTGTGCGCCCGGGCGCCGGGAGCCTCCGGAACTGTCGCCCGGGTGCCGAGAGCCTCCGGGCGCTGAGAGCCTCCGGAACTGTCGCCCGGGCGCCGGGAGCCTCCGGAACTGTCGCCCGGGTGCCGAGAGCCTCCGGGCGCTGAGAGCCTCTGGAACTGTCGCCCGGGCGCCGAGAGCCTCCGGGCGCTGAGAGCCTCCGGAACTGTCGCCCGGGTGCCGAGAGCCTCCGGGCGCTGAGAGCCTCTGGAACTGTCGCCCGGGTGCCGAGAGCCTCCGGGCGCTGAGAGCCTCTGGAACTGTCGCCCGGGCGCCGAGAGCCTCCGGGCGCCGAGAGCCTCCGGAACTGTCGCCCGGGTGCCGGGAGCCTCCGGAACTGTCGCCCGGGCGCCGGGAGCCTCCGGGCGCCGAGAGCCTCCGGAACTGTCGCCCGGGTGCCGAGAGCCTCCGGGCGCCGAGAGCCTCCGGAACTGTCGCCCGGGCGCCGAGAGCCTCCGGAACTGTCGCCCGGGCGCCGGGAGCCTCCGGAACTGTCGCCCGGGTGCCGAGAGCCTCCGGGCGCTGAGAGCCTCTGGAACTGTCGCCCGGGCGCCGAGAGCCTCCGGAACTGTCGCCCGGGCGCCGAGAGCCTCTGGAACTATTGCACGTTGTGTGCACTTGTTTGGACTAAGACCGGAGTCTTCGAGAGGGAAGCCATGCTGTCATTGTTAGATCTGAGCTCTGAGAACCGCACCAACCGGCAATGCGCCCAAGATCGGTTTACGACCTGAGTCAATACAGAAACCCTTTAGGACAAAACAGGAGTCCATGGCTCCCTAGAGTTCAGGTTCATTGAGCCACTTGACATTTAATGCCTCTTCTGTTCTTTATTTTAGAGGCTCTTGGAGGCGGCTTTCCCCCTTTTCTCAGGGTCTTTATATAATTGTCCCTCCTTATCACACCCCTCTGACTTCAGCATTGGGAGTCTTGGCTCTTTGTGGACAGGCTGCTACCACTTGAACCTCTCTCAAATACTCTTCAAGTTGTGTGTTCTCAAGTCTACGCCCAAGTGGGGTTGGACTTAACATTTCAGAATTGAGTTGAAAATTTAATTCTACATACTTCTCCTGAGACAGTGAGTAAAAGTGTCTTCCCAGAAATGGTAAAAGAACTGATTGCTGAGCAAATGGTTTTTCCTGGAGATAATAGAATGAAAACATCTCCTCCTTATGGTCTTGGGAAAGCCGCTATTTAGAAAAGCTGCATGGATAAATAATATCATTCTAGCGAATCACACACGGTTCCAGGTGGGGAGATGGGGGGAGGGGAGAGATTTTGTTCTACATGGAACTCACCCATGTAGAATACCTACCCTGTCTAGAAATTCACGCCACATTTGAACACTCAGAATTTTCAGTAGCCCGTGGACACAAGAAGATTTCTTACACGAAGGTGGGCTCTCGAGAGCTGACATGCGGCTGGTATTTTCACAGTGGGAGGAAATATCAAGCTGACAGGCTGACTCCGCGGTGATCACTTCCAAATGTCAGGTAGCAAAAGCTCGTGGAGAGGACTTCAAGGGCCTTAGGACAGCCTCGGCGTAAAAGACACCCACACGGACTCCCGTGAACATGCTAGGGGGGAGTATGGAAAGCAGGTGGTGAAGTCACGGAGGAAGGAAGCGCAAAGAAGAAACCTACTGATGAGAGAGAACACTTTAAACGGGTGGATGGGTCTTCTTTCTACCCATTGCCCCGGATGCTTTGCTGACAGTGTGGCCTTCGCGACGGCCTCCTCACACTTCTGACAGCCATGTTCTTGCTGTTCATATCACTTCTCTCCTACCCCTCATACTTGACTTTGGGAAATCAAAAGTAAGGTGTAAACTCTCTGATTTTTCTTTAAGAAATTATCTTTCATAAGTAAGTCGGATAACTAAATTCATAGTTTCCTACCCATTTTAATGCTAACCTTGGGCTTCCAACCAAAATGTATCCTTTTGTTTGCCAAACTTTTTAGCAGCAGCTAATTAGGAACCTCTTTCATGGCTGCTGTTTAGGAAATAACTCAAAGGAGTTTTTTTTTATGTTTGTTTGTTTTTTTATTGTTAAACCAAGTGGCCACATCAGAGATAACTATGTGTTTAAATAAACCTTTGTCTTTCTAGTTATGTACACAATGGAGCTCTGATCTACTTGGGGTCACTGGAATCCCAGGCGTCCCCGGAGAGCATGTCTGGAGCAGCCTATCTGGGCTTAGATTCCATTCTGTTCTGGAAGCCGCTATCTCCCTTAAAAAAACAACAACAAACAACCCTCTTTAGCCACAGTGGGAAGACTTGGGTGGTGGTAGCATGAATTCAGTCTTAGAATCGGCCCAGCAGGCTCTGACTTCTGGAAGGCAATGACAGGAGTCACTGGGCGGTCATCCAACGCCCCTGACTTATCTCTCAAAATGTTATTTCCGATATAAACAAAACCGGTGGGACCTCCCTGAGCTAAGCCAGCTTCTCCCCCGCCCCGGGGGGGGGGGGTTGCAAAACTTTAGAGGTGTTGTTACTCACAAAAACAAAAAGTTTTTGGTCAAGCCCAACAGGTGGACAGACAGAAATACGGAAGAGGATCACTGCAACCTTGTCCAGGAATTCAAAGCGGAAACAGAAGAATTGATCATCGTCGCCCTGTCGCTCTGTCTCAAGTTCTTAAACTTAAGTGCTGGCTGGGTTCCGGGACCCTCATTTCATACATTAAGCGTCAGGAGTTTTCACTGCTCTGCACCGTCGGATTTCACAAATCAAACAATACTGAAAAGCCAGCCTTTGCTGCATTTACACACTTGATCGTGACCCCAAGGGCCAAGGAGTTCCACCGGGGGAAGTCAGCGGGGCTGTCCCCTGTAAAGGGAGGGGACAAATGGACACCTTGGTGCAGAACTGTCCACAAAGTCTGGGGCCACCGCAGTGACATCCTGAGATGCCAGGCCTGGCAGTTCCAACCTACTTGTGCCCCCCCCCCCCGCCCCCCGGGTAAGGGGACGAGGTGCTTGCGCTTAGTTTGCTCCCGGGAAGGCTCAGCCTCCGGGGGTAGTTGCTCAGGAGAGTGCAAGGTCCCACCCCCACAGTTGACGCCTAGCTTAATTGTGTGCCCAACAAGGGCTAACCGCGACCTCCGGTCACTTCCCCGCTTGTTTTTCTTCCCAACCAAGTTCTCCGTGCCCAGGGGCCCTCCTGTCTGCACGCGGGCGGAGTCCGGGCCGGCCATTGCGCGTCCAAGGTCAGGGCTGAGCGGGGGAGGGCTATGCTGGGCGGCCGCCCTCTGGCAGGAAAGCCCCGGGCGCGACCCTGCCCAGGGTTATCGGGCCTCTGGCCTCCAGGGAAGGCCCCCAGGGACGCAGCCTCCCAGCGCAGCTAGGAAGCAGGAGCCGAGGGCGGACCTCCCGGTCCATCGCGGCCCACCCGGCCCGCCGCGCGCTGCGGAGACGCGGGCGCCCCCCGGTGGCCACCGGCGGGCTGCGCGGAGGCGGTGTCGGCGGCGGCGGCGGCGGCGGCGGAAGGGGCGGTGCGGAGCCCGGGCGCGCGAATGGCTGGGTCGGCGCGGGAGGAGCTGTCGGCCCTGGCGGCGATCTTCTGCGGGCCCGGCGAGTGGGAGGTGCTCAGCTGCTCAGGTGACCGTCGGGCGCCGGGGGACCCACTAAGGATGAGCTGTGTGGGGACAGGCAGGAGTGGGGCGGCCACCCCCTAAGGGTGACCGGTGCCGCGCCCCTGCTCGCGCCTCTTCTGGGAACCCGGAACCTGAGGCTGCAGCTCGGGCGCCCCCCTGCGGTGGGTCCTGGCCACCCGCGCCCCAAGTGCTGGTTGGGATCCCCACGCGCCCCTCCGCCCCGCGCTACATGTGTCCGTCGGGCTTTCCACCTGCCCAATGTGCCCGTCCGGCTCCCCACGCGCCCCTCCGCCCCAGGCCCCATGTGTCCGTCAGGCTCCCCACGCGCCCCTGTGCCCCATGCGCCCCTGGCTCGTACCTCTCCCCAAACTCGCGGAGCGCCCAGCCCTGTGTGCGCGCGGACACCCCCCCCCCCCCCCCCCCCCCCCCCCCCCCCGAACGCGCTCCCCTGCGCTTTCTTTGGCTGCCCCAGACTTGCTCTTCAGGTCTCACCTGTAAAAGAGGCCTCTCCTGACCCCCTGGTCTTAATCCAGCCTCCCCAAATTGCGTGACACTGTGTTACTTGGCGCTGTGTCCTGTGTATGGTATTTGGTTTCTCAGATATAGCCTGAGAGCAGGGACTCTGTGTCCTCTGTAATCACAACACTCTAAGTACCAAGGACAGTGCCAAGCACCTAGGACAGGACAGGCACGCAGCGCTCCTTCTTAACTAAGCACCTAGGACAGGACAGGCACGCAGCGCTCCTTAACTTTTCCTCGTTATGTTTGCGAGATAGTTGCTTTTCTTAGGCTTTTCCTAGCCCCCTGAAAAGTACTAAGTGTCAGCTAGAGGCGCCTGGGGGCGTGCGTTAATTGTTCAGCCCACGCTCATTTATTTCCTGGGCACATACATTCTCAAAGGCACCATCGTGTCCTCTAGGAGCTTGGAGTCTAGAAACATTCTTTCGCGTATTTTTGGTGATAGCTAGAACTTACTCTGTCCCTGGCTGTGGCCTCTATTAGGCACAAACCCAAACTTCGGTTGAAGATCATTAGGGCGCCCATCATTTTCCATTTCCGCTGGGTTTTCAGATACTGATGGAAATGTTTTGGCATGGGATTTAGCCTGCTTTTGTGTGTTCGCTACTATTTTATTTTTAAAGATTTTATTTATTGATTTTACAGAGAAGAGATGGCAGGAAACGAGAAGTGTGTAATTGCCTCACACTAGCTGTTCGTTGCTTGCTTGTCCTGTGTGGCTTGCCTTGGACAAGCCCATGGTTTTGAACCAGTGACCCCAGCATTCCAGGTTGGCGCTCTATCCACCACGCCGCCACCACCAGGCAGGCTTGTCGGCTCCTACTAAAGTTGGCTTTCTGACCATACCTCGGCTGCCCTTTAAGAAGGTAGTCTAGGCCCTGGCCGGTTGGCTCAGCGGTAGAGCGTCGGCCTGGCGTGCGGGGGACCCGGGTTTGATTCCCGGCCAGGGCACAAAGGAGAAGTGCCCATTTGCTTCTCCACCCCACCCCCTCCTTCCTCTCTGTCTCTCTCTTCCCCTCCCGCAGCCAAGGCTCCATTGGAGCAAAGATGGCCTGGGCGCTGGGGATGGCTCCTTGGCCTCTGCCCCAGGCGCTAGAGTGGCTCTGGTCGCGGCAGAGCGACGCCCCGGAGGGGCAGAGCATTGCCCCCTGGTGGGCAGAGCGTTGCCCCTGGCGGGCGTGCCAGGTGGATCCCGGTCGGGCACATGTGGGAGTCTGTCTGACTGTCTCTCCCCATTTCCAGCTTCAGAAAAATACAAAAAAAAAACAACAAAAAAACGGTAGTCTAGCCTGACCAGGTGGTGGCGCAGTGGATAGAGCGTCGGACTGGGACGCAGAGGACCCAGGTTTGAAACCCTGAGGTTGCTGGCTTGAGCATGGGCTCATCTGGTTTGAGCAAGGCTCACCAGCTTGAGCCCAAGGGTCGGTGGCTCGAGCAAGGAGTCACTTGGTCTGCTGTAGCCCCCTGGTCAAGGCACATATGAGAGAGCAGTCAATGAACAACTAAGGTGCCACAATGAAGAATTGATGCTTCTCATCTCTCTCCCTTCCTGTCTGTCTGTCCCTCTCTCTGTCCCTGTCACACACACATGCACACACGCGCGCGCACACACACACACACACACACACAAAAGGTAGTCTATAATGTGCTGCATGTTGTGGGAAGGTCATCTAGGAGTTATATGGTTTCCTGGCTCCATGTGGCGTGTGGTGGGCTCATCTCACGGACTGTTTTTTTTTTCTCTTACCCCCTCTACACAGTCACTGAGCACTTTTACGTTCCAGGCACTGTGAACCAGTCAGTGCAATGGACCTGCTTTCTTTTTAGCGCCTAGCCTGTCTCCTCTCTTTCTCACACAGCTGTTTGAAATCCCGACCTGAAGACCAGCTCCCTTGCTGTGTGCCCGTCACGGCTGTTCTGATTGGATGCCCCCCCCCCCCCCGTTCGCCACCTCGTGCACTCATGGTTTCCCCTGCCGTCTCACTGACAATCGCTTCAGCCAGAGGCAGCCTATTTGTAGAGGTCACCGGACTCCCCACATTCCTTTGTTATGGCTCCGCTGGGAATATCCTGGGAAAACGGCCCTGTGATTCCCCACCCACTGCTGAAAAGAGGCTTGAGTGGTTGTGACCCTGGGTCGTGACTGCACGGCCGGGCGTGAGGCACAGCTGACGGGACCGAGAAAACCCCAGAAAAGTCGGTGCGGAAAGAGAGAGCCGCTTGTTACCTTCAGAACACTGTGGGGGCCCTTTTATCTGCTGTTCAATTAAGCATGACTTTCCAGCCATGCCTCCTAATTAATTTAATTCAGTGTTCTGGCATCAGTAAGTAATTGAATGATAAAGGAATTCAGTGTAACAGCTTAGGACATTTTGTTGCGGAGAGGTTCGTTGGAGAAGGAAACAGCTCGGGAATGCAGGTGACCATCACGGGCGTGCGTGCTGGGGAAGGTGAGGGCTTCTTTACTGGGGCTGCTGGCTACCACGCCCACGGTCCCCCTCAGCCGTGGGCTGGAGGGTATAGGCTTGCTACCAGAACATTCTGATAGGTTTTTCCTGGCCTCCCCCCAGTCAGGCGTCTCCTTGCTGCTGCTGGAGTCAGGAGGACACTGTGTGACGATGGCACTTGAGGTACGAGGTGGCCCAGGCAGGCTCAGGCTGCCGCCCACTCAAGGGTGAACCGTGAAGGCCGCCCTGACTGAAGGGGCTGAGGACTCGGATTCAGTTCAGCGGGGCTGATTTATGCTGAGAATTTCTGGGGACTTCCGTCCATCTGGCCTCTGTACAATGGCTGCAGTAAGCGGATAGTAACTGCCTCTTAGGGGCACACACGGGGCATAATCCCCACACTCTCCTAGGGAGGTCTGTGGGTAGACCGAGTCAGGGGTCCCTGTTCCTCCTTGTGCCGTGCGGTCGGGCCAGGTGCCGGGTTTCACGGGGTCACTAACTGTGTGCCTGAGGCTTGAGATGCATCTTACCTGGTCAGGGTTTCTTAGCTTTATTTTACAGAGAAAATAGCGCTCCCTGAGAGGTGGGGCACAAGGGACGTGCGTGCACCTGTGAGATAGGCGAGATTGGTATCTCTGAAAATCATTTCCCTGGTGAGGGCACTGAGGGTCACAGAGGGGACACTGCCGTGGTCCGTGCTCGTTATAGGGGTAGCTGGCATTTCTGGAAATTATTTTCCGGAGGAAAAGGCCGTCCTTGGGAGGAGGTGTGTAAGACCCAGTCGGCCACGATGTGTGTGCCCAGCAGTGGGGTGTGCACCGTGCTCACACTCCTGTGTACACCCACATCCCCTCTGCTCTGTCCTGCAGGTGGCCGGCACAGCGCTTGGCTCTGCGAAACCGATTAGGCTGCTAACTTCACTTCTGAAGGGTGGGATGGCCGCTTTGAGCTTCACTTCCTTTTAGTTATTTTTTCTTTGTGGTGACCACATTGTGTGTGTGTGTGTGTGTGTGTGTGTGTGTGTGTGTGTAAGAGACAGAGAGAGTCAGAGAGAGAGACAGATAGGGACAGACAGGAAAGGAGAGAGATGAGAAACATCAATTCTTTGTTGCGGCTCCTTAGTTGTTTATTGATTTATTTCTCATATGTGCCTTGCTCGGGGGGCTACAGCAGACCGAGTGACCCTTTGCTTGAGCCAGTGACCTTGGGCTCAAGCTGGTGAGCCTTTCTCAAACCAGATGAGCCCGTGCTCAAGCTGGCGACCTCGGGGTCTCGAACCTGGGTCCTCTGCATCCCAGTCTGACGCTCTATATCCACTGCGCCGCCGCCTGGTCAGGCAGCGGTGACCGCATTTTAAACGTGTATATAAAAATCTAGCTGTGACGCAGAGGCCAGCCGTGGTGGCCTCCCAGGGTGGTGGCCCCCCGTGGGGGGAGTGAGAGGAAAGAGAGTCCTGGGCGGGGCCGTGGAGGAGGGAGTGGGCTTCTCAGGGCTCATCTGAGGATGGACACGTAGGGCAAAGGCCAGGCGGGTGTGGAGACGTCAGTGACATGACTTCTGAACTGGCTCTGCGGGAACCCGGAAGAACCCACCCTCTTACATTTGTTTCGCTTACACTGTCCCGGGGTCTTCTGTGAGCGGGCAGCATGTGTCGGGTTTATGAAGCCAGCTGCATCCGCACAGACAACCTCCCTGTGGACTCCGGGCTTCACTCACTTTTGCCAGTTCCAATCTCTGTCATTGGGGGTGTGGTTAGCAGCGGCGTTTCTTTCAGGGACTTGTGGGGGAGAAGGAGGCTGGAGCCCTGTTTTAGTTATTATGTGGGTACACTCAGTATGAGGTAGAGTGACCTATTAAAAAAGGACCCCCCAAAACAACTGAGGAATATGTATGTGAACTTCAACCAGAGAGAAGAACTACATATTCTGGTAGGGTTTGTATTTATTTATGAGATTTTATTTATTCATTTTTAGAGAGTGAGGAGAGAGAGAGAGAGAGAGAAAGAGAGAGAGAGAAAGGAGAGAGAAGGGCGAAGCAGGAAGCATCATCGACTCTCATAGGTGCCTTGACCGGGCAAGGCCAGGGTTTTGAACCGGTGACCTCAGTGTTTCCAGATCGATGCTTTATCCACTACGCCACCACAGGTCAGGCTGTTTACTTATTTTTAAAAAAGTGTTCCACTGATTTGAGAGCAGGTGGTGGGGGGCAGGGGAAGAGAAGCATGAACGGTTTATTCCACTAAGTTGTTCTGTTTAGTTGACAACTTCTTGCTGGCTTCTCATATCTACCCTGACTAGGGGGTCAAACCTGTGACCTCTGGTGCACTCGGTAAACACTCCACCCACTGAGCCACCCAGCCAGGGCGGTAAGGTCTTTAACATAGATAGAAATCATCTGGAGATTTATGAAAATGTTAGTTTTTTTTTTTTTTTAGGACAGGCTTTTTCTGGGTCATAGATGTTTATTGAGAATGAGGACTTTGTGAGTTAAACTTATTAACTAGGGTTCTCGGGTGTTGGGGGGGGGATTAGCATTAGATTTAAAAGAGTTATTTTTCCGTTTGTCACTCTGTTTCTAAGCTGATAATCTTAAAGTAAATGAAGGCAACATTGTTTTCATTCTTTTTAATTAAAAAAAAAATACAAACAACAACCCATATCAGACAGGCATCAAAAACTTTCAGGCCTAAAAAGGATATTTAATTGCTTCAAGAGTTTAGGCAGATGAGAATTGGAAGGGTAATCTACATGCCCTAGACCTTTAGGGAGAAAATGAGCTTTCAAAAGACTATGTAAATTTATTACCATGTTCAATATCAGTGGAATGGGGTGTGGTATTGGGCCTTTCATTTTCTTCTGGAGATAGCATTTTTTGTGTGTGTAATTTTACTTTGCAGTGTGTGTGCGTGCATGTGCGTGTGCGTGTGTGTGTGTGTGTGTGTGTGTGTGTGTGTGTGTGGCGAGGCTGGGAGTCACCAAAAAGGCTAATCAGGAAGAGCATTAACTTTTCCCAGTTCTTGAAAGAATTAAAGCAGTTTTATTTTTACACATCTGGCTAATAACTTCATAGTTTTCGAGATGTGGGAGAACCGAGACACCTGCAGTGGTGTCTACGAGGCGTGGGAAGAGGTGTGCAGAAGGACGTTGGCTCGCCCAGTGTGGATGCCGTGGACGGGGAGGACTGGACAGAGGCCACTGGACGTGACTGAGTCAGGGTCCCCAAGCCACACTCGGGCTTGACGACTTGCTAGAAGGACTCACAGGCTCAGAAACACTGGACGGAGTCAGCATGTCTCCCCTACTGTTACCCCTCAGAGCTGGGAATGGTGTGCCTTGGGCCTGGGAGGTGCTCAGAGAGTGTTGCATGAAGATCTGCAGAAGCTATGCTGCCTTCGTGAGAAAGTGGGGTCCCCTACGTGACGTCTGGATTGCTTGTGCAGCCTGATGGCCAGGTGCTGTCTGTAGGTCTATTTATAACGCCCGCTTCACAGGTAGAAATGCGCTGAGCTTGCTGATACACAGGGAGTCCCTTTTCATAGTAAGATCTTTATTTTAATTTATTTTTTAATTTAATTTTTTTTTTTTTCTGAAGTGAGAAGGGGTGGGGAGGCAGACAGACAGACTCCCACATGTGCCCGACCGGGATCCACCCGGCATGCCCACCAGGGGCGATGCTCTGCCCATTTGGGGCGTTGCTCTGTTGCGACCAGAGCCATTCTAGCGCCTGAGGTAGAGTCCATGGAGCCATCCTCAGTGCCCGGGCCAACTTTGCTCCAATGGAGCCCTGGCTGCGGGAGGGGAAGAGAGAGACAGAGAGGAAGGAGAGGGGGAGGGGTGGAGAAGCAGATGGGCGCTTCTCCTGTGTGCCCTGGCCGGGAATCAAACCTGGGACTCCTGCAGTCCAGACCGACACTCTACCACTGAGCCAACTGGCCAGGGCCTCATAATAAGATCTTGTTAAGGACACACAACTGGATGGAAGGGCTTTGAGAAACTGGAGAGGGTTGTAGAGGAATGTACTGTGTGGCTTGCGAATTTTTTCCTGTCTTGGTGCAGTACGCATTGTCCTGACGGAAAACAGATTTCAGTCCTCTCGTTTTGGTCGGGTCTCCATGATGGGCACTGCCTGTGTGGGTGGGGTCTCAGCCCCGTGCTTTGCAGGTAATACCGATTTTATGGATGCACGGTACCATTTCTTGGCAGGTTCACGTGAGGTTATTAGAGTGTGGATTCCATAATGATCAGTTAAGTGTGGGTAGGAAGAAAATGTTATACTGAGAAACCGGAATAAGAATGGGGGAAGACCAGTTGGCTCAGTGGTAGAGCGTCAGCCTGGCGTGCAGGAGTCCCGGGTTCGATTCCCGGCCAGGGCACACAGGAGAAGCACCCATCTGCTTCTCCACCCCTCCCCCTCTCCTTCCTCTCTGTCTCTCTCTTCCCCTCCCGCAGCCGAGGCTCCATTGGAGCAAAGACGGCCCGGGCGCTGGGGATGGCTCCTTGGCCTCTGCCCCAGGCACTAGAGTGGCTCTGGATGCAATAGAGCGACGCCCCAGATGGGCAGAGCATCACCCCCTGGTGGGCGTGCCGGGTGGATCCCGGTCGGGCGCATGGCATGCAGTAGTCTGTCTGACTGCCTCCCTGCTTCTCACTTCAGAAAAATACAAAAAAAGTAAATAAATAAAAATAATGGGGGAAGAGCCAGTGTAAAGGCCAGTGAGGTCCTGGGTGCCCGTGTGCTGGGGCCACAGACGATCTGTATCTGTACGTCGAAGGACATAACCTGTAAACCAGAGCCTTCTTGCTAGCGTGGGTCTCCCCCAAACATAACTCAGTTTCCCCATGAAAAATACATCGACCCGGGTATCAAAACTTTTCACTGGTTGGTGTCGATCCGAACCGAGGGCTGTGTGGCTAACGATCTTTGTTGGATGCCTTCCAGAGACAGACGGCGCCGTGTTCAGAATTCTCACGGAAGCCCGAGGCCTGACGGAGGCGGACGTCCCCTTGGAGCTGGTGTTCCACTTACCGGTCGGCTACCCCTCGTGTCTGCCTGGCATCTCGGTCCGCTCCGAGCGCCTGACCCGGGCCCAGCGTGCGGCCGTGCGGGAGGCGTTGCTCGAGCAAGCGCGGAGCCTTCTGTCGGAACCGATGGTCCACCAGCTGGTTCTCTGGGCTCAGCAGAACCTCAGGCACATCCTCGCCCAGCCAGGATCGGGAGGAGGCCCCGGAGAGGGTCCTTCTGAGGCCCCCAGCGGGAGCGGGGACGAGGGGCCGTGGCTCGCTCTCCTGCACCTGGACCACATGCGGGCGAAGACCAGATACGTGAGGGCCGTGCGGCAGTGGGCCTCTGCCTTGGGGCTGACCGGACGGCTCCTGTTCGCGGGCAAGGTCATCCTGATTCTGCTGCAGGGCCTCAGGGACAGCATCAAGGTGCCGACGGGCTGGGGGTGGGGCGTGAGTTCGGCCGGTTTCTAAGAGGGCGTGTCCGGGAATGCCTGTAGCGACAGTGCGGCGGGTCGACCGGTTCCCTCTGTCTCCGCCGTGAGTGCGCGCGCGGGCCTCCGGTTTTACGGAGTCTCTGTAACGTCTCACGACGACCACAAACTTGAAAACCTTGAAGGCTAAGCAGAAGGCGGGCGAGAGGTCATGAGGAGTCTCTCGGGGAGACGAGTGTTTATTTCTATAACGAGCCCCAGCTTTGGATGCGGGCAGCCAGAGCGGGGTCCTGAGTGTGCGAGGCGTCAGAGTGTGGGTGGTTTGCAGAAACGTCACCTCGTGTCCCTGACAGGTGCCGTCTGACACTGTCATCAGCTCCCTGTGACACCTGGAGAAGGGGAGCCCATCACCCGCCCCGCGGTGTCACGGGAGTGCGGGGGGGGGGGGGGGGGAGATCGTTGGGGCTGCCACCTCCCGCGCCCTCGCTTTCCGCCCGACTCATCTCAGCCGCGGCTGTCACGGCCCTGTCTTCGGGTTTTCCGAGTTCTCATCCGAGCTCGTGTCACCTGCGTTATGTGGGACCAGACGAGGGGAGGGCTTGTTAAGTCTCACACCTCCACAGAGCCACACGTCACCGGTTAAGTTTTATGTTTTCAGAAGAAAACATAGTCGAGAATCCTTACAGTTGAATTAATTTTAAAGGGACTGAGAGCTCGCACTCAAAATCTCGCCTGTAATCTTCAGGGTTTGTGGAATAAACCACCGAGCTTTTTCTAACCACAAAGCCTGTGTG
Source organism: Saccopteryx leptura (assembly GCF_036850995.1). Classification (NCBI taxonomy): domain Eukaryota; kingdom Metazoa; phylum Chordata; class Mammalia; order Chiroptera; family Emballonuridae; genus Saccopteryx; species Saccopteryx leptura. Next base: position 78,807,286 of record NC_089513.1, on the reverse strand, counting down.
GCGTCTGTGAATTCACGTGATGAGTGAGGTGTGTAGTTATAACGAGTGGTGCAAGTTTGTTATTATAGATCCTGGGCTGGGGTCTGACCCAGGGACCATTCATTCTACGGTGACTTATATCTATACATCTTGATCCTTTTGGGGAAGGTAACGGGCTGGCAAAATGGATGCACGACCCTTTCCTTGCTCCCGTGTCCCCCAGAGACTGCGGTTTTTCTTCAAGGCAGCCCATGCTTCTTGGCTCGACGCAGCTGCTTGGCTCTGTAGATGTTAGACTGACTCCATCAGTTAATTAACAAGCATTTATTCATATGGCTAGAACTCGGCTAATGTAGGAAAATGGCACTTGATAAGTAAGGAGTTCTTTCTTTCTTTTTTTTTCCTATTCACTGTCCCTCAAATGCCATCCACTGGGAATGCTTCTGTTAAGTTTTTATAAAGTTACAGATAAGGACTGAGAATTACCGGTGCGTTTGGGAAGGCAGGTGCTGTACACCTGTGTGCCTGTCACTCTGACACCACAGACGTAATGACAGTAGTCACCATAGCTGGCGCTCTCAGGGCTTTGCCCGTACTGACTCATGGACTCACAGAACTTTCCCCGTCAAGGTGTGGAGTAGGTCTCCGAGGCACAGAGGGTGGAGGTGACCAGCCCGGGGTCACAGCCGGTAAGCTGTCCAGTCTAGTGTTAAACCTGAGCTGGCTGACGGCCTCACTCCTCACTTCTGTGTCCCCAGGCTCGCCCCCCCCCCCCGCCCCCGCATGCGTGAAGCCATGTGACTCCCTCCCTCCCTCCCTGCGTGATTCAGGAAGAGAGCCAGCGCCCTTGACGCGGGCGGGTCAGCCCGTAGGGGTCACGGCGGCTCCGAGGCAGGTAGGACTCGGGACTCAGGGTGCGGGGCACACCGACCGTCTCGCTTTGTCGTGTAGGAGTACCTGGTGCTTCAGAAAACCTCCAAGGTCGACGTGGACTCGAGTGGACAGAAGTGCAAAGAGAGAATGGTCAGCGTGCTGTTCGAAAGGAAGGTGCAGCCCGGAGACACGAGGTGCGGTCGAGCTCCACGGCGGGCGGGCGGTCAGGCGGGCGGTCACTCCACACCGACGCGTCCGGCGTGTTCACGAGGGTCCTTTGTGCCCGTGCAGGTTTCCGGCATTCGAAGTCAAGGAGTTCTCCTCGCTGGACGCGTTACAGAAGGAGTTTGAAACCGCGGGACTTGAGAGGCTGTTCCACGAGTTTGTCCCTGGGCTGGTAAAATGAGCCAGGAAACGGCGGACAGGGTTTCTTACTGTGTGTGTGTGTGTCTGTCTGTCTGATGGTTTGCATTGGGCTTTGAGGGCAGGCAACCGAAACGAGTCAACGAGGAATGATTTTAAATGTTTCCGCGAAGCGAAACGGAAGATGCCCCCCCCAGTGTCGGGAACAGAGGCTGATTCTATCTGGGGAAGTATCAGACAGTGATAACACCCACGTGCTCTCATTTTTGGCAGCGAAAGCGCGGCTGAGCGGATGGAACGTTCTTTGAAAGACAGCTATAAAAAGACAACGGGAAAGGAGCCCTTGTGTTCACAGAGAGGGTTTGTTCGGAACTGTGTGCAATTTTCTGGCTGATTTTCTTACCATAAAATGTTTTGTGTTTTTTTTTTTAAAGGGGTTTGTTTCCATGTTTACTTTTTTTTTCACGTTTACATTTTTAGCATTGGATCATGAGTTCCTCCCATGTATCTTATTACGGTCTGGCGTTTTAAGTGGAAGGCTGAGGAAAAGGTTAACACGGGTTTCTCGGTAGCGTGGCCTAAACCGCTGGTCCGATGACGTATCGGCCCAAGACGGTCTATGGAATTTGATTGACGGTTGCTCCCGCTGGCGTCTCAGAATAGCACGGCACTTGCTTAACTCATCACGGGGCTGGAGGAGTACTCCAGATCTACCGCCGAGGGTATCTCTTTACCCCAGATAAAGGGCACACCAGGCTACTGCTTGAACATCTGCCTCCCCCAACCCAGAAGATTTCCCTTCAACTTTCGTCTTCCAGAGAGAGAGAGAGAGAGAGAGTTACATGTTCTTAATTTTGTCCTTTGTCTCATAATTAACACTCAGCTGAGTGAAGAGGAGTGGTTGTGTGGGTGAGATGGAGGTTGGAAATAAATGGATATAAAAAAAAATAGGAGCCGTTTCCCCCTATTGTGAAAAGCAGACGAAAACGTCTAAAGGTCGCAGGACTGCTAATGGATGTATACCAGTTTTCAAGAAATAAAATTTAAAAAGTCGAGGGCTGGAGTCCTCATTATCGATCAGTTTGTTATGTCCCTCCGTCTACAGCCTCCATCGGTTTGCTTCCCACCGTTCGGTTTGTGACTGACTTGCTTTCCCCCCAAACAATCGGGATCCTGGGCTTCAGTTTCTTCCATTTCTTTAGGTCACCCGAAGTGACGGTGCTTTGTCCCTTCTGTCCCCCGGGGGTTAGTCATGGCCCTCCAGGGAAACAGCCGGCTGGATGTATGTCTGTTTACATTAAGGAACGGGCGTTAGTGGGTATGAAGGCTGGTAAGTCCCAGGTTTGCAGAGTGGGCTGGGAGACCGGAGACGGGGGAAGAGCTTTTGAGCTCAGCTGACGTCTGCAGACCGTGCATTGGTAGAATTCCTCTTGCTTGTGGGAGGCCAGTATTTGGTGCTATTCACGTCTTCAACTGATTGGACGAGGCCCACCCACACTGGGCGGGCCGTCTGCTTTTCTCAAAGCCCACTACATGTAAATGTACATCTCACTCCAGAACATTCTCACAGGAGGATTCGGAACAATGTGTGACCACCTAATCTGGGCAGTGTGACACATACAATTAGCCATCATGCCATCCACAGAGATCCCATCTGTAGAGTCACCGTCAGAGGTGAGGCAGGTGGCTTTCGGTTCATACCTGCTTAACACCTGCAGCCTCTTCCTGCCACGCTCTCACTGCTGTAGGACATCACACACTGACACGGGGGCTGACGGCATCGGTGAGAGAGATACCGGTGACAAAACAAGTCAGCAGCTTGACAAGCTGGAGTGCACTTTGGCCTGAACGGCTTCTCTGGAGTCAGAGCCGGCCGCCATGATGGACCGCACAAGGAGCTGCTGGCCACCGGCGTCAGCGTGTAACAAACGTGGACTTGAGGAAAGATACTGATTTTCTTTTTTTTTTTAAAGTGACCTCACATGCTGTGGGACATCTTTCCAGAGCTCTGAACTGGAGTTTTAGAAAGGTGAGTTTAAGACTATACTTTCAGGGGTCATTTCTATAGTTTGTTACTAGAAAGATGAGTTCGTTGTTGGCAGCGGGCGCCCTGGAGTGATGTTAGGAGGGGATTCTGGAAACGGGCTCCCTCCTGGTGAACCCCGTCGGGTGTGTTTTGAGGTGTCTTCCCACCTGCCTCTCCATCAGGGAGGGATCCCCGGCCTCTGCGAATATCGGCACTGGACCGTGTGTACAGGTGAGAAGCTCTCTTGGAAAGAGCCCGTGATGTCCCCGGATACATGTGTGTGTGCCTGCCCTTCCCCGTCCCTTGGAACCTCCATCTCCACGGCTTCCATCGTCCCCTCTGTACGTAGCCAGGCCTTGGGTTCATAGCTCAGGTGCTGGCCTCACCCCCAGCTCGACACACCTGTTCTTACTCTCCGCCCGAGACCACAGCCTCGGATTGGCCCACACCTCCGCGTCCGGGGTGATGAGAGCCGACTTGGTGGCCGTATCCCAGCTGTGCCGCTGTTGGCGTTGTTACCGCAGCTCTTCCTGGGCCCCCAGGAGTAACCTTGGATTTTCCTCGGACTTGTTCTCCACTCCCCTGCCTGCCAGTAGCTGCCACGTCTGATTCCCTGTGAGTCTTATAATCACACATCTCCTCCCCCCCCCCCCCCGCCATTTTCAGGGCTGCCACACTCTATGTACCTCGAAGTCTTACTGTTTTCTGGGCAGGACTATTGGAAGTCTCCAAACTGGTCTTCTCACCTCTGCCCCTCCGCCATCCGTCCCATCCGATACGTGGCTACAGTTAATAATCTCCCAGTCAAAACTCTTGGGGCCAGATGTGTTTTAGAATGCATTTTTTTTTTAATTCTTGGAGTTTTAAAAAGGTATTTAATATAGAGAGAACGCTTCTATTAGCACCCCCCCCCCCCCCCCCACGGGGAGGCAGGCAGCATCCTGTAATCAGACATTGCTATGTTGCAGTGACATGGATGACCGGTCACATAAAGTAAGACAAAGAGCATAAACAGTCTCGCTTTTTTTTTTTTTTTTGTATATTTCTGAAGCTAGAAACCGGGAGAGACAGTCAGACAGACTCCCGCATGCGCCGGACCGGGATCCACCCAGCACACCCACCAGGGGGCGATGCTCTGCCCCTCCAGGAGGTCGCTCTGTTGCAACCAGAGCCACTCCAGCGCCTGGGGCAGAGGCCAAGGAGCCATCCCCAGCACCCGGGCCATCTTTGCTCCAATGGAACCTCGCTGCGGGAGGGGAAGAGAGAGACAGAGAGGAAGGAGAGGGGGAGGGGTGGAGAAGCAGATGGGCGCTTCTCCTGTGTGCCCTGGCTGGGAATTGAACCCGGGACTTCTACACACCAGGCCGACGCTCTACCACTGAGCCAACCAGCCAGGGCCCAGTCTCGTATTTTTTGTGTTAAACTTGAGTGCCAGGTGAGTTGGGATCGGTGGCCCACGGGGGCGGTGGCCTGGGAACGGGTGGCCTGGCCCACACTTCTCCGTGACGGCCCTTCAAGCGTGGGGACGCGCTCAGGACGGGCTCTGCTCCTCACTTCCCAGGTGGCTTGAATAATTAATTTATCAAAAATTATAGCTCGTCCTCCTCACCTGGACATCTATTTCCCTTTCATCCCACTCTGACTGGTCCACGTCCCCGCTTAAGGCGTGGCAGCCAGGTGGGATTCCGGGCTGGAGACGCGCTGTAATGAGCGGGAAGACCGTGAATGGGGTGGTCACGGGGTCACCCGTGGGCAGCACTTTCTCAGGGAACTTGTGGGAAACTAGAAATTACTTTATGAAAGAAATACGTTGTCATATTCTGTGTTAAGATTTTAAACCTATAAAAAAACGATCAGAGAATTTTCTTTTCTTTCTTTCTTTCTTTTTTTCTTTCATCAATAACAGTGCTGGTTTCAACCACTGTGTTGGCAACGTGCATGGATTTTTAGCAAAAAAGCCTTCTAGTTTATTTCTCAGCCAAAGTATAAAGACCACCTTAAATTTCAGCCGTTACGTTGGGGTCCGGAGTCCTTTCTGAGTTGAAAACGTTATAAATAATCTAGTCATTTGGGAATGTGCTTTTCTTTCTTTCTTTCTTTCTTTTTTTTTTTGTTAGACGCGCATCATAAATGCCATCTTAGCTGTGCATACTTATTCAACAAGAGGACAGCAGAATCTAATAGCGACAAGACATTTTAATGAGTAGAGCCATTTTCCTGTTCGAAGTAGAATTTTAAATAAGGCAATCTGTGTTTCTTCCATTTTAAAGTCTATTTCTTAAAAAAAAAATTCCTGATTTTAATGCATTTTGAGTGGAATGGGAATATGATTCAACATCGTCCCCCAGCTGCTCATTCTCAATTGCCTGTTGAGCGGCGATGACGGGGTGACACCAGAATTGTTTGCCCTTCTTGCTTCTGACCCCAGAAGAGTATTTGAAAAGGGCATCCTTTTGTCCTTTGTGCGTGGTCCCGGGCTCGTACCCTGAACATCCTTGGTGGAGGGACACGCTCACAACCAGCTGCAGCCCCTTATCTGCGGCGAATGTGAAATTCTGCATACACGTAAATGCAGGATATGAACAGGAAGCTCAGGTGGCGTGACGGGCACGGTGAGGAGCCCCCACGCCGCCTGGCACGTGGTGGACTCTCCGTCGCTGTTCGCCGCGTGGGTGCTGTGCGTCGGGAGGGAGTGGGTGCTCCCTGGTCGGGAGGGAGTGGGTGCTCCCCGGCCCGGGTGGGTCGCGGCTCAGGCTGGGTTCTGCTGGTCCCTGTCCACTGCTCCGGCGAGAGACACAGGCTGGGCAGCACCGTGGTGTGAGACCTCGTCCCTCCTCTAGGAGCATTATCTCTTGCTCAAAAGCATTACTACCTTTTCTGCAGCATGGCGATATCGTGGTGGCTATAGTTTGATTTGCGATGTGTCAGATACTCTCAAGAGCATACAGGATCTAAAAATACGTAAGTATTCAAGGAAAAAACCCAAGTTATTCTGAACTGTTCACATTGGGAAGAAGCTTATTTAAAAAAAAAATCCAGGAAATCACTTCCAAGGATTAGAGCAGTGTTTATTATTATAGACTCAATGATTATAGGTTCTCTCATCTTCCTTCATACCACACCAAGATGGTTAACTCTTTTGCGGACCAACACGATTTTTTTTGGTGAACTGGCACTGGTCCGTGCACTGGTGGTTGAAAAAAACACTGAATTAGACTATTCTGATATTTCGTAAGAATAATAAGAAAAATTAGAATCCTGGCTATTCATTCCTTTGTTGATGCATGTTGTTTTTAATTGTGAAATTTCAACCTGATCATCACTATTCTTGCAACAGAACTTGGTGACTTGGGCCACGTTCCTGGGAAGGAACCTTCTTCTTGACGTTAGGTTTTGAGTCCCATGATTTAAATTTATACTATTGGGTCCAGACTTTCTCTTTCTTAACAGTTAAAAGAGATGATTATACAAGTTGATAAATCTTTCTAGAGGAAGACTGTGTGTGCTTTCTTTTTACATTTTGTAAACTTGATCTTCCTAAGCGAGGCATTATTGGGTTAAATGCAGACATTATAGTTGTACACTGACTCAAGAAATAGAAATATTCTCACAACATCCAGTTGTTATTGGTTTTGGCTCTTTGGGTGTGTTGGCTTTTATGTCAACCTTAGTTAGCGTTTTCTAAACTTTATAGGATTTTCCTCCAGCAAAGAACTGTCTCTTTTCTGAGAAATAAAACAAAAAACAAACAAACAAAAAAAACCAGGCTTAGAAAATGAGACTGTTTTGTATATTAATTAGGAGATCTTTGAACCTGAAGAGTAAAATGTGTTGATGCTTTGGGTATGGAACAATTATGCATTCGAGGACTTTAATTTTATGCTAATAATGCAACAAGCTTTACATTTTGTTTTGTTTGCATTTCCTGGAGATAACTCGAGGGAGCTCATCCGTCCCTATACGGCACAGAGAATGTCGGATGGCTTCCTGATAGTTAGATCATATCGACGCGCCCATTATCAATCTCTATTACCCACGGTTTGTAATTTAATTGAAAAGAATCCACTGCAGGCAAAAACTCAACACTTCGGCTTTTAGGCTAAAAGCAATTTTTCTCTTTTAAAAATTGCTTCCTCTTATTTAATTTTGTAGTTCACAGAAATGGAGAAAGTCTCATCCCGGAGCTGAATTTTTGAACACGCCAAGCAGATCACCCTCTAGAACTAAAATAACTTCCAAATAAGAATGGCTGATAGCCTATCACTGGGCTAATACTCCCTCATGTAACCCAACGAGAGAGACAGCCACACAGTGTGCTGACCCTGTCTCCCCACAAAGATGCCCACAGGGAGAGCGCTGACATGGTATGGGACCAGACTGTTGTAAAACCAGACGCCTGGCAATATTGGGTAAGGTGTTGCATTTTTATCTTATTTCAGTGTGCTCACTCTATACTCCTTTCGGCGGACCTGGGCAAGCTCAGGGTTTCCAATCGGCCACCTCAGCATTCCAGGTTGGTGTTCTAAACACTGAGCAACCTCAGGGCAGGCTCCTCCAAAGCCCAATTCTTAAAACCATCTGCGTGAGCTTAGCTTCACAAAGAAAGAGCCTGGAGCCCCAGGAAGAGTCGCACGTGTCTAAGCGACACAGTCAATTGGGCGAAATAAAAGGAAGTCTTGGATTTACTAGTCCGTCTCTCTGATTTAAAATCTGTTCCTGATGCTGACGTTTTGATGATATCAGACGCCTTGCGTAAATGTCAAGGTGATGAGAAAAGATTGTGTGAGCCCTCACTTGTCTTCAGAGATTTCTGAGCAAGTAGCAATACCGGTTTTCCCCCGTGTGTAAGACATTCCTGTGTATAAGACACACCTTCATTTGGGGGCCCAAAATTTGGAAAAGAAATGTAAAGTGATTGAACTCGACTATGATTCATCATAACAGTCGTACAACTCCTCATCACTGTCAGAACTCCCCTCTGCTAGCTTGTCCTCTGTGTCTGAGGACGAATCACTGTCTCCATCTACTGCCGCATCCTCAGTTCCATCGATGGCGTTTGAAGTGCCACAACCCCTGTGTAAGACGCACCCAGTTTATAGACCCCAAATTTTTTGGAAAAAAGTGCGTCTCATAGGTGGGGAAATACGATAATTCTTCTCCCAGGATGGTGAGAACGTGGCTCTGGGTCATGAGTCTGGTGGGACTCCAGACAGCCCGGGGGCCTGGCTGAGCCCACAGCCCAGAGCCTCCTTCCCGGCCTCCTCAGGGGCGGCCTTGCTCAGGCTTGATAGTTTTCTCCCTGGCTTTATTATTTATTATTATTATTATTTGAAAAATAATTTTAAAAAATGCCATGGTATGTGTGACTTTTTTTTTTTTTTTTTTTTTTTTGTATTTTTCTGAAGCTGGAAACGGGGAGAGACAGTCAGACAGACACCCGCGTGCGCCCGACCGGGATCCACCCGGCACACTCACCAGGGGCTACGCTCTGCCCACCAGGGGGCGATGCTCTGCCCCTCCGGGGTGTCGCTCTGCCGTGACCAGAGCCACTCTAGCGCCTGGGGCAGAGGCCAAGGAGCCATCCCCAGCGCCTGGGCCATCTTTGCTCCAATGGAGCCTTGGCTGTGGGAGGGGAAGAGAGAGACAGAGAGGAAGGAGGGGGGAGTGGAGAAGCAAATGGGCGCTTCTCCTATGTGCCCTGGCCAGTAATCGAACCCAGGACCCCTGCACGCCAGGCCAACGATCTACCAGCTGAGCCAACCGGCCAGGGCCATTTGTGACTCTTTAAGTGTGTAACATCGACGGCCAATTTCTATTTTGCTAGGTGGTGCTATGTTATACTACGTTATATTGGATACGATATTATATATCTATATATAATGTATAGATACAATGTTTTGAAATCTATATGGCCAGCACATGTATCACTAACTTGTACTTGCCCTGGCACTTGCTGGGTATCCTCTGTGGTCCCCTGTGGGTCCCTCCCTGCCCTTTCCCGCCCTGCCTTGTGCTCTGTCCGGGAGGCTCGCCTTCAGGGTGAGTCCCTTGCCTCTGGGCTCGGGGTTGGGCTGGGTCGATGGACGCCCAGGCAGCTGAGAAGGAAGGGATTGAGCCCGGGGGCGGGGCGGGGCGGGGCGGGGGGAGCTGCTTCTCCTGGCGACCCCTGGTGGGGGTTAGAGGGCTGACTGCCTGCCTTCCACTGCTCAGACCCCAGGTCCCAGCTCAGGCAGGTGAGCCTCGCTGTGTCTCGCTGCTCAAGGTCTAGCCCAAGGACTGCCATCTCCCCTGGTTCCTACCCGCTGCTGGCCCTGATGAATCGCCCTTTTATTAAAGGCTCTGCAAACCACCCATTTTTCCCCGTGCCCTCTATTTTCTGTCTGAACCCCGAGAAATACTACTTGTAACACTGCTGGCGTGAGAGAGTCATCCCCCCACATTTCACGTCAACATAGGGTATTACTCGCGTTTTTAATCACCTCCCGGCTCCGGAGGGGAAAATGGTCTCTTGTTTGAATTTATATTTTTTTGATTATTATTGAGTTTGAACATCTGTTCATATGTTAATTGGCTATTTGCATATTTCTCTTAATTGCTTGTTAATATTCTTTACCCATTTTTCTTTTGGGTGATTTCTCTCTCTCTCTCTTTTAAATTCCTATTAAGAGTGGACGATTTTTTCCCCCTTATAATATTTTCCAGCGGATTGTTATTGGTATCTGTGAAGATTGCTGCTTTCATATTTTCCTCTTCTTCTGAACCATTTTGTGAGTTTCCATGGACTGCAGTGGGGGTCTCGGACTCGTCTCACTAGTGTGACCTGCACCAGAAATCAGAACGACAGTGCTTTCTCTTCCTCTTTTTTATTTTTGTGCCATGTTTCTCTAGACCCCAGGTCGGCAAATCGCGGCTCGTGAGCCACCTGCGGCTCTTTGGCCCCTTGAGTGTGGCTCTTCCACAAAATACCACGTGCGGGCGCTACCTCCATAAGGAATGTACCTACCTATATAGTTTAAGTTTAAAAAATTTGGCTCTCAAAAGAAATTTCAATCGTTGTACAGTTGATACTTGGCTCTGTTGACTAATGAGTTTGCCGACCGCGGCTCCAGCCTGACTTACCACGCCGGCTGGCTCTTCCAAAATTGTTGGACCGTAGGGGTGTTCGTGGACACTCAGTCTTGTTTCTGACGCTCACTCTGCTTTTCCCAGAGTGTTTCACGCCGACGCCCCGAGACAGCCCTTGGGTAAAGTGCGGACTCCTGTGGGAGGCAGGGGGGGCCCCCGGGTCCCAGGGCCCAGGCGCGTGTTCGGGCTCTGAGGTGGCTGTCTTCTCGGTCCCTGCGTGGCGTAGCTCTGGTCCTGAATCTTGTGTCGTACGTCATCCGCTGGGTAGCTTGCGTGGGTCCCGCAGGGCCCAGAGACAGAGCTGCTTCGTAACAAGATAGCTGGGCCACCATGGTTTCAGGCAGAAACCCCGAGTTAGTGGAAGGCTCACTTAGGGGGCCCCTCCTTGAGGCTTACTAGTGTACAAACACAAGCCACTGTGTCTGGCATGGAAGGGCCTGTCGGACTCATCCGCCACCGTGGCACACTTTGCTCTCAGAAAAAACAACTGAGGTTAAAAAACTCACTCTGGTGGAAGGGTGGGTGTCAGGAAACCATACTGTTCTTTTCTCCTTTCTCCTCTGTTTAATGTGTGTGCTTGCATGAGGATGTACAGAGACACACACAGACACAGAGATGCACAGAGACAGACACACAGACATAGACACACACAGACCCTGACATAAACACACATGTAGACACACACAGACACTCACAGACACACACACACAGACCCAGACATAAACACACACATAGACACATAGAGACTCACACAGACACAGATACACACAGACACACACACAAACATAGACACAGTCACACACACAGACATAAACACACACATAGACACACATAGACACACACATACACACCCACACAGACACGCACAGTTAGACACACACACACACACACAGACAAATAAACAAGACATTCCAGCAAACAAAGACCTCGAGTGAGCCGTCTTCTTTCCCGCTCCTGCTCCCTTGTCCCTGTGTTTCCCTCTCTCCTTCCCTTTCTTCCCGGGGACGCTGGTCTCCAGGAAAACCTTCCGCGATGACTGCTCTTCTCCCATTCCGGTGACCCGTTAAAAGCGATGCTTATTTGTTGATAGAAACCAGGTTCGTATTAGAGGACACCTGTGACCTCTAATAGGAGAGGGAGGGACCCGGTTTTACACATGGCTGCGCTGGGAACGCGTGCGGTCCTGTGCTCGTGCACGTGAAGGGGAGCCCTCAGACCAGATGGCGGACGGCACCCCCGCCGGCCTTGGGGAAGCTCAGACGTCCCCCTCCGCACTTGCCCGCGTCCCACCGGGCCTTCGCTTTCCCTCCCGATCAAATCCGTTATTCCTGGAGCGTTGAAGAAGAGTCATCTGTCTCGTTTATTCAACTTCTCATTGCATTTTCTTTAATTACTACGCATGGAACTGCATGTCTTTCAGCAAGGCTATAAGGCTGCGTGAGTGTTGATCGACTTTGTTTAAAAGATGAAAATTAATCCCCATTTATGGCTGCTAGGGTTATATTCATTTTAAATCACACACACACACACACACACACACACACACACACACGAAATGACTGCAAATAAACTCTTAGAAAATAACTCACAAATTGGTAATGACTTATGTGGCGAATTAAAAGACAAAAGACAAAGTCTCCTATTTTTACGGCATTTCTTTTGTTAGCTCAGTTAAGCCAGAGGTGTGGGTACAAATTTAAGTCATGTTCCTAGGTTCATACAGAATTACAGAAATAGCTAGCCATCCTTTCAGTCATGTATCTTTTCATTTTTCATGAGATGGCTTTCATTTCTGAAGTTAGACCCCCCCCATATTTTTTTTTAAATATTTTATTTATTGATTTTTTGTGAGAGAGAGGAGTGAGAGAGATAGAGAGAGAGAGAAGGGGGAGGAGCAGGAAGTATCAACTCCCATATGTGCCTTGACCAGGCAAGCCCAAGGTTTCGAACCGGTGACCTCAGTGTTCCAGGTCGACGCTTTATCCCACTGTGCCACCACAGGTCAGGCCCCCCCCCCCATATTTTTAAGAGACAAGACCCCATGACTTGATGCTAAATGTAATGACATCCTGATTTTTTTTAAATTTTATTTATTTTTTTGAATGAGGAAGGAGGTGATGTCTGGCACAAGGCCTTTTCCCCGAAGCATCTATAATAATAAAAAAAAAATCATCATCATTGCTAGTGAGTCCAGAGACTTGACTTTCTGGAAGTAGTCAGGTCGTCTGGGACGAAAAACGCACATTGCATCATGAGCCAACCCGTGGCAAGGATTCCAGCGGAAGAGTCGCTGTGTTTTCAACGTCAGGAGGACCGCGTTTCACACCCTTTGTTACATCCTGCCTCTCACTCTTATCTTTCCCGTGAGCGCTGAATCTCAGGAAAATCTACCGGGTGTGTGTGCCGTGGAAAGGCGACCTCCCGAACCAGTATTTTCACAGATAAGATCAACAGTCCCTGGGTCAAACTTTTGAAATTTAGATCGGAGGGGAAGCTGACGAATGCAAGGCCGGTGGTGCTGACTTTTATCCATTTCCCCAGCCTCTATGTTCTATTCCAGTCCCCGAGGGACCAGAAGACAAACAGCGTCACTTCAGTCCTCCGGATTAAACCGCTGTGGTGTATGCAGACACTCGGAATGCCTTTGGGGCTTTTGCGTCATGAACGCGTGGGGAGGTTGGTGGTGGTGCGGGGGCGGGGGGCTCGCCTCATATCTGTGTTCGGAACCTTTGTCTTGGGTTAAAATTTTGAGTCGAAAGTTTCATGTTGACACCCCTGAAGCAGGGCCTCATTGTTCGTGATTCGGACGGAGGGCACGCTCTAGTTCTAAAGTGTGTTTCAGTCCATGCCTTTTTTTTTTTTTTCAAAGTCAGCATCGAACGCTGTATGTGCGAGACATCGGCGATCAAAGTCTGTAAAGGCTACACTCTTTCTTAAGCGTTCAAAAGGTGTTTTAATTAAGTGTTCAGAATTGCTTTTGGGTCGTCTTCACCATTCTTCAGTGCTTTATTTCCATTCAACAGAATAGCAATTAAAATTAAAATTTAAAAGAAATAGCCACAGTCGGTCATACTTTTATTAACTTGAGGTAGATAATGAACCTGTCCCCTCTGAAGACGGAGCTGAAATCTGCCGAGAGGCTGGGGACGGGGTATTTTAATTAAGGGAACCCTTATTTGCAAACAGCCAGCGTCACTCCCTTCGACTTACAATGCATACGAGTGCATTGCCCCAACCAGCCTAATAGAGATTTAATACTTGTGTTTAAGGAGCAATTTGTCATAAATTAAGAGCCTTCGCCTAGTGCATTTCAAGGATGTGATTCTTTGCAGAGTTTTCTGTTGTGAAGGAATGCACGAAACACGAAAATTATATAATGTTCGTACAACTAGGAAAAAGCCTGCTTTGTGATTAAACCTTGGCCTCGTTCTCAGCTGTGCAGAACCCTGTGCAAAAGTTCAGGTTGAATAAAGACGTAACGAATGAATTGTCACTGAGGTGTTCTTAATTTCTTTTCTTTTCTTCTTAAATCTTGAGCGATGGCTTCCGTGTTTAAAGAGTGTTTTAGCATGCACAACACAACTCCGAAGACATCTGTTCTGTCGATGATTCAGAAAGGAGGCCGGAGGGTGGGGGATGGGGGTGGGGGGGAGGGAGGAGAGGGCAGAGGGGGATAGATGGTGATGGGGAAGATGGGACTTGGGGTGGTGGACACACTACCCGGACAGATGAAGTGTTATAGAATTGTGCACCTGGAACCTGTGTAATTTTATCAACCAATGTCACCCCAATAAATTCAATTAAAAAAAAAAAGCAAGCCACAGAGGCCTACCCCAACCACACTCTACATAGTGAGTGACAAGCAGCATTGATAGATAAATGATGTGTTCTCTACTTGGGGGTAGGGGTAGCAACTTTTCTTTTTAGTTGTTTACAGCATTAATATCTAGTTAGAGGAAAAGTATTAAAAAGCCCCCACCCCTGTTTTTGGTAGTTTTCTGAAGTTAGAAGCAGGGAGGTGGAAAGACAGACTCCCGCATGCGCCTGACCAGGATCCACCTAGCATGCCCACCAGGGGGTGATGCTCTGCCCATCTGGGGCGTTGCTCCATTGTAACTGGAGCCATTCTAGTGCCTGAGGCAGAGGCCATGGAGCCATCCTCAGCAGCTGGGCCAACTTTGCTCCAATGGAGACTTGGCTGTGGGAGGGGAACAAAGAGACAGAGAGAAAGGAGAAGGGGAGGGGTGGAGAAGCAGATGGGCACTTCTCCTGTGTGCCCTGACCGGGAATTGAACCCGGGACTTCCACATGCCAGGCCAATGCTGTACCACTAAGCCAACTGGCCAGGGCTGCTGGCAGATGAACTTTTAAACATCATTATGAAATGTCTCTTTTTATGTTTAATAGTAGTATTTACATAATATCTCTCTGTTTATTTTCTGGTCAACCTTCCTGAATGCTTATATTTCAGATGTGCTGACTTTGGCAACATAGGGTTGACTTTTTTCTTCTTCTTCTTCACCTACTGGTACGAACTCTTTCAATGGGCATATTTAGTCCATTTACATTTAATGTGCTTCTTGATATATTTGGAATTCAATTTACTGGCTACAACAGCATGCATCCTTACTTAACAAGAGTCTAATTAAATTAGTTGTCTACCGCTTCCCAGACAATGTTCGGGTTTTAAGGACACATGAAGTTCGTTTATCCCCTTTGACCATTGGAGGGATTGCTGTCATGTTTATATTATATGTGTATTTAAACTCCACAACCTATTGTTATTATTGATGTTGTTATATTGATATTAGCGCTCATATTTATCTTTCCGCTGTTCTTCATTTGTTCCTGCATTTCTGTCTTTCCATCTGGGAACCTCTTCAAAGGATGCCCTTTGGTATTTATTTTAGTGCCAGTCTGCCGGTAACAAATGCTGCCTTTTTGATGCCTTTATGCTGGATGGGTATTTGCTCCG
This sequence comes from Saccopteryx leptura, assembly GCF_036850995.1. NCBI lineage: Eukaryota > Metazoa > Chordata > Mammalia > Chiroptera > Emballonuridae > Saccopteryx > Saccopteryx leptura. Next base: position 78,791,945 of record NC_089513.1, on the reverse strand, counting down.
TGTACAAACCACTAAGTTGCCGACAACATCTTCGAGCACTTCACGCCATCATCCCGTGTCCTCCTGGCTCCCGGGGTTTCTGCTGGGGACATAGCTGTCACCGCGCCTGCCTTCGCAGGTCACGCGCTTCTCTGTCTGGCTCTTCTTGGGCCTTAGACTTTGTCATTTGGCGGTTGTATGGCCAGCGGTCACGGCCATCGTCACGGCCACGCACAGGCAGGTTCGCGTTGGATTCGGATAGACGGTAATGAAACTGTGGAGCCAAGACAGGGTGGGCCATGCGTTACCTTTAATCCCAGCTTGCACCCGGCGGGCGAGTAAATACACACAGCGGGGAAACACTTCCTTTTCAATCCAGGGCTCCCAAAGCCACCGACTTTCTCCCAGTTTTCCCTAGAATCAAAGGCCCCACGAGCTCAAGCCCTTCTGGTTCCTATCTCCTTTTCTCTAAACAAACTGGCTTCTCCTTCAGCACTCCACCATCTTGGCTGCCTCTTCTACAACAACCTGGTCTCTGCAAAAATGGCCTCCTAGCTCCTCCTCCTTCCTTCTTCTTAAAGCTTTTCGGCGGGACAACCCCCTCCTCTAGCACACGTTAGCATAACCAAGCCACTTTCCCAAGCAGGAAGGTAATCAGCCGCCCTATGTGGGCAGCAGCCACTTTTAACAATAAACGTGAGCAAAATCAAATAACACAAATTTTACAAACTGATTGGCTCCACAGCAGTTCTACAAGGACGTGACTGACCGGCCATGTGTTTGTTCCGCTTGGAGTGTGTTCTCTCTCACCTGTTCTGGAAACTTCTCAGATGGCGTCTGTCTCTTCCTCACACAGCTGCCGCCCCGGTTCCTCTCGAATTCACTTCTGAAGCTCCTGGTTACACGGACGCTGGAATCGTACGATTGCTGGTCCCTCTCGCACACTCTCCTGTATTCCCTCCTCTTTGTTCTTCGTCCTCCAGTCAGACTGTCTCTGCTGCCTTTATCTCGCAGCACCAACCCTCTTTGTACCTGTGCTGAATTTGCTGTTGAACTCAGCTGTTGAGTTTTTAATTATAATTATTGTATTTTTCCGGTTATAGAATTTCTACTTGGTTCTTTTTTTAAAAAAAATGGATTACCATTCTCCCGGTAGACGTCTTCTCCTGGTAAAGCTATCTTGTCACATATATATTTTTTTGATCACGTTAATTCTTGTTCAATAACTCTAATAACTGCATTATCTGTGCCCCTGTTCCTCGTGCCTATTTTCTGTCTGATTTCTTGGTCTACCTGGCAATTTTTAATTGACTGTGAGACATTTGGTGTGAAAAAGGGTAGAGCCACTGCCTGACTCTGCTTTTCTCTAATGAGGGTTCCCCTTATACAATGGTAGGCAGCCAGAATGTGGGCAGAGCAAGGCAGTCCAATCCTCGTAGGACAGAAAGGAGTCTGAGGTACCAAATTCGTCAAGTTCTAGAGTCATTGTCCCGGGTCTAACTTGGCAAGTTACTTAAGATTTCTGTTCCTCAGTTTTCTCGTGAATAACCCAGGGAAAATAACGGTGCTTTCCTCACAGGTGGTTAAGAAGATTATACGAATTACTACCACGTGAAAAGTATTTAGGCTCCCTAATACCTGACACGTACTAAGGGGTCAGTAAGTGTTTGCTAGGGTAGCCATTAATACTTGCTCCAATTGGACAAAACCTGAAGGCCAAACTTTCCTCCCTGCGTCCCTGCCTTTAACCTGTATTAATTGGAGTGGCTACTGGTGGAACACGAGAGGAGAAAGAGGAGACCTTGCTAGAGGCCTGGGGTCAGGGAGTAGGTGGGGTTGTTCACACTGAGAAGCTCTTGGGTAGATACTGTATTGATAACGGACTGTGAGAGGTAATGTAAGCATCTCAGTGCTGGCCTACGGTTATCCCAGACCACTTCCTGCATGTGACCCAGTCGAGTCCGGTCATGCTCAGAGGCGTTTCATAGTGCAAGGCTTGCACCGTGGTGGCAATTTCTGGGACTGGCTAATGTCTCACCTGCAGCCTCCGGAGCGGGAGGGCGGGGCGGTCAGAGGAAGCCGGCCTCGGGAAGAGGGACAGTCTGGTCTCTGACGTTCTCTCCATCCGCCCCTCGGGCTTTGCCTTTTCCTTCCTCCCAGATCGAGGCTCCAGGAACAATGTCCCATCAAACCGCGATGTCATTAGAGAACTTCCCAACGAAGGCTTCTTCCTCCCCCTCAATCGGAGTCACTCTTCGTCGGATCATTTCCGTGTGCTGGGATTCGAGGTACGTGATTACGCCACAGACACTGTACACGCAGCCATCTGTGTCCCGACGGGTGATAAATTGATCATCACCTCGCGGGCTAAGCCAGGCCGCGGGGAGGCAGTTACTATCGCCAAACCTTAATTAAGTCGGCCGTCCACGCGGCAGATAGCACAGGCCAGCTCTTCGGTCGCCCGTGGTAACCCGCGGATCTCTGCGAGCCGTTACTCCCTAACATGTTCGTTTCGCAGGGAAATCGGTTTCTAACATCTCGCCGTCCAAGTGCCTCCAGGAAGACGCGGCTTCTAAACCCGACACGCGTGTCTCAACAATACTCGCCAGAACAAGAACACCGCTCAGCCATCATCATCACATTGAGCAGGGTGACGGACGTCCACGGAGGGACGGCCAGGGACCGGAGCTGCCCCCCTCTGTGTCCCCGGACAATGGAACAGCTTGAAAGCGTGGCCCCGCCCACTTCCCGGCAGCAGTCGGGCACTGGGGCGAACACCTCCCGGTCCGAGAGCTTCTGAGATCAGAGAGCTTCTGAGACCCGGCTATGTTGCCAAGTCTTACGTGGAATAAAGTCACCGTGGAATCAGAACTCGCAGAAGGCACCGCTTCAGGTTCATGAACAGAAAAAGCAAGATCTTGAAGAAACCAATAGACTGCTCACAAAAATGAGGGGATATTCCAAAAATGAATATGAAATGATAAAAAGAAGAAGCCTTTGATTTTTTTTTTTATCAAACAAGAACATCCGAAAAGCAAACGCCGTGTCAAAGAAAGTTGTTGGATTATGCAAATGAGATGCAAAGCCAACTTCGATCTCATTGGTGGAAACGCACCACCTATACCAAAGGCGGAGAGTCCTGGAGCCTCTGCTCGGCCCCTGATCCCCCCATTTCTGTGAGCAGTGTACTATCAGCAGATGTGTTTTTTTTCTTAAAATTTTTTATTTAAAAACAGCATTTAATTTAAAAAAAATTTTATTAAAATTTTTTTTTTTTTTTTTTTTTTTTTAGTTAACTTATCCTGGGTTTCATTGTGAAAAGTCACTGAGTTACCACCTCAGCGATTCTTCCCAGAGAACTTGTATTCCGCAAAGGTCAAAGCTCGAGCGTAGACCCAGTCCTGCTTTCCGCGGCACTTCTGGGGTGCGACGTTTAGAGAGGGAAATGCTGGCTCCCCCCCCCCCCCCCATGGTACATTCTGAATTCATATGAATATCCATTCCCAGGAACGATCGATTGTATTGTGTGGGCGGTTCTGTCTCTCAAGGAAAGAGTTTTCTTCTATTTAATCTCAGGAAGTAGGATCAGCTCTGCCCCAGTATTAGCCCAAGGAAACACTTCCTGTATTTAAATGAGGCAGCTCGCAAATAGTTGGGAGAGGTCTTAACTGATTAGCATTCCCGCGGGAAGTTTGGGAAGGCATCCGTCTGCGCCCCAGTCCACACCTACCCCTGGCAGGAACGTGGAAGGGATTTTGTGCTGTTTCTCTAGGTCAGGGGTCCCCAGACTTTTTACACAGGGGGCCAGTTCACTGTCCCTCAGACCGTTGGAGGGCCAGACTATAAAAAAAAACTATGAACAAATCCCTATGCACACTGCACATATCTTATTTTAAAGTAAAAAAACAAAACGGGAACAAATACAATATTTAAAATAAAGAACAAGTAAATTTAAACCAACAAACTGACCAGTATTTCAATGGGAACTATGCTCCTCTCACTGACCACCAATGAAAGAGGTACCCCTTCCAGAAGTGCGGTGGGGGCCGGATAAATGGCCTCAGGGGGCCGCATGCGGCCCACGGGCTGTAGTTTGGGGACCCCTGCTCTAGGTGTTCAACGGCAGCACGACGCTTCCCAATCATTTCTTCCGTTCGTCTTCTCAAAAATCAAAATGCACAAAGGAAAATATGGTCGTTAAGCTCTAGGACAGGACACAGCGACTCAGCCGAGGCAAGGGTTCCTGACGGACGAGAAAGGTTCTGGCTGCCCTCATCTTTATTCAGAATAGTCTGGGAGACTGACCTCCAGAAGAAATGGGCTTCTCTTTATGACAGCTTGCTCCTTGAGGTCAGGGACGTGGACGGTACATCCTCCCTCCTTTCAGGGTGACAGGATGTTTGCTTTGGCTTTTGACATTGAACTCACTAAATTTAATAAAAGGGCCAGGAAGCAGGAAAGGCAGGAATAAGATTAAGAACATTTTAAAAATATATACGTATACACAGTGCATTATTATTTCCAAAGAGAAAATCATATCTAACATTATACAGCAAATTTTAACAGACTTACAGGAGGTGCTGTGTCATATTTTTAATCAGAGGAATACGCTGTCAGTTGAAATGCTCAGAAAGGAGATCGTGACGGTGGCTAATATTTATTGAACCCTTAAGCGAGACATAGTCTTTACCTCTAGGTACATTGCCTTCCAGAGCTGGGTTCTGCTCCTCATTTTTTTTTTCTTCCTTCAACAATCTGCCTTATCACGGGGTGACTGGCTGTATCGCAGGCCCAGCTCATTGCTTCCAGTCCTGGGGACGAGGGGATATGCTGGTTTTCATACACATCTCCGGGGTGGCACCTCTTAGCAGTGTTTCATCAGATGAGGCCAAAAACCTGCCAGGAAATTCTGGCCCTACTGACCTCCTGCTTCCCAGCCGGGCTGGTTCTCCACTTCTCAGATGTGCGCCCTGAGGGTTTTGAAGAGCTGGCGGGGCACTGAGCTTGGTTAAACACTATGCGTGAGCCGTCACAGGGACAACCGGTATTGGGACTCACTCACCACACAGGGGACAGGGGTTGAGCTGGTGGGGGCTTCTCAACCATCTTGAACCTCTTTGTGTGAACAAGCCGGTGGAGAACTCTACTGGATTTGGGAAAGAAACTGTCTCCTGCATCATGACCTCACGGTGAGTGACAAAGTCGTGAGCGGCTAACCAGGCAGGAAAAAGTGCGCTTTCTGACCGTTCTCGGGGCTGGTGCAGGGTCAGCGTCCAGCGAACTTGTGTTGAGTGAATGGACAACACTGCCGTGAAGGGAAGTTTTTCAGGACGTTAGATCAAAATACCCCAAATGTGATCTTCTCAAAAGAACATTCACCCTGGGTGTCCTCGTGTGACTGGGGAGCGCAGTGCCAGGGGCTCTGGGGACACGGGGTCACCACATGCATGCTTTCTCTCAGGGTCCGTGTGTCCGTTTGCTAGTATACTCTCTAGTCCGAAGGAGGCTGGTGTCAGTGGGGACCGATGTGGCTTTTTTGATCTTTGAAACTTTTTTTTTTTTTTTGTATTTTTCTGAAGCTGGAAACGGGGAGAGACAGTCAGACAGACTCCCGCATGCGCCCGACCGGGATCCACCCAGCACGCCCACCAGGGGTGACGCTCTGCCCACCAGGGGGCGATGCTCTGCCCCTCTGGGGCCTCGCTCTGCCGCGACCAGAGCCACTCTAGCGCCTGGGGCAGAGGCCAAGGAGCCATCCCCAGTGCCCGGGCCATCTTTGCTCCAATGGAGCCTTGGCTGTGGGAGGGGAAGAGAGAGACAGAGAGGAAGGGGGGGTGGAGAAGCAAATGGGCGCTTCTCCTACGTGCCCTGGCTGGGAATCGAACCCGGGTCCCCTGCACGCCAGGCCGACGCTCTACCGCTGAGCCAACCGGCCAGGGCCTGAAACGTTTTTGTTGGCTTCCTTGCCTCCTACAGTCAAGAACACCTCTGTGTGAGGACAGCCAGGGGCGTGTGTGTGTGTGTGTGTGTGTGTGTGTGTGTGTGTGTGTGTGGTCTGAGACGGGTCACCTGCCCTGCATTTCTCATCTACAAAGAAAGGGGTTGTAACAGGTGTGCCTTGCGGTCGATTTGAGCTGTGATCCTGCGTTTTCTCCCTTCTTCCCCCCTTTCCTGTTGCTGGCAACCCACCTCTGAAACTGGGTTTTTCATCTGCTGCCGTCTACAGAGTTCCTGATTTAACAACTTAGATGCAGATGGGAAGAATACGAAAGAAAATGAGAGCGTGATGGTGGGGAGGAGGCAATTGGAGTAAGACTGATTCCTTGGTCTCTATTTTAAGGTGTTTACTCAGACGAAGAAGGGATTCCCCGACAGGAGACACAGCAATGGTTTCCTCCTGCCGTTGAGAGGATCCGTAATGTTTCCACACAGGCTCGTGGGACCTCGTCTCTGGCAGTCCCGGGCAGGACTGCCTCCCCTAGCTGGCTCCCGTCTCTACCCTGACTCACACCCTTGGCAGGATGGCACCCACTGCCCCCTTCGGGGTGTCCTGGGACGAGATTCTCAAGACAGATGCTCTTGAAGAAAAGGACCTGTAGGCTGCCATTGCCTCTCGGCCAACATATGTCCACGTCTGTGTTTGTTTCTGTAGGTTGTTGAATGAACAAGGACGTGCTTTTCCCAGGTCTAGGAATGGTCCTCTTGGTATAAGCAGCCACTGAGCGGCCCTGCCATCGTCACGCTCCCCAGCCAGGCCCAGCTGTGATCAAGTTCGTTGGCTTAGAGCAGGGGTCGGGAACCTCTTTGGCTAAGAGAGCCATGAACGCCACATATTTTAAAATGTAATTCTGTGAGAGCCATACAATATGTTTAACACTAAATACAAGTGAATGTGTGCATTTTAGGTAAGACCAACACTTTTAAAGCACAATAAGTCTCTGAATTCTTTTTAATAACGTTGTTATGCTGTTGCTAACCAATGATGAATAAAGTACTTCTTACCATTAATGCGACTTCTGGTGCTGCATGGTTTTGCTGATGGCTTTGTATTCTGGTTGATACGTGGTGAGGTTAAGTTTCATGCAAGCGTTGAGACATCCATCCATTAAATGTGATCATAGGTTGATCTTAACGTTCTTTAGATGTGAGAAAGACTGCTCACATGCATACATAGAGCCAAACACTGTCAGTAAAGCAATACTCACATGCTGCAGTGTGTGGTATGTGACGGGAAGCACGTTCCAAGTTTTGACCATCAGCTGGTCCGCAGGTTGAAGTTTTTTCATTTCTCCCCACTTGTGTTTGCTCGCCAACTCTGCTTGCTGTCATGCAAGTCTTTCCAAATCTTCATTCAGTGACTTGAACTTACTCACCCACATGTCTGAGGCCTTCAGGTCAGCAGCTTGTAGCTCAAAATCTCTGACAGAGACACCGGGGATGTAACTCAGGTCAGCACTGTCCACTGCACACTCGTGTGGATGGGTGATGAACTTAAAAAGATAAGTGCGCTCACGAAATTCTCCAAAGCGTGCTTTGAATGACTGCAGGAGATTAGATGTGAAGCCCGCTAGCTGATGGAGATCAAGATGTTGAGCAGGATCACTTGCTGTGCATGCCTCTTTAAACTCTCCCAGTTTTTCAAAGTGTAGTAAACAACCTGTTTCAATGTCAGCGATGAAGAGTTCCAGCTTGTTTTCAAATGCAAACACTGCTTGTTGAAGGGATAAGACTGTATTTCCAACGCCTTGCATTTTCACATTGAGCTGGTTCAGATGTTCAGTCATGTCCACGAGATAGTAGAACTTCAGGAGCCACTCAGTGTTAGCTAACTCAGGATGCTCGATGTTTTTCATTTTAAGAAAAGTCTGGATTTCGCTCAGACAAGCCGTGAAACGGCTGAGCACCTTCCCTCTTGACAACCAATGCACATTGCTGTGCAGAAGCAGACCAGGATAATTATTCCCAACTTCATCCAGCAGTGTTTAAACTGGTGATCATCTAAAGCTTGGGCAACAATAAAGTTGACCACCCGAATGACCAGTGACATTACCTCACCAAGCTGTTCGCCACACATCTGAGCACAAAGCGTCTCCTGATGTAGGATGCAGTGAAAACTTAGGATGGGTCTCTTTTCATGTTCATGAAGAAGCACTATGAATCCTCTGTTTTTCCCCACCATGCACGAAGCACCATCAGTACACACCGAAATAAGTTTATCCATCGGTAGTTTTTTTCTTTAGCGAACTCAGTGAAAGACTTGAATAAATCCTCCCCTCTTGTTGTCTCTTTCATAGGCAAAACAGCAAGACTTTCCTCACGTAGTGTGTCACCGAGAGCATACCTTGCAATCATGCTGAACTGGGATAAATGGCTTACATCTGTTGACTCATCCAAAGCGAGAGAAAAGAATGGTGCTGATTTCTGTCCTTCACTTGTGTTGCCTCAATTTGATTTGCCATCATGATGGTACGATCATGAAACAGTTCTTGTCAACAGAGCCATGTCTTTTATTCATTTGATTATCTTGTCTTTATCTGAAAAGTTGTCAAAAAGTTCATTGGCAACATCAAGCACGAATGTTTTGGCATACTCCCCATCTGTGAACGGTTTCCATTTCTCACAATTGCTAAAGCACCAGCAAAGCTAGCCGAATTCCAGTCACCTTGTAGGATCCAAACACGGAGTTGCTGCTGACTAGCTTGCACTCTGCACAGTAGCTCTTGACATGCTTTCTTCCTGCTGTCCCCCGCTGGATATTTCGTGTGTCAAAGTGCTGCTTTATATTTGACCGTTTCATTGATGCAATTGTATCATTGTATATTAGACACACTGAAGAACCTGCTCTCTCCACAAAGGCAAATTCCTCTGTCCATTCCTGCTGAAAAGTATGATACTTCTCATCTTTTTTTCTTTTAGTCATCTTCTTCGTCAAAAGGGTTTCTGCAATTAGCTAGTTGACTACTTGATTAAAAGGAGGGAAGTTTACTTCCTGACCTCACAACGACCCGTGCACGTTATGCATTATCCAATAAAAATTTGGTGTTGTCCCGGAGGACAGTTGTGATTGGCTCCAGCCACCCGCAACCATGAACATGATTGGTAGGAAATAAATAAATTGTAATACATAAGAATATTTTATATTTTTAATGTTATTTTTTTTTTTATTAAAGATTTGTCTGCGAGCCAGATGCAGCCATCAAAAGAGCCACATCTGGCTTGGGAGCCATAGGTTCCCAACCCCTGGCTTAGAGCCTCACTTTTTGAAAGCAATCCATCCTGCAATGATCTTTGGAAGTCCATTCCGAGTTTCATCAAGTTCCGCTTATTGAGTTTGGAGACGGTCATGTCCGGTGAACCCTGGAATGTGTGAGGAAAGATTAATGTAGCATCGAAAAAGTAATTCTTCAGAAAACGATGAATAGCACCTTCCTAGGAGCTTCTTGGATTTAAAAAAAAAGATGTCTTTTCAAAAGTTATATTAAAAATATAAATTTTCTCTGTCCTCCCGTGAACCAGGAAATGCGTGCATTGGACAGCAATGCTGTTTACCAGGGTCTAAAGCAACCCCCCGAGTCCCAACCTGCCTCTTGGGTTACATTGGTCTCGGCTGAATCCCAGCAGGGACACCGTGAGAGCCCCACTGGAGAACAGAAACTGCATCCAGGTCCGAACAGACATGCTCAGGTGCCCTCAGTGAGAGAGGTGTTGGCATGCAGAAGATGCTCGGTAAACACTGAAACAAGAAACCTGGAGAGAGCCCGAAGAGCGTGTGGGGTGCGGAGGTCTCTGATGTAGCCTGGCAAACAGCCACTGTCACGGGAAACCAGGGCCCAGCGGCCATGAGACGGGCCCTCTCCCGCCTGCGCTGCTCGGCTGTGTCTGTGGACAGCAAGGTCGCCTCTGTGGGCTTCCGTGTCCCCTCTGTGAAAGGACGAGGTTGTCAGGGGTTTTCTTTGCTCAGACGAAGACTTCTGGGGAATCCTAACACACCCCGGAGGTGAGAGCTGAGCCCTGGGTCGCAGTGGGGAGGAGGCAGCTCAGAGCCTGGACCCCGTGGCACACAGTCTGAGAGCAAGCGGGGGGACGTGACAGCCGTGAGGTCCTCTCCAGCCGTGACGTGTCGGGCAGTGTTAATGACCGGTGGTCCGGGCGGCTGTCTGGAGGCCAGGGGAGGGCACTGCAGGTGACGTTGTGGGACATGCTTCTTATGGGCATCCTCTCCTTTCGGACCTCCTCTGGCCCCTGGACTCTCTAACTCAGCTGGTGGCTCACAACCTACACTGTCTCCTACACCTGACCAAGATCCCCCTCTCTGCCCAGATGCAGCAAGTCACCAAGTCCTCTCAGTGTTTACCTCTGACCGTCTGGACCTGGCCATTCCCTCCCCAACCCCCTCTCTACCCTCTCCCTCGAGGACCCAGGTCCAGGGTGGGCAAAGGCCGAAAGGGAACTGCAGTACTGTTAACACCCGAAAACCACCTTTTTCGTAGGCATTACTATTTATTCCACTCCAGTATTTATCCTAAAGTGATTTTCAGCATTCAAGGTCCTGTCTGCTTTCCCTTCTGAGGAATCGTGTCATTCAGGAAGAGGAAAGTTAAAACCTGCAAGTCAGGGATGTTCAACAAATCTACTCAAGTCTGCCGTTGGGTCCTCTGAGTCAATTTCCAGTTGTTGCTTTGCCCTAACGTGAGCCTCACAGCAGGAGAATGCCACTGTGACCCCCCGCCCCCCGCACTGGCACCCTGGAGAATCTCGGTCAGGAAAGCATGCTTCTTCAGTATCGAATTCTCCCTGGCCTCCAGCACCAGGGCCACCTCCGGCCTGTATGCGACAATGCCACCTGTCCTGCAGTGGCTCAGCTCCAGAGGCTCAGGGCTTGGCAATGGAAACATGCCCCTGACTGATGCAAAGTGCCAACCGGCCCCTGTGCTCATCCGCGGCTGCCCGCTAAGCAGGAAGGGGGCAAGCCCCGCTCTCCGGGAAGAGCACGTGGCCTGGGCTTTCACGTGCTGCCTCGCACATGGCCATTTCGACGGGGCCAGGTGGTGGCAATCTGCCTTCTTTGCCCAGAATTGTCACTCTGGAGAGCAGCTCATTTTGCTAAGTGACAGAGCCGAATCTGTCACAACGGGAGACCACCAGAGCGGTGATTGCTGGCGTGGGTGCGTTTCGACGCGCTCCATGGTAAAGTGTCACTCACGAGCGGTTAATTACTGGTGTCTGTGCATCAAACGATTGTGACTGTGGAGACAGGTGATTATTGTTTGGGACATATATATATTTATATATGTTTCTCAAAACTCCAGCCACGGAGACTGGCCAAAATGACCATCACAAAAGCCCAGCATTGTCTCCATGGGGTGTTGCATTCTGCTTTCCCAACGACCGGAAGAGCCCGCAGGTGTGGGAAGCCACACAGGGACATAGCCCTCTTTTTATTGACAGGACGGATGGGCTTTCTTGGACCATTGTATTCAGGCTGAAACAACTGTGTAGTTCCACCAGGGGCTGCTGTTGAACTACTGAAAAACAAATTTGTATTTTGGAGGAGAAGGGGGTGGACAGCGAAGAAGGGATGGGCATGGGAGAAGAGAAATAGGGAAAAAAAACCCAAAACCTTGGAAGAAAACCTGACATTTCTGTCTGAGGCGGAGCGTGCCTGGCTGGTATCGTGCATGGAAGGTACCGGAAAGTGTCAGTAATAAACACCTGTACCCGAAATCTTCATACTCTTCTGTCTCTGCGCATCAGACCCCAAGGAGAGTCTTCCAATTAGCCGTCAGGGTCTAATTTTGGATCTGAAAACCATGGCGACTGTCAGGCATCTCTCCCCGCGTGTGATATTTATCTTCTCTCCCAAACATGCGGAGGACAGGGTTTTTAATTAATTACCAAGGGTCTCCCATGGTGGTCCCCCTGCCCCCCCCCAACCCCTCATATATTAATATGATGATTTCAACCTTCATTCAGAGGCAGACTTCTGGTTGAAAAATCACAAAAGGTTTGGATGGTGTTCTGTGCTATCAAGAAGCAACACATTCGCTGGTTTTGGGACATCGATCAAGTTGCCCTTTCCTCCATCTTTATTTTTAAAGGCATCTCGTTTAAGTCTATTAAGGAAATCATGAGCTGATTTTTGTTGTTATTGTTTGTTTGATTGGAGGCAGTTCTTTGGCTGTTTCTCTAATTGCGCGTGGAAGACTTGCTTCAAAACTTCTTGTTTGGTGGGTGAAGTGAATTTTCTTCTCTAAAGTGTTTCCCTTCACAGAAACGTGCTGTTCTTCCTCCCTCCCTCCCTCCCTTCCTTCCTTTTCTCCTTCTAATAAAGGAACCTAAAACAGACCATGGAAAGGGGCACATCCCTGAAATGTACAAATCAATTAGGGACAGCAAAGTGAGTTCATCTTTTCTTTCCCTGTCAATATGCTTCTTAATAAAAAAGAATGTGGAATAAAAAGCATACTGTCATTAAAAAAAAAAAGTCTAAGGCCAGGAGTGAGTTGGAGTTACAATGTATGTTTTTAAAATACCAGATTTTAACAATAGATGAAAACGAAAAAGTCATGTCTCCTATAAGAAGAAGTCACCTTTGGAAGAATTCTATTTATTCTAGACAATGGTTATATTTTTACTTACCACTGTTATAGGTTTAGCTAAAAGGTCTCCTCAAACTTCATAAAGATTTATTTCCCCCCTCGATTCACCTTTAGAATATTTGATTACTGGGGGCGATAGGGCAGTCGTTGGAAGAATTATTTGTCTTTCTCTGGAAAGGACATTTCAAACATCATTTGGAAGTCATGGCAATAAAAGGTAAATTCTGAGAGTCTTCTAGGAGGCTTTTAATTATTGGTGATCAGATGTTAAACTGCTGGAAATGCATGAAACTCCTTCTTCTTATAGGGCATCTTATAGGACTGGAGCTAACATGTGTGACTCTTTTGCTACGTGAGGGTTTCTTTTCCTTTTTTTTGTTCTCCAAACCCAGAACCCAGCAGTCGAACGCTCTTTTTTCTAGGTCCACGTGGAAAGTTCCATAACTGCATATCTACCGAGTGAGAAAGGAATTTTTAAGGCTCCGTTGCTCAGGGAGCCACTTGTATGTTTTTCTTTTCCCCCTGTCTTCCCAGTTGTACACGAGCTTCACAAACATCCACCTCTTCCACCCGGATGAATCCTGACAGGTTTTATTTTTCTGTGATTTCCAAGCCTTGGTATAGAAATGCGTCTTAATGGAAACAGCTCTCCTTTCTGGCTTCTGTTTCATTGTCCCCGACTTCTTGACATCTCCGTCGGACACGGGCTTAGAGGCTGTTTTAGTGACGGGATGTGACAGCGTTTTCGGAGCCCGAGTCTGGGTCCTGAGAGACGGGCTCTTCTGGAAGCCGACAGACCGGGCTCAGCCTCCGGGGTGGGGGTGGGGGCACGTGTGGGACCCGTCACCTGCATCACGGCCACCTGCGGGCTAGTCACCGGGCAGGACGGTGGCCGTTCCTGCTGCTCTGCTTCCCGCCCAAGAGGAACAGCCCGAAGACAGACGCTTTCTTCGCTGTTTGATTGGATAGGCTCTGGGCTTGGCTTTGGTTTGAGCTCCTATTTCCTCTCGGCCCAGGATGGGGAGGGAGGTGACCCGTGCAACTGAGGCAGGGTGTCCTCATGGCTGTTAGTCCCTGTCAGGGGTCCCCAAACTACGGCCCGCATGCGGCCCCCTGAGGCCATTTATCCACCCCCGCCGCACTTCCGTAAGGGGCACCTCTTTCATTGCTGGTCAGTGAGAGGCGCACATGGTGCATCCGCATCCGCATCCTGTGCTCCGCACTCCATGTGGCCGCGCCGCAAAGTGCAGGGTCGCTCACGTACAGTACTACTTCCGGTGACGCCGGACGCAGGCATCACCGCTCCGGAAGCGCGTCATATGACGCACATCCGGTCTGCGGCTGCGGCGCCCGAGATCACCGGAAGCAGTGTGAAATAAGCAGAAGTAGGAAGAAAGGCAAAGCACTATGACAATTACTACACAGTACAATGGCCCCCATACTCCCCCAAATGTTCAACAACATAATGGCCCCTATAACCTCCCTTTGCCCAAAAGTCTCCCCCCACATTACTACACACCATGTTTCCCCTATTATAAGACCCTGTCTTATATTAATTTTACCCCCAAAAGACGGGGGCTGTCTTATTTTTAGTTCCCATTGAAATACTGATCAGTCTGTTGATTTAAATTTACTTGTTCTTTATTTTAAATACTGTATTTGTTCCCGTTTTGTTTTTTTACTTTAAAATAAGATATGTGCAGTGTGCGTAGGGATTTGTTCATAGTTTTGTTTTTTTTTTATAGTCCGGCCCTCCCATCGGTGGGACAGTGAACTGGCCTGGCCCCCTGTGTATAAAGTTTGGGGACCCCTGGTCCCTGTTGTATTTTCCCGGGAAGGCTGAATGCGCACAGGGAAGGAGGTGCCCAGGGAACCCGTGTGCAACACGGAAGCTCTGGGGAAGATGTTGTTTGTGCTACTGGGGTGCTTTGGAGTTAGAAAAGGGTTATTTGAGGGTGTGTGTGTGTGGGGGGGTAGTCGGAATAAAAAGGAGACGGGGTGCAGGGAAGAGAGGCGCAACAGAGCAGGTCAGCCCTCCCTCGCGCTGGAAAGCCGACCTTTGGTCAGTCAGGTGCGCGCCGAGGAGCGGAGCGTCCCGGGCTGGTTCTCCAAGTCCTTCCCGGCTCCCGGTACCTTCACCACATGTCTGATGGGGAAACCGGAGCCAATTACCATAATAGGTGGCGGTTTGTGGGGGTTTGTTCTTCATCAGACAGTTAAAAGGTTTCATTGCTATTAGGAGCATGTTAATGCTCCAGATTATGTCTCCACTTGCTTTGTAATGTCTCTTGTTGAAGTATAGAATTCTTTTATCGTCTTATTACATTATGCAGAAACTCGAATGGAAAAGATATCTGCAGGAACATTTAAAGTGGGGCATCAATCAGCTTCAAAGAAGAGAAAATGTTCTCGGAATAGCTTATAAAAGGATAACTGTCAGTTTTATTTTGGATGAACAAAGGCGGCAATGGAAGAAGCACTTTATTGTAAAAGCACACTGTGTGATTCAATAAATACGCCGTATACATATGAAAGAGAAGAAAGCTCGTAATTACCCGATGACTTCGATGTAATTTAAGTAATACCTCTAAAACGCGTGGACTCTCTTTCCACTGGGTGCTGAGTCGTGGCCGTGAGACACCCTGCCCCCCACCCCCCCGCAGGGGCCACCTGCACCCTTCCTCTGTGCTCAGGGAGGGGCCCCAGTGGATGAGTCCGTTTTTAATACATCTCTGAGAAATACGGGAGTCTGTGGGGGGAAAGTGTTAGCAAAAAACTGTAACCACCCCTTAACTTTGCAAGCTTTTCTCTTCCTCTTCCTCCTCCTCTTCTTCCTCCTTCTCCCCCTTTTTCTCCTCCTCCTCCTCCTCCTCCTCTTCCTCTTCTTTTCCTCCTCCTCCTCCTTCTTATTCTACTGAGAGGAGGGGAGATAAAGAGACAGACTCCCTCCTTCATGCGCCCCAATCGGGATCCACCCAGCAACTCGGGGCAACACTCAAACCCAATGAGCTACAGGCTGCAGAATGGGAAGAGAGAAGGGGAAGAGGGAGGGGAAAAGCAGATGGTTGCTTCTCATGTGTGCCCTGACCAGGGATCGAACCCAGGACGTTCAGTTCATACGCCGGGCTGACGCTCTTATCATAATGAGCCAACCGGCCAGGGCCACAAGCTTTGCGACAAAGATTTGTTCTTAGCGGCATGGGATTCAGTGGTTTCTCATCCTGTTGTTGCTTCTCTAAGACGATCTGGAACTTGAAAATCACTGTGTGTGTGACTTGAAACAGCGTGTCCCAGGGTTGTGTGCTTGTTAGGAAAATCTATGAGCTGTGGGATGTCTGGGCTTTCTAAATCAGGGTACTTGGTGGGTTACGTTTCATCTAAGGAGACTTCCCTATAATTAGAAATATATATATGGCTTAGGTTAGATAGACGGTTTTTAACAGCAAGTGCTAAATATATAACCTTATTTTGCGACGTCTTTCCCAGGTAATAAACTTTGGGCTGATAAATGCTGTGGTGAGGACTCTTTATGACAAGGTGTAAAAATCTACAACATGAAGCATCTATTTAAGGAAAATAGATCCAGCACACAGAAGACATGATATAAATTTCAGGATGGGGGAAAACATCCGTTTTTTTTTTCCTTATAACTTATGTTTTTGTGCACAACTACATCCATCCAGGCATGGAGAGTCAACTCCTGCACATAGAAGGCACTTGACAAATATCTGTTGATTCGGGATAAAATATAAGAAAATAAAAATATCCGAATCAGTAAACATCTGTTTTTGTTTTGTAGCCTGACTTGATGGTGCTACCTCCTTATTCAATGTAGCAATATACCATACTTTTCGCTCCATAAGACACACTTTTTTCCCCCCAAAAGTGGAGGGGGAAATGCTTGTGCGTCTTATGGAGCAAATGCTCTCTCTCTCTTTTTTTTTTTTTTAGCTGCTGCGGGTTCCTGGACAACTGGAAGAGCATTTGAACATTAAAGTTTCTTCTCATGGGTTAATGGAAGTGTTAATGGTTGTTAACACTGCTGTTGGGTTTACAATTGTTGAAGTAGTATGGTGGTATGTTTTATTAAATATTTTAACACATCACTTGGTTCAGAATATTTTTTTTCTTACTTTCCTCCTTAAAACCCTAGGTGCGTCTTATGGTCAGGTGCGTTTTATGGAGCGAGAAATACGATCAGTGTTCTCTTAGACTCGGGCCCTCTCGAGAGTTAAGAAAGGTTATTCGAAGTCAAGTCACCAGGCTACCTCACTTCCCCCGCCTGTTGCAGCAGGTAAAATTGTATTGGCGCTTGTGACGTTTCTAAGAAATAATCTTACATTTCTTTCAAAACTGCAGAGATGGCCCCTTGTAACAAGAAATCCATGTATAGCTTTATTTGTGACAGCATTTGGCTAGCAACGTACTTCTCATCGCTATTGTGTGTGACACCTGATTCGTGACAATCACTGTCACCTCAGTTCAGTGGGTCCCATCCAGACTCTGTAGCGGGTAGTCCGCTCGCTGCTAGTCCGAGATGCCCGTGACCTCACCCCACCTTTCTCTTGGCCTGTTTGGGGGACACTCTCATCTTGAAAGTACATGGAAAATTATAATAAGAGAAATTTAAAAACAACAGAACTTCCAAGATTTTAAAGAAACGCAGCCTCCTTAAGTTATGGAACGATGGGGGAAAGCCATAATTTATAACCAGCAAGTTAGTATGTGATACACATCTGTGTACTGTTTCAGGAAATAAAGGTTGTTACCATAGCAACTGTCACATAATATGGAACATATGTTATTTGCAAGATGCTAGGCTTCATGCAAAAAAAAAAAACACCCCAAAACAAGACCCCAACAACAACGCAAACTTCCTCCTCATGACTGCTGTCTGCTGTTTCAAGGATTTCTACCTTTTCTTTACTATTATAAGGTATTCTCTTCGATGTGCTGTTATTCTAAATATATATTTTTAATTTTCCATTTCCCTACACTTGCAGTTTGTCTGCTAAATTGGTACGTTTGCCTAAGTACTGCCATGACTTGGTGATGTTTTCTCGCCTTGTGTTATCTTGTTGATTGTAAAACAATTCTAATTTTTTGATATTCTTTCTTTAGAGGTAGCAACCTGTGTGTGGTGAGGACAATTGTAGGCACTGTGATCACAACAGGTAACATACCTTGTCACATTTTATCCAAGCTGGCTTTCCTAGGGTTTGTTTGTTTTTTTATTTTTTTTATTTTTCCGAAGTGAGAAGCGAGAGGCAGAGAGACAGACTCCCGCATGCGCCCGACCAGGATCCATCTGGCATGCCCACTAAGGGGTGATGCTCTGCCCATCAGGGCTGTTGCTCCATTGCAGCCAGAGCCATTCTAGCACCTGAGGTGGAGGCCATGGAGCCATCCTCAGTGCCCGGGCCAACTTTACTTCAATGGAGCCTTGGCTGCAGGAGGAGAAAAGAGAGACAGAGAGAAAGGAGAAGGGGAAGGGTGGAGAAGCAGATGGTTGCTTCTCCTGTGTGCCCTGGTTGGGAATCGAACCCAGGACTTCCACACACTGGGCCGATACTCTACCACTGAGCCAACCGGCCAGGGCCCCTCCTAGGGTTTTATAACTCTGGATGTACAGACCTATGTTATGGACATTATACTTCAGTTGAAAATATGTCCATCATGTTTGTTTGTTTGAAGTAATTGTTTAGCTGATACTAACCATTGTATGATGAGAAATTTTAACTATTTTACAAGAGAGGTTTCCAGTCTTTTTTTTTTTTTTTTTTTTTTTTTGATTAAATACTAGTGTCAGGGGATGATGAAGTTGACCAACAATTCTGAACTCTCTATGGAAGTAAAGCTCCTTTTAGCTTATGGGCAGAATAGTGTGTCACTAGCAGAATCGAGGTGCTGATGGGAAATGGGGGAGCCTGCCATGAGGTTGGACAAGGAGGGGGTCAGACTATGCCATCCGTTTGAAATGAGTCTCAAAACAAGTTGACACTCTCCCAAAACATGGTGTGTGACTCTTGGTGGGTCTACGTGGGGGCAGAGATATTTGACGAGTTCATGCGTCTGATGTGGTTGCAATTCCTGTCCACACTACCTTAGTCGGGATCTAAAATAGAACTGCAACTGTGGACACCTTTGGTTAGAGGTTTCCTGGGAGTGGGATTGGAGTTTCCTTTTGTACCCAGCGGGTGCTGGGTACCAGCACTCCTTGGGGACAATTGCTTTAGTATCTTCAGAACAGTCTGTGTTATGAAAAAACATGTTGTGTCAACCCTAAAAACAGAATGCTTCTGGTAGAAAATGGCAGAATGAATAAAACCTTTCTTTTCCTCAAAAAAAAAAAAAAAAAAAAAAGCTTAATATTTAATCAATAAATGTTTATTAAGCATCGATCATGTGCCAGGCACGGTTTTGGGGATATAAAGATGAACAGAGCCTCCCTGTCTCCAGGGAGCTCTCAGCTCCGGCCGGGAGTGAGGCGCACACCCACCCACTCTGTGAAGGCTGCGTTTTGACCCAGTTTTCCATCAGCCTCGTCAGTCCACAACCGTAGCAGCAACAGTAAGACCGACATTTGTGGAACACTTCCTTCTCCACAGGTCCCTGCTCAGGTGCACTTAGTAATTTAATCCACACGATCGTGCTAGGAGGGTTTTTACTGGTGAGACACGAAAGCTTGAAGAATTGGAATACCTGGCCTAAGGTTAGACGGCCGCGTCGGGAACCTCCTGCCTGTCACACCTGACATGATACATCTTGACGACGCGTCCCCGTGGGCACGGCCACCATCCTGGCTGATGTCCTTTTTTGTCTGTCACTGGGTTCTGCAGCAGGGGGGGTCCACCTCTACCTGCCTCTCTGAATGCTGAACGTAAGTCAGGTCACGTGTCCCTCTGTGTGGACCCCTCTGGTGGCTGTCTGTCACAGGGAACCATGTCCACAGCTTGGCTGAGGCTCCCCTGTGTCCCATCCTGTCCTGGCTTGTGGTGAGGTTCCTTCCAGTGACAGTTTTGCATCTTCCGGTGCGTGCCTGCTCGAAGTCACTCTCTGCGCTCAGGAAAGGTCACTGTGCCGTGGGGGTGCTTTCACTCTTTTTGAGAGACGTTTTCTATGGCATCAAGGAGAAAAAGTGAAAATAAAAACAATTTTGCTCTTCCTCAGAGTTTTAATTTTCTTCCAAAAAAATTTTTTTTGAGAAATGCTTTTTCTTAAAAAAAAAAAAAAAAAATGAGAATGAGAAACTCAGCCCCGGATGGAGAAGTGATTTTCCAGGATACTGTTTCTGAAGCGTTAGTCATTTCTGTGCCTCTTTCGTGACTCTGCCCTGCCTGCCTGCCATCTGTGATGTTCTTCTCAATATTTTTACTTCCTTCAACGCAAAAGGGAATAATTCTCAACAATAAAATTGGTAAAATCACATGTTTGATGTGATGTTACATTTAAAAAAATGAATACATAAATAACACTGAAAATATCAGAGTGTGTGGCAACTAAGATGATTTCACCCATGGGAAATGTTCCATTGTTTGGGAAACACCATCCACTCTAGGAAACAGTCTGCTGTTAGTCTCTTGACTTTGAATCTAAACTGAGGGTTTGATACAATTACTCACAATGCACCAAAGAGAAAATGGGAAAGCTGGTGGACCAGGATAAAAATTTAGTAACATCTTGGAGTTTTTCTATATAAATTAAGTGTACATGTAATTACGCATTCAATTTACATCCCAGTTTTTTTATTTTTTTTGTATTTTTCCGAAGTGAGAAGCAGAAAGGCAGAATAGACAGACTCCCGCATGCACCCAACTGGGATTCACTCAGCATGCCCACCAGGGGGCGATGCTCTGCCCATCTGGGCTGTTGCTCCATTGTAACAGGAGCCATTCTAGCACCTGAGGCGGAGGCCATGGAGCCATCCTCAGTGCCCAGGCCAACTTTGCTCCAATGGAGCCTTGGCTGTGGGAGGGTAAGAGAGAGACAGAGAGGAAGGAGAGGGGGAGGGGTGGAGAAGCAGATGGGCGCTTCTCCTGTGTGCCCTGGCCGGGAATCAAACCCAGGATTTTCACACACTGGGCTGACGCTCTACTCTTGAGCCAATCAGCCAGGGCTACATCCCAGTTTTGAGTGGAGTTACACTAAGTCTGTTGCACAAACATGGTTTTCACCAGGACGCCGTTTCAGTCATTTCCTTGTTGGTCCCAGCAGGTCAGTCTAAGCAGCAGTGTGTTCTCCCACGGTGGTGTGTTGGTTCCGTCTCTGTCATTCCATAAATAAACAGGGTTTTGGGATTAGAAAAATTCACATGATGGAATAATACTCTCATATCAATCGAGCACCTTTGTGGTTTCTCAGGAAAAAGATAAAATGAGGTCATATTATTACAGTCATGTTTTTCCATTTGCTGTAGAATTTTCTTTTCAAGTTCTAAGACAAGTGGAACAAAGGATCAGTTTCTATAACCCAGTTTTCCCAAAAGTACGTTCTGATGTCTTGTTATTCAGGGGGACGTCTATAAGAAAGCTCGGGACAACAGAAAGACAGTTAATTGTGTAATTCAGGATAATAACAATTTTTTCCCCATTTATATGTCTTTTCAGATGCATTTATTTTTTTTCCTGAGAAAGGTTGAATGACATAATCTTCTCTCTTTTCTCTCATTCTCAACACTCACGGAGACGACACAAAGCGTTGCACAGTAATCACAGTTGCTAGGACCCAGGGAAGCAGGGTGTCACGTAAACACACTGTACAAAGTGTCCTAGGAAAATTTCATTTTTGTGTTTGAGGAATGAAAAAAAAAAGGATTCCTTTGCGTCTTAGAAAAAAAGTTCCCCAAACAAGCAAACCAATGGACTGGGTGTGTGGATACCTCTCCGAGCTGGGGTCTGGGAGGAGTGACGTACCCTGAGCAGGAAGTAGCTACAAGAATAAGACGTGTAATTAAGGAGGGGAAAAAGAATCCAACATGGGGGCCGTTAAAGAGACCGTGATGCGAGGAGAAGATGATACGAGAGATGTAACCAAAGACCGCAGACCTGGGAGTGGAAAGGGGAAGACACTTGTTCAAATCCCAGTGCTCACACACTCACACGCTCCCCGGGAGAAAGATCATGACTATTTGACA
The DNA here is from genome assembly GCF_036850995.1 of Saccopteryx leptura. NCBI lineage: Eukaryota > Metazoa > Chordata > Mammalia > Chiroptera > Emballonuridae > Saccopteryx > Saccopteryx leptura. The sequence goes on along the minus strand of NC_089513.1, from coordinate 78,770,234 downwards.
CCATTTCAGTTTTAGAAAAAATTAGAAGATGAAAGTATTGATGAATTGCCGTGTATGTTGTGATGCTGTTTTGAAAACAAACAGTGCCTTGGACCTCGGGCGCTCCGTGCTGGGGGCTGCAGGGATGCGGGCGTGGGTTCACGACTCTGACTCAAAGTCTGCCGGGGAGGGCGCTGGTGGTGTGTCTTCTTTGCCAGGAGGCTGTTGCCTGCACCAAACGCGCATTTCAGAAACCATTCAAATTCAGTTGAAAATTTGTAACTGTATTTCCCCTTTTAACTGTACCTTCCGCGAATGTCACAGTCCAGATGCACACATTGTGTTCGCGCCTCAGACGGACGGCATCCACGTTTCCTCCGGCACGTGCCGAACCGGAGGCCGGAGTCTTCTTTCCAACCTGGGGCTGGGTGGTGAGTCCTGGCCACCTGGGCTGTCACCCCTGCAGGCGAGCAGGGCTTGCAGAGCGGTGGCCGAGATGGGGACACCTCCGTGGTGATGTGCTGGGGAGGATGCACGAACGGAACACACAGAGGCTGGGAACGCAGCCAGACAGTCAAAGGCACTGAGGCTGAGACACGTGGACGTTGGGGGAAGTGGACATCTCAGCCTTGCTCGTCATGGGTACATTACCCTGCAGGGCATTAGTTACAGGAAGTGACCCACTGGTTAATTGTCATGCAGCTTAAACCACACAGTGCAAGCAGAAATTGTGTGTTTTTTCATTTTCGATGGACAGTGCACTTGGTGAAATCCTGTGAAAAACCATGAAAATGTTTGACTCAGAGTGATGAAAGCATGAATTGTTTTAAACACACACACACACACACACACACACACACACACACACACACAGGATCACACGCGTAGGAAAAGGAAAACGGAGAAGAAACACCCCGCACCCGAAATGCAGGCTATTGTCCTGGTTACTGAAGTGCCTTCTTTTCATAAATCTGGGGAGGTTTTCATATCCCCGCGAGGGAAATGTGGGGAGTCTGGCTTCACTTCCATCCAGCTGACTGCTGATCCACTTTTTTTGCGTCTGACAGGGTTCTGGAAGCAGGGGAAGAGAGGAAAGTGAAGGCCGTCTCGTCAAGCATGTAATTCACAGCCTCTTGAATTCTTAGTCGATGTCTAGTATCCCATACCCATTTCTCTAATTATTTAGAATGATTCCCTGATGGACTGACACGGGCCGTTCTAAGATGGCACACGTATGTGTGGAGGTCAAGCAGAGAGCACCACGCTCCACTTTCCAAGGGGGCACACGGATCGTGTGTGACTCAGGGATTTGCTCGCGGGCACACACGGATCGTGTGTGACTCAGGGATTTGTTCATGGGCACACACGGATCGTGTGTGACTCAGGGATTTGTTCGCGGGCACACACGGATCGCGTGTGACTCAGGGATTTGTTCGCGGGCACACATGGGTCGCGTGTGACTCAGGGATTTGTTCGCGGGCACACACGGAGCGCGTGTGACTCAGGGATTTGTTCGCGGGCACACACGGAGCGCGTGTGACTCAGGGATTTGCTCGCGGGCACACACGGAGCGCGTGTGACTCAGGGATTTGTTCGCGGGCACACACGGAGCGCGTGTGACTCAGGGATTTGTTCGCGGGCACACACGGAGCGTGGTGCAAGCCTGCCTCACACCTGGGAGGTCTAACTCCTCCCCTTTGCTTTGTCCATCATTAGGCATCTGCCAGTGGAAGGCCACTTGCCAGCAGACCCTGTGTGCGCAGGGCGGGCCCTTCCTCTGCTTGCCTGTGACGTGACCTTGGGCTCGCTGGGAAAGCCGTATGGGTTTTTACACACGTCCGTAGGTCCCAGGTAGAGATGGGATCTCCAATGAGTTCCAGTTGGTTAAGATTGATCTTTAAACGATGGGAAAAGTGAGGTCAAGTTCCCATAGCCCCGAAGAGGATGCTGTACATTCATATGATTTAGGTCAAGGAGCAAATGATTAAAAGCCCAGATGGATTCTTGTAGTAAAAACAATGCAAGGAAATGCTTGGGAAAAAAAAAATGGTCGTACTCAGTGACCCTCGTGCTGGGCGAATCATCAGCCAGGGGACCACGTGTCCCTGCTCTTGGCCCGGCCCGCTTTGTACGCAGCTATGACAACGGATGTGCCCCCTTTACTTGTGCGGAAGCCTGGGGCCGGCGTCTGGCAGGAAGGCTTGGTGATGGTGGGGCTGGTGTTGGTTTATGAGCAATGATTTCCTGGGGGTGTGCATGGGATGCTTCTTTCTTTGTCAACGGATTCCTTCGTTCACCTGTTCGTGTGTTCACCGACTCTATCGTCATGTATCGATTGGGCACTTACCATGTGTCAAGCAACATGGAACCAAATACCAGGCACGCAGGTTCACAGATTCAGAATTAAATGATTTATTTAATGAGTATCTATCATCTGCATGTACGTTCCAGTCTGACGGAACCAGGGGTTCTGGTCTCGGTCCTCATGCAGAGAGCCAGCTGCACTGCCCCCTCTCCCCCCGGGGGTTAGTGTGCCCAGGCCTCTCGGCCTCTCTCATTCAGCCACACCGAGGGCAGGCGCCCAGATGTGGGCTCGTCCTCCTGCGCATCTAACCCGAACGGCAGCTGTCCCTCCCGTGCCCCTCGGAGGGCGGAGCGTCCTCCTGCGCGTCTGACCCGAATGGCAGCTGTCCCTCCCGTGCCCCTCGGAGGGCGGAGCGTCCTCCGCTGTCACACTGCAGTTCACAGCATGGACACTGGAGTCCGACGTGGGTGGTTCCTATCCCGGCCGGGCAGAGCCAACGCCTCCATGTCCACGTGGGTGTCCCGAGCCCACAGCGAGCGCTGCCTGAGGCACCGTGCCGCCACGTCGTTGCTGTGGGAGACACCCAGGATGCCATTCATTATTTAGGGATCCCCAGGATCTCCCGCTAGTGTATTCGAGTGTATCGCAACGCTCTTCCCTACAGGAACAAATGCAAAATGACAACACCGTACCCATCACGTCCCCTGCGAGTGGCACTCCTCAAAGGCCTGTCGCAGCCGCTGCGTCCCGCTGCTTCTGAGCTTGTGCTGACTGCGGGGGACGCCGCTGTCACCGCAGGAGGGAGGACACGTCCGCCCCGTCACCGTCACTGGGTGGTGTCAAAGCAGGACCCTGTGTGGCGGCTGGCAGGGCGTCCAGAGATGGTTGACACTCTGGTGACAGCTTGGATGGGCAGGGCGGAGGCACGGTGTATCCTCTGGGCTTCTCTTTCCCGCTGTTTCCACGCCGGATTCGCAGGTGAGACGGTGTACTGTCGCTAAGAGAGCCTCCGGTGGATGAACCCGGTTTTCCACGCACCCCGAGTGAGAGGAACGTGCAGCCGTCTGGAGAGCGCGGTGTGGGTGGTGTGTCCTCTCTCTCCCCGCATGGATGTCCGGAATTCCCCTCGGAAGCCTCTTCTTCGGCCTCGGCTGTGGAGAACGCCCTTTTCACCCAGAGCGAGCGAACGGCGCGGAGCAGAAAAGGGCGTGCATCCCCACGCAGCTTTGCAGAGTCAGAGGTTCATATCGCTGTAATTATTTCCAGTGTGCGTTCATTGATTTTTATAACGCAGGGGCATTAACTTGAAAGGGAACAGATTATACACCACGGGCCCTGTACCCGCTCGGATCAGCACGTGGAGGCCGTGTACTCAGTGTGACCGGCGTGGTGGTTTGAGAGCATTTGCCACATGCTGGGAGGGCCGTGGTCTTTCTGTCGCATCGGGGAGAGTTTCATTAACCTCATGTCTGTGAGGATCTTTGATCGAAATATGTGCATTGGTGGCACCGTCGGGTTTTAGAACTGGGAGAGAACCTGGTAGGAGGAATCAGGACGAGAAGACTTAAGACTCATACTCAAGTCACAGAAAGTTGGTGGGGCGGCCGGGGTTAGAACTTGGGGTTCCAGATGCCGGTCCTGCGTTGACTTCCCAACACCCCGAGACAGTGTCTCCCCAGGTTACGATGTACTCGCTCTGCGACCTTGGGCCAGTCTCCCTGGCCTCATCTGGAAACCAAAGCAGCGTCTAACCCACGTGGCATCGCATCAGCAGAAAATAATGCTCAGGTATTTGTCGAGTCCCTACGAAGTTTCGGGCTCTCATTTCCTTGAGAACAAATTTTCCCTCCCAGCACAGATATTTCCTGTAATCATTTCACATAATTTGTAGGGTCTATTTTTAGTGCGTAGCATTATAGCCCACCTTTGAATTAGAAACAAAACAAAACAAAACAGAAAAACAACAAAAACCAAAATCCACAAAGTGGATACAGTCAATGACTTAAAAACTGTACAATCCTATGACTTGTTGCAGTAGCATCCTGGAAGGCGTCAGACTCAAGTGGCGAAAGAATCTCTCCTAGGGTCACGGGCCTGCTGACCCCTGATCAGTCATTCTCGCCCTCTTAAAGAATGGTCAAATGCTGCGGACCAGCACAGCTCGTAATTCTGGGCCTTGAGTGAGAACAGTGCGGAATTAAGAAAACAGACTCATTAAGAAAAAAGGGATGGGATCAGGAGGCCTCTTCAATGCTGATAGCAGTATCCGAGTGCCCCATTGCCCCAGTTTACTTTATTATATAGCCATATGCAAATCAAGGAAGTCCTTGATACAAAGTTACACATCTGCGGCTAAAACAGGGACTCTCCCAAGGCCTAAACAGGAATCCCCCCACCATGCATAAGCGAAATCAACCAACATCTGAACAAGGAGAGTGAGAGGAAGGGCATGTAAATTGCTTCCAGCAACTTAAGGAAGCAAGTGAAGTGGGTGAAAATACTCAGCATAACAGCCAATATAAAGGTGGAGGGGGAGAACAGCCTTTTTTTTTTTTAATTTTAATTTTTTGTATTTTTCTGAAGCTGGAAACCGGGAGGCAGTCAGACAGACTCCCGCATGCGCCCGACCGGGATCCACCCAGCACACCCACCAGGGGGCGATGCTCTGCCCATGGGGGGCGTCGCTCTGTCGCAATCAGAGCCACTCTAGCGCCTGGGGCAGAGGCCAAAGAGCCATCCCCAGCGCCCGGGTCATCTTTGCTCCAATGGAGCCTCGGCTGCAGGAGGGGAAGAGAGAGACAGAGAGGAAGGAGAGGGGGAGGGGTGGAGAAGCAGATGGGCGCCTCTCCTGTGTGCCCTGGCCGGGAATCAAACCCGGGACTTCCGCACGCCAGGCCGACGCTCTACCACTGAGCCAACTGGCCAGGGCGAACTTAGCCTTTTGCTAAGCCTCGAATCTACAAAGGCTTTTTGCCACTTGCAGTCTACCACAGTTAAATGCCCAGGAACGGGAGGAGTGTAGCCAGCCCAGAGGGACCTCCACGGAGCATCTTGGGCTTGTCCTCTCAACTGCCCTCCCTCCCAGCGCAGTGAGTTTGTGGGGTACCCACAGGAGGCTCTGGGGCAAGATGAGTTCAACCCGGCAGAAACAATATCCATCCTGGTCCCTGAAGGTCTCGGTTCCTGGGGCCCTCACCCTGGTGCTTGCCTCTCTCCAGGGGTCGGAGGTGACATTTGCAGAAACAGCGGATGATGGGTCATGGTCACGCAGCAGGTGTTGGCCAGTACTGGATCTCCGCCCCCCTCCCCCCACCAAGATGCCTAGCGGTAGATCTGCTTAGCGGTGTTTTGGAACCAGAAGGCGGGATTGGGAAACAGAGAGGCACATTGGAATATCGTCTTCAGCAGGACCTGATGCGTCCTTCAGTATTTGTGTCAGGTGGGTCCATGCCACCCCTGGGCCAGCTCCGGGCAGGGGAAGGTCTGCTCTGGGTCTGTGAGGGAGTGGGCATCCTGAGAACTGCACTACAGTGTCAGGGTTCAGAGCGGAGGGTCTTCAAACAAACCACATCTTCTCTGGAAATGACGGTCACCTCCCGATCTCTCTGGTTGTTCCTTATGGCTTTGTTTTGGTCGATGGTCTTTCTCGGTCATAAACGCGACAGGAACAGTGTCTGTTCTTAGGGACACCCTTTAAAAAGTTTCTTTGAATAAGTCTCATGGTTGGAGTTGAAAGAAGGCATCACAAACTGAGCAACTAACTGTCTGACAACTAGCCTTATTTAATTAATTTCAACTCTTCCGAAAGTAGAACATATTCATTCTTCAATCCGGGCTTGGAAACCCTGGTATTACCACGAAGGTTTCCGCTTTCATAGAAAAGCAACAGCGATTTATTGGCGCTTGCTGTCGTCTCATCTTGCAGAAGTCTCCCTTTTATTAAATTTGGAAATATGTTTTCTAAGTGTAATTGTATCGCCTCAGATCGTATGCAATAGCAAGTGTGAGGTGCCCACCGGTCAGTCCCCAACTCACAGGCTGTTTTTTCCTGTAAAGAAACAACTTACTTAAAACTCAAGAAAAGAACCGTTCACAGAGGAATAGGATGGCCGTACTTTCCCAAACAAGCCTCCTCATCCTTAACGCACCTGAAACAGTTCGCGTTTATAAACGCAGCACACCAAAAAGTACAGAGAAACACATCACGAAAATAGTAAATGTGACTAAAGAGAGGAAGACTGAAAAAGAAACCAATAGGTAATTATAAGAATTGCTCGATGTTGGGAAAAACAGTTCTAACTAGAGGAGAAGTTTTAGAACTTCAGGAGCGCTGTGAACGGGGCTTTTGGGGTCACGAAAGGGGCCTGCAATGCGGGCTTTTTAATATGTCAGCTTTGGTTTTTCTGTCCTTTCCTACAGGAGCACTAGTTCTGATGTTCTGAGACAAACGCAGCTATGATCAGGGCTTTGTGTGCCGTTTAAGAGAGGGGAGGTGACAAGAACGTGTTAAAGAAGTGCAGACCCCAACGAGGACGTGCACCCGGCACAGGAGATGCGGCTGCGTGACCCGTGCTGTGTCCCCGTCATGCAGTGGTTGCAGCCCTAACCTCCGGTGCGATGGTGTTTGGAGGTGGGGGCCTGTGGAACGTAATCGGGGATAGAGGAGGTCATGAGGGTGGGGCCATCGTCATGGGATGAGCGCCCTCCGCCGAAGGAGAGGAGGAGACCAGAGCTCGTCCTCCTCCACATGAGGACGCGGCGAGGAAGTGGACATCTGCAGAGCAGGACGGGGGTCCTCACCGGGAACTGACCTGGCTGGCTGACTTTCTGGACTCCAGAACTGTGGGGAAAAAAATGTCTATTGTTTTGGGGAGAAGGCTAACCCAGGGAGGGGCCCACAAATGGATTGTTGTGATCCCTCCGGAGGTGAAAAGTGTGGGTTGCCGCCCAGCCTCAGGGTTGCATTTCCAGGTGGAAGGGAAGGCCAAGGGGATGAGGAAGTGGAAGGCAGGAGAGAGAAGGGCCCCGCTGGTCGGATTTGGGGTCCAGGCCAGTGTGGACGGAGCCTTCCGGGCTCGCCCGGGGAGGGAGTGGAGTTTTGAGGAAACCAGCAGCGTATTGTGGGCAGGTGGTCCCCGGGCGAGTGCCCTGTGGACAAGGGTCAGGCTGTCAGCGTGTGGCATTGTGAGCACACCGGGCTCGGCCGTGCTGTTCAGACGTGGGATTTGAAACTCTGTGTATGTGTGTGTGTGTGTGGTTTTCACAGAACACCCCTGCTGTTCCCTTTCTCTACTGCTTACATTAGGACCTGGTGAGATCTTCCCAGGTCCCTGTGACATGTTGCTTGTGTTTGTTTGTTTTTGTATTTTTCTGAAGTGAGAAGCAGGGAGGCAGAGAGACAGACTCCTGCATGCGCCCGACCGGGATCCACCCGGCATGCCCACCAGGGGGTGATGCTCTGCCCATCTGGGCCGTTGCTCTGTTACAACCAGAGCCATTCTAGCTCCTGAGGCAGAGGCCACAGAGCCATCCTCAGTGCCCGGGCCAACTTTGCTCCAATGGAGCCTTGGCTGCAGGAGAGGAATAGAGAGATAGGAAAGGAGAGGGAGAGGGGTGGAGAAGCAGATGGGCGCTTCTCCTGTGTGCCCTGGCTGGGAATCGAACCCGGGACTTCCACACACCAGGCTGGCACTCTACTACTGAGCCAACCGGCCAGGGCCTTGATTTTTGGTTAAAATGTATTTATCAGCTCTGGTTCATCTCTCCGAATAAGTTTCATGTTTGGTGCTGAAAGAAGTACCACAGAAACTGCAATTCTCTGATAACTAACCTTATTTAATTAATTTCATAAAGTAGCCTCCTTGTATTTATATTAAAAAAAAAAGTCAAAGACAAGCGTGGGATATTCGTTGCCATCCAAGGGGCCCACGTTGGGCTCCAGGGCCAGGCCTTGCTGAAGCACGTCCCTCCCACAGCTGCACCCCAACACTGAAGGGCGTGGGTGTGGGCGGGGGGGGGGTTCTCAGAGGTTTTCACCCACATTTCATAGCTGTTTCCACATGTCTTTTTGCTGCTGGGACATGTGAGTTCTTTTCTCTGCTTATCTCCTGAGGTTCCTTCCGGGATTCAAGGGGCTGATGCTCAGGTCAGCGCCTTGCCCACGGCCACGTCCCGAGCGTGAGCTAACTCGCTCTGCCCTGCCGCGCGGTTACAAAGGCTGTATTCACAGAGGCAGCGAGGCCCACCTCCAGACCCGGAGCTAGCTCTGCTCTTCCCCCCGCTGCCCTCCTGGGCTCGCTCACTTCCTAGTGGATGCCAAGCGCATATGACAGGGACCTCCTGATGCCCCGCCCCCATCATCACAATGGACAGACTGTGTGTGTGGAACTCAAACTGTTATATCATATATGTGCTTCCTGCCCCACGATGGACCCAACGGCTCGCTGAGAACTCGATTTATTTCCCAAAGGTTAGCATCCTCCTGCTTTGATCTGATACGACTCTCTCACCAGCGTCTGGACCAAGCTTGGCATTGCGGGTTGTGAAATACGGAGAACGGAACAGTGGCCGCGCAGGGCGTCCGGCGTCCTGGGTGCGTCTGCGTGCTGCTGCGAGTTCAGAGTCAGCGGGCCGCCCAGCGAGGATGGGGCCGGCTCTGGCCCAAAGTGGGGGGAGGTGTCATCGTTTCTTTCCCCCTCCCGTTGAAAGGAAATGCAAGACTTGCTTCTCTGTTTGCAACCTGAGGTCTTTCGTTCGTTTTTGGCCGGCGGGTCTGCGAGGATGGGTTTCCGCCTTATCGTTCGGGGGCAGGATAGAAACGGTGTGAGGATGAGGACCGGGAGCGGCCTCCCCCCCGCGGCCCCCCCCCCCCCCCGCCCCGTTCTCCGAGCGGCACGGAGCAGCCGGCACTCGTGGTGGGAACACAGAACCGGGTGGGACGTCTCCCCCCCCCTTCCCTTTTCACCACAACCCAAATCTCTATTTTTTAAAAACAATACACGTGCTCGCTGAGACATGCCCGTCAGCAACTCCCTGTGATTTTGGCGTCCCTGTGTGTCTGCGGGTAGAACAGACCGGAGATCTGGCCTCTGTGTCGTTGATGTACCTGCACAGGGACGGAGTCTGGGGGGACAGCTTGCCTTGTTGGAGGATGTATATCTACTGCTCACAAAAATGGGGGGGGGGTCAGGGACCGTGCAGAGGTCCAGTACTTTCAGCCTTTGTATACAGTGCGTTTTCACCAGTGAAATCAAAGTTGGTTTTGCACCTCATTTGCATAATCGAACAATTTTCTTTGACTTGTCGTTTGCTTTTCGGATGTTCTTATTTAATAAAAGAAAAAAAATCAAATGCTTCTTTATATATATATATATATATATATATATATATATATATATATATATATATTGCTTCTTAATCATTTTAAAATAGCCCCTAATTGCTAGGGCTCTCTCTGGGACGATCCCTCCTCCCCCTGGTCAAATGGACGCTGGGTAGTGAGTCTCTGGCGTCCAGGAACTGAGCCCGCCGAGGGCCGGTGTGACTCTGACGGCACCTCGCTCGGCCGTGGGGCAGGGACTGCCGGGCGGGGTGGGACCCTGCTTGTCACCCCTCGGAGGACACTCGGGCAGAGCCCCCGGGAAGCCGGGACTGTGGGGCAGAGAGCAGGCGTATGAGCGGGCAGTGCTCCTGGTCACGGGACGTGTTGGGACGCCCGTCATCTGGGGCCACCGTTTCTGTGGCTGTTTCCTTGCTCTCTTCACAGTCTGGTCCTGCAGATCCTCTAAAGCAGTGATCCCCAACACCCGGGCCGCGGACCGGTACCAGTCCGTGGGCCATTTGGTACTGGTCCGTAGAGAAAGAAGAAATAACTTACATTATTTCTGTTTTATTTATATTTAAATCTGAACGATGTTTTATTTTTATTTATTTATTTGTTTTTTAAAATTTAAAAAATTTTTTGTATTTTTCTGAAGTTGGAAACGGGGAGGCAGTCAGACAGATCCACCCAGCATGCCCACCAGGGGGCAATGCTCTGCCCATCTGGGGCATTGCTCGCTGTGGCTGGAGCCATTCTAGTGCCTGAGGCAGAGGCCATGGAGCCATCCTCAGCACCCGGGGCAAACTTTGCTCCAATGGAGCCTTGGCTGCGGGAGGGGAAGAGAGAGATAGAGAGGAAGGAGAGGGGGAGAGGTGGAAAAGCAGATGGGTGCTTCTCCTGTGTGCCCTGGCCGGGAATCGAACCCGGACTCCTGCATGCCAGGCCGACGCTCTACCACTGAGCCAACCGGCCAGGGCCACGATGTTTTATTTTTAAAAAATGACCAGATTCCCTCTGTTACATCCGTCTAAGACTCACTCTTGACGCTTGTCTCGGTCACGTGATACACCCTAAAGGCCGGTCCGTGAAAATATTTTCTGACATTCAACCAGTCCATGGCCCAAAAAAGGTTGAGGACCACAGCTCTAAAGCACTGGGCGTGGGCACTGGAGACAGGCTAGGGCCAGCTGGACATGAGCGCCTGTTTGTCGGGGGGCAGATTGTCCTCCTGTGTTCATCTCCAGTTCATACTCTTCCGCTCACAACAGCTTGATTTCATCTGGGAGTGTTTCTGCCCAGTTCACGGTGTGTGCGGTTCCGTCTCCGACCTCCCCCGTCAGCCGCCTGGGGGCACGCCGTCCAGCTGCCATGGCAACGGAACCCTGAGATCATCTTTGGAACTTTGGGGAAGAGACTGACTTTCCCGTAGGGCTCTGTGCGATGACAGAAGGTGGTCGTGGAGACAGGAACTCTTTCAGCCTCCCCAGGGCTACCTGCGTTTTCCACGAGGCAGCTCCCGCGGAGAACGGTCGGAGGAGGGGATCGCACGTCTCCGTCAGCTGGAACCGAAAGAAAAGCAATCCGCGCGCAAAGTGCCCCCATGGCGTGGGAGGAGCTCGGGGCTCATGACCACAGCGGAGGAATGTGTCGGTGGTCAGCAACGATTCTGCAGGGGAAACAAACACACAAACGTCTTTTTTTCTCCTCCTCCCACTGACTTCCTTAGTGTGTGTGTACAAATGTTAAATGAGGACGCTTCCACGAACGAGAACAGATGTTTTCTGAGAAGAGTAGCCATTAGTTTCCGTAAGATCTGGTGCTTTTATTTGGTGACTAAGAGTGACTCAGCTGGCCTCAGTGAGGTGGGGGCGGGGGGCTGCCCAGTTACTACCAGCAGCTTCTCCTCTTCCCTTGAGGAAGTCTCTCATGGCCAAAGCCTAGACGCACGCCTCCAGAATCGGGGTCACGGCGCCCGTCCATCGAGGGAGTGCGCTGGAGTGTGGATGGCAAGACTGGAGTACCCAGGGAGTCTGCTTGTCCCTAGCCCATGTGCAGCAGTGACACCCGTGGGGCCCACGTGTCTGCACTCACTTGGCTCCCTCTGACGCACAGCGCAGCAGAAGCAGAACGCGTCTGATGGGAGGTCAAGTCGCCCTGTGACACAAGGCTGTGACGCTCTCACTCGTTGCTGTGTCCCAGAGCCTCGCGCAGAGCCAGGCGGGCTGTGGACTCACTGCGTGCCGTCGACCGCTCACTGACTGACTGTGTGATTACCTTGTCCTGTCTTCTCGGACGCTGTTCCATTTCCACAGACAGCCTTCCTGAACATCAGCTGCTTCACCTCCCTCCACCGCGGGCGGGGCTGGCTGGGGGCCCTCTGGTCATCCATGGACAGGGGACACCTGGGGGTGGGAGCCCTTCTCGTCTGACTCCAAATCCAGCGTCCCCAAATCCCCGCTGTGTATATCAAATCACAGCGAATGAGGGCTGTTTGTGAGAAAAAAAACAAAACCTCACAAATACCTGGGGGTAGAAAGAGTGATGGATGTGTCTTGGCTGAACGTCCCCCGGCACGGCACCTCTGTGGGCCCCTTATCTGAGTCAGGAGTGCTTGACAGAGAGGGTCCCGCCTGCCAAAGTGAGGACGGGTGCTCCACGGATCATGGCGGCACCACAGCAGCTGTCGTCTCGAAATGCCAGGCCTTGGGCCAAATGTAACAGAACCAGACAAGGCTCGCTGTGAACCTTTCATGTGGAGTCTTTAACCAGCCCCCTAGCACTGGGTGTGTGTGTGGGGGGGTCCCACAGGGAACAACACCCCCCGAGGGGGAGTGGATTGGGGCTCACGTCCATAACAATAAAAACTTACATTTGTCAAGAGATATCCTGTCATCACCTTTCTTTAATATTTACCATCCAATTTGACTTAATATATATTTTTAAAGTCATCCCGTTGGTTAAAAGGGGGGCGGACAGGAGTTGCCCAGTCTCCGGGTGAGGGCCACATAGATTGCGTGATAGCCCCCACGTCAGACTGTCCAGAAGGGACGGGACTGGAGTTTCAGCTCGGGGATTTTGAAGCTGAGATTGGGGGTTGGGGCGTTCTTCTTGTTTTCGAGTGTTTCTCCAAGTCCGGCATCAATAAGAGTCACACGGAGAGCTCAGAGACGCCCAGAGATCCTGACTCAGTAGGGCTGCAGTGACGTCGGAGAATCTACATCTCTGACAAAGCCCAGGGGACGCTGGCCCTGCTGGTCCGCAGGCTGCTCGTTGAGCAGGTCACAGACACTGCACAGTTTCCTGAGAGGTGGGGCTTTCCCTCCAGCCACACCCCCTTCCTCAGCCTCCCCCTCGGCCCACTTCCTGCCCGCACATCGTGCTTACTCCATTCTGGCTATACCAGCCTCCTCGTGGCTTTTAACACACTCAGTGCACAATCCCACCTCAGGGCCTTTGCACATTCTGTTCCTGCTGTCTGGAATGTTTTTATCCTTAGAGAGCCACCTGGTTCCTATGTCTTCCTTCAACCCCCTCTGATGTCACCTTGGCAGGGACACTATCTCGATCACGTCCACCCCTAGATACAGAGGTCTCTGTTAGTTTCCACAGTGTTGATCACTTTGGAATATATCAGGTAACTACTTACTTCATTTGTTCACTGTCGGCCTAACCACTTCCTAGTAAGACTGCAGATTCTGAGGATGGATCTTTGTATATTTCCTCTGCTATATCCTCAGCACCTGGGACAGCGCCTATGAATCCCCCCCACCCCCCACCCCCCAAAATAGCCCTTGAAGGAAGGGAGAAAAGGAGGCAGTGGAGTCAAGGGCTCTACCATTCCGTAAACCCCTCAAAAAGAGAAAACTGTGTCTTTATTTACTTAAGTGAGAAAATAAAATGATATTTTCTAGCCCTTAATATATTTATTTAATTTCGAGAAACTTAGAAATTGCAGAAATGCTCAGGGAGACCACCCAGACGCACACCCCCCCCCACATACAATGAACAATTGTTAGCATTTTGTCAGATTTACTTTAGTATTTAATACATTAAACAAAACGTTACAAAGTTCACCTGCATTTTGTCTGTCATCCCCTCCCCCATCCCCTCCCCGGTTCCCCAGGAAAATCCATTTCAGGTAAGTTTTCTTCCTCAGTAGAAATAAATCTATCTCTGCGTAGCAACGTGCATCTCGAGAAAGTTGCAGAATGCATTCTTACAGTTGCAGAATGCATACTTAGAGTATCATGTCTTCAGTGGAAATACATATCCACCAGGCAGTGCGACTTATTGTTCATCCATTAAAAAAAAAAAAGTTCTCTAAGGAGAAGAGAGCCCTTGGCGAAAGTTTCAGAAAGAATCAGTACTCTTTAAGAATAACTCTCCATAAAGAAAACCTTTGTAATAGAGGTGAGAATAATGACCTCAGGCTGCTTAAGATAATGTCAGTTCCATTTTACACGTCTTCTTGAGTGTGTAAGGATTTTTGCAAACTTTGCGTTGATAAGATCTAGAGAAATACTAGCATAGGTGGGTTCAATTTTATTCATCGATAAGATTCTACAGTTGCAAGAAGCTCTCGGAATGAATTAGATACATGCTTGATTAATGATTAGTTTCATTCATTCTCCCCGTATGGTGCTTGGGGATAAAGCTCTCTGTACTGTTTTTGTTTGCAGAACTCTATTTAACAAACCTTTGGTCTTGGTAACTATATAAATTGGCAATTACATGCACTTTAAACAGAGGGAAGCTGTGTTGAATTAAATCGTACAGCGGTTTGGCTTGAACTGAGTTCATGCCAGCAAATCTTTTGCTTATTAAATCTGTGCGATAGCTAGAAAATCTTTGGTTTTATCTGAAGGGTTTTACTCTTACAAAACAATCACATTATCGGATGGTTTCTCCGAGTGTGAAAATAATAAGATAGTAAAATATATTTGACTCGGTAATCATGTTTGATCCCCACGTTTTTTTTTTTCTCCTTGCTTCCTTCGGCACAGGGCTCAGCGCTGGGCAGGGCCACTCAGAGCTCCTGTCAAATGTCCCTCCTCCGCAGCAAGAAGGAGGATGGACGGACGGAGGGCCACGGGGCTTTGCTCAGCGCTGCCCCCTGCAGGCAGGAAACTTACCCCTGGATGTCCATGTTTCTCTCTCTCTCTCTTTTTTTTTTTTTGCATTTTTCTGAAGCTGGAAACAGGGAGACAGATAGATTCCCGCATGCGCCCGACCGGGATCCACCCGGCACGCCCACCAGGGGCGACGCTCTGCCCACCAGGGGGCGATGCTCTGCCCCTCCGGGGTGTCGCTCTGCCGCGACCAGAGCCACTCCAGCGGCTGGGGCAGAGGCCAAGGAGCCATCCCCAGCGCCCGGGCCATCTTTGCTCCAATGGAGCCTCGGCTGCGGGAGGGGAAGAGAGAGACAGAGAGGAAGGAGGGGGGAGGTAGAGAAGCAAATGGGCGCTTCTCCTATGTGCCCTGGCCGGGAATCGAACCCGGGTCCCCCGCACGCCAGGCCGACGCTCTACCGCTGAGCCAACCGGCCAGGGCCCATGTTTCTCTTTAAATGTCCTAAGAGTTGACATTCTACCCTGAAATGTTTCCATTCATATATCAATATAGATATTTAAAATAACTGGTTAAATTAGTTTGTTTACTTTTTATTTTATTTTTTTTTTATTTTTTATTTTTTTCATTTCTGAAGCTGGAAACGGGGAGAGACAGTCAGACAGACTCCCGCAAGCGCCCGACCGGGATCCACCCGGCACGCCCACCAGGGGTGATGCTCTGCCCACCAGGGGGCGATGCTCTGCCCATCCTGGGCGTCGCCATATTGCGACCAGAGCCACTCTAGTGCCTGAGGCAGAGGCCAAGGAGCCATCCCCAGCGCCCGGGCCATCTTTGCTCCAATGGAGCCTTGGCTGCGGGAGGGGAAGAGAGAGACAGAGAGGAAAGCGCGGCGGAGGGGTGGAGAAGCAAATGGGCGCTTCTCCTGTGTGCCCTGGCCGGGAATCGAACCCGGGTCCTCCGCACGCTAGGCCGACGCTCTACCGCTGAGCCAACCGGCCAGGGCCTTGTTTACTTTTTTATCCCAAAACACCGAAGCAAATCTGGTACTCCAGAGAAGATGAACCCTAATTGTTGTGGTGTTTTGTCACGTTGCCCTGAGTTGATGCACACAGGAGGTAATAACCATGAGGAGAAGGTTATTATATTAAAATTTTGGAAAACATTGACTTTTGCTTTGTACAGTTTTCATCACCTTAATATTTCTTAGAGTTATCTAACTGACCACAGACTTACCTTTTGTTTTTGTGTGTGTGAGTCTTTTTTTTTTTTTAACCGATCGTTTTTCTCTCTGTCTTGGTTTGCCCCTTAGTGAAATGGAATAAGAAAAATGCTGGAGTTCCTCAGGTGTTTTTTTATTGAGTAGACATCTGTTTTGAGTGAACGCTCTCCTGCAGAGTGAGGGCTGTGAGTGGGGTGGGGGAGAAGGGACAGTCTCTTCACAGCTGAATAAAGCTGCTTACAACTGTCCATCACCCTGGTGAGCAGCGCTGGGCCCAGTCTGGTACCATCACTGGACGGGATGTGGCCCCAGACTCAGCCCTTTTCTGTGTGTGTGTGACAGAGACAGAGAGAGGGACAGATCGGGACAGACAGACAGGAAAGGAGAGAGATGAGAAGCATCAATTTTTTTGTTGCGGCAACTTAGCTGTTCATTGATTGCTTTCTCATATGTGCCTTGACCGGGGGGCTACAGCAGACTGAGTGACCCCTTGCTCAAGCCAGCGACCTTGGGCTCAAGACAGATGAGCCCATGCTCAAGCCTGTGACCTCGGGGTTTCGAACCTGGGTCCTCCGCGTCCCAGTCCGACGCTCTATCCACTGTGCCATCGTCTGGTCAGGCCAGACTCAGCCCTTTTCATAAAGGCTCAGTTCCTGCTTCCCTGGTTGGGATGACCTCTTCCACTCAACCGATGTTATTCCTCCATCTGACTCAGGTGGTGTGTATGTCAGGGGACGGGGTGTCCCTGCGGCTTCGGACACTCTTTGGTTGGCAGTGGGGTTTTTGTTTCGAGGGTGAAGAAGAGTTTTGAGCTCTATCGCCTGAATATGCCCAGCCTCCTGTGAAGCTAGCAGGGAAGTAGAAATTTCTTGGACTTTCATGGTAAAGGGATGTTAACTCTAGATCTTCCTGAAAAAAACAGAACCTTCTGAAAGGGTTTCTTGTTCAAGTTCCAGTCAAGCCCTGGTCCTTTGGCAACCTGTGCATGCGTGTGCGCGCGTGTGTGTGTGTGCATGCGTGTGCATGCGTGTGCGTGTGCATGCATGTGCGTGTGTGTGTGCATGCGTGTGTGTGTGTGTGTGTGTGCATGCGTGTGCATGTGTGTGTGAGAGAGACTTTGGTTTGGGTGCAGCTGGAGGTCAGAGTTCTCTCCCCTGTGCTTGCCAGGGCTGCAGGACTGGCTGTTGTGCTCTGCTGTCTCTGCAATCTCGTTCGGTAGGACGGGACCGCTGGGAGCTGGTTTTCTGGTTCTGGATGGGGGATGAAAGCCCATGGAAGTGGGACGCTCGCCCAAGGGGCTCAGGGCGGTGCCTTGCGAGAGCCCGCGCTGGAGGAGCCTCAGGGACAGAACGCGCCCCAGTAGAGTTCTCCGGCTTGTTGTAACCGAGGGGCTGTAACTTGGAGGAAGAGGGGGAGGGAAGGCTAGAGAACTATCCAGAAACTCCTCACCGGCCTGAGTTTGGAAACCCCTCCGTCCCCTGCGTCCACAGAGCACATCGGGGGCCACCCTTTGAAAAGATGCGATGTTTTGGGGAGACACGCTTCTCTCCGGACCGGCCCTCACACTGTTGTTGAGCTGGGGAACTTGCTAGAATGAGAAAAAGCAGCACGATTTAAACGCCGCCCACCCCAGCCGTCCTCTGAATATTCGAGCGCCGCCTTCCCCGGGCGACCCGGAGACTCAAGAACTGTCTACGGATTTATTCATTTCTTCTGGGTTAAAAGATTGCCCTCTGGATCCGGCCCCTTTAAGACGGGGACTCCCCGGAGAGAGAGCACATTAAGCTGTTAATATTTACACCTCGGAGGCAGTGGATTCATAACATTCTTCTTCTTCCCTGGCGAGGGCCGTTCAGGGGTCGGCGGGGGAACAGGGCTGACGGGGGCTGGCGGTGAGAGGTGAGGACAGCGAGAGGCCAGCAAGAACCAGGTGGGCGATGCCTTTCAATCCGGGTCCTCGAAGGGACACGTGCCAGGCCGGACGAGACAAAACGGGACGCCGGTTTGAAGAGACAGACGTTGACCGGGGGGCGGAGGAAGGGAGTGGGGGAAGCCACCAGACTCCCACGTACGTCTGACCCGAGCGAAGGATGGAAGGAAAGTGGGGTGGGTGCCGTGGACCCCTGGGGAGCCAGGGGGGCTGACAGAGCCGTCCCCACGTTGCAGCCATGGCCCTGCCTCCGTCCCTGCTGTCGACGGTCACGGGCAGTGGGATGCGTGGCCGCCGGTGGAGGTGGGGACGCGTTTCAGAGCGCAGTCCCCGGGCTGACCCACGGCTACGCGCCATCTGCCAGCGCTGACCTGAGGGCCGCGTGGTCCTGCCAAAGGGTTTCCTGTCGACAGGGCGGTATCAACCACCACACCGCAGTTCTTGTGTCCAAGGCTTCAAAGGCCAAAATGCAAACCGTCAGGATTCGCAGTAAGGAAGGGGTGACTGAGTGAGCCGGTGCTGGAGAGGGGACATCGAGGGGCCTCAGCTCCCTCTTGCTCGCTGGACCAGGTGAAGCGTCTTCAAGGGTCTCGGGGAACGGGGATGTGGAAGCCGGGAGGGCGGGGTTTGATTCGAGGACCTTGGAGGTTGGCTGTGTCTGGTGAAGGGCTGTTCACACCAGATCGTCACGGACAAGTGGATGGACCTGTGGCTTCTGAAAGGGTTCCGTGTTCACATCCCAGTTCTGTCCTGGTCCTCCGGTTCCCAGAGGGAGCGGATGGGACGTTGGTTCTGGGGGCAGCGGGAGGTCAGTGTTCTGTCCTCTGCGCCCGTCCCCGGCTGCATGACCTGCCGTGTTGGCCTGAGGTCTCTGAAAAGCACCTCGGTGGCTCCTTAAAGAGGGCAGGCCGCTTTGAGCTGGTCCTGCGGTTACATACTGAGGAGCCTGCCTGGGGCCCTTTCTGGGTGCGGGCCACACAGTGTGGAGGGGAGAGGCCGGGGTGACAGCCCGCACAGGGAGTGGCCGGCAGGGAGGCGGAGGCAAAGCGGAGATCTCTGATGACGCGAGGTCATGCCTGGTAGCGAGGTCATGCCTGGTAGGAGGTATCCCGTACCGGGTGTGGAGAGAGAGGGGCCCAGACATGGTGCTCGCCAAGCCAGTCCCCCGGGCAGCGGGAGGCGCCTCACAGGGTCCAGGCAGGGGCACCGAGGCCACGGGTCACGAGGAGTTCATAGCAGCTGGGGACACGGTAGTGAACAAGACGCCCCTAACCCAGCGTGAAGTTGCTGGTTGGAAATAGTGTTCCCCGAAGGCCCGGATTTGGGGGTGCAGGTGGACGGGACTGCAGGAATGGAGATGCTCTTCGTCTCTCTCCTGGCCTCTCTCGGTTGATCTCGGATCACCCACAAGGGCCACGCTGGGGGCTGGGCTCCGGGGATACAACGGGGAGCAGTGCGTCCCAGGTCCTGTCCTGTCCGCAGGGGGCTGGCAGTCTACCTGGGCAGAGAGAGAGCTTCACACAGAAAAGAATTCCCAGTGGCGGTTAGGGCCTCTGAGGCAACAACCAGACTTTCTGAGTGAGGGGGTCACAGGAGGGCGGCTGCCTTCACAACCTGGGCACGGTGCTCTATTGGAGACAGACAGACGGACAGAGAAGGGAGGGGTGAAGGAAGGCAGTGTGGCTGAGGACAGTCCGGCAGTGGAGCACGCACACACACACACTCACTCACACACACACTCACACACACTCACACACTCTCACGCACACACACTCACTCACTCACACACACACACACTCACACACACTCACACACACACACTCACACACACTCACACACACACTCACACACACACTCTCACACACACACTCACACACACTCACACTCACACACACTCACACACACACACTCACACACACACTCACACACACTCACTCACACACACTCACACACTCTCACGCACACACACTCACTCACTCACACACACACACACTCACTCACTCACACACACACACTCACACACACTCACACACACACACTCACACACACTCACACACACACTCACACACACACTCTCACACACTCACACACACTCACACTCACACACACTCACACACACACTCACACACACTCACTCACACACACACTCACACACTCACACACACTCACACTCACACACACACTCACACTCACACACACTCACACACTCACACACACACACTCACACACACACTCACACTCACACACACTCACACACACTCACACTCACACACACTCACACACACACTCACACTCACACACACTCACACACACTCACACTCACACACACACTCACACACACTCACACACACTCACACACACACACACTCACACACACACACTCACACTCACACACACACCCGGACGGGGTGAGACGTCCGGTTTTGGTCCCTCCCCCTCCATCACGCTGGTACCTTTCAGGCCTCCGGGGCTCCCAGCAGAAAGACCTTTGAAGGAATCTCCTTTCTTTAAATTACAAGCGACAGAAACCCGACCCAAACTAATGCGGGCGGTCAAGGGAGCTACTGGACTGTGAGCAAGTCAGGTGACCGACCCCACGGTGGCAGGACCCGGGGGTAAGTCAGGTGACCGACCCCACGGTGGCAGGAACCCCCCGGGGGTAAGTCAGGTGACCGACCCCACGGTGGCAGGACCCGGGGGTAAGTCAGGTGACCGACCCCACGATGGCAGGACCCGGGGGTAAGTCAGGTGACCGACCCCACGATGGCAGGAACCCCCCGGGGGTAAGTCAGGTGACTGACCCCACGGTGGCAGGAACCCCCCAGGGGTAAGTCAGGTGACTGGCCCCACGGTGGCAGGAACCGGGGGTAAGTCAGGTGACCGACCCCACGGTGGCAGGAACTGGGGGTAAGTCAGGTGACCGACCCCACGGTGGCAGGACCCGGGGGTAAGGGTCGCTGGGGCACAGGTCACACTCTCCTCTCTCCTGTGACTGTCCTTCATTTCCCTGCAGGCAGGTGGACAGTGTCTCCCTCGGATGGCCGGGGAAGGGGTTTCCAATAGTGGCCTCTATCCATCTTCCCCAGTTTGCCTCCAGAGAGTAAGTTCCAGTTTGACTCGCCCTGGTGTGTGTGTGGACTGGGAGGTCGGCCTCCTCACAAATCAAAAGGTGTCCATCACACCCCCTCCTTTCTTGTGCTCATCGGACCCTCCTCACGTCCCCCGCCCACCTGTGACACCTTTCCCAGGTTCTCAGGGCTGTAATTAATCTTGTGATTCACGGTCACCTGGAGGCGAAGAACCTTCCTCCTTGACCTCTGGGTCCCCACCTGGCGTTCACCGTCGGGCCCAGCACACAGCAGGGACTCAGATCCTCTTTGTTTTATCTGTGTAACCTTCCGTTCGAAACTTTCACCGTGAACTAAGACAAAC
The DNA here is from genome assembly GCF_036850995.1 of Saccopteryx leptura. Classification (NCBI taxonomy): domain Eukaryota; kingdom Metazoa; phylum Chordata; class Mammalia; order Chiroptera; family Emballonuridae; genus Saccopteryx; species Saccopteryx leptura. Next base: position 78,748,978 of record NC_089513.1, on the reverse strand, counting down.
TGGAGAATTGTACCAAACACGACGTGGCAGCCCAATGCCTCGTCACAAAGCGAACACTGTCACGACGGCCCGGAACCGACACCACCATGCGGCCAGCGCGCGAATGTCCCCACCCTCTGCGTGGCCTCGTCTACAGGCTGATCTTCCAGTCCTCACGAGGGTGACCATTTCCCCGGTACGTGTGCAAATCTCTTCGCTGGTTTTCTTTCGAGTTTCGGCCCCTGGGAGTGCCTCCCCGAATATCATAGTTGGGTTTGCTGCGCCCACATTGAAAAGGTGTTCAACCTCACCGGTCATCAAGAAAATGCAAATTAGAAACAGGATGTCACCACACGCCACACAGCACAGGGATGAAAATGAAAATCGTGGTGGTGACAAGGACGGACAGAACAGGGCATTGCGCACACGGCCGGGAACATAGAAACGCCCGGGAAGAGTTCGGCGGTATCTGCAGTCACCCTGCCGCCTGCCCTCTGACCCCAGCGCCCTTCCCATTCCCCGCTGACGTGCCAGCGCGTGAGCCCGGGACTCGCACATGAATATTTATGGCGGCTCATGCATATTTATAGACGCACCATTGGTAACAATGACGTGCTGAGAAAAATAATGCGTTTGGCTTTTGTTTCCCACCACCTGATTGCTGGTGACATTCAGCACCCTCTCGTGGTTCCTGGGCATGGATGGCACGGACCGTTTGATGGCTTGACGTGCACCCACTGGGCGCCACGTAGGGAGGCGGGTCTGTGGGGCGTCTTGGGAGTGACTTGGGGACAGACCGTGGGAGGCACGGCGGCGAGACCCTGCGGGCGGTCCTGCAGGGGTAGGACGATGGCCGGGGTGTCCTGGGGAAGAAGACAAGGCGTTGTTGGAGTGGAGGGCAGAGCAGAGTTGAGCTGGAAAGATGGTGGGGTGTTGTTAGAGAGAGGGACTGAAAATCTGAAGGCGTGAAGTTATTATTGGTGATGAAGGGGGAGACATGACGGTCACGGACATGAGTGGCCGAGGTGGACTTGGGGATGATTCCCAGGGTGGTGAGCAGAGCGAGGGTCTGACAGATCTCTGTGGAGACTGGACCCATCCAAATCTTTACCGCGGTCGAAGTGCGAGAGAGAAGGGAGCTAGGGAGACAGTCTTTCATTCAGTGAGAGTGGAGGAGTGTTGGTTGGCACGGCTGAGGTGTGGGGGGCAGAAACGGGACTATTAGTGGGGAGGTGGCAAGGAGAGATGAGAGGAGGGGGCCTCCTCCTCCTTTGGGACAGGTGGTCTCAGAGAACAAACAACCGCCACTGGAGAGAGAGCTGCAGAGGTCAGTGCCTGTGGGGCCCTCTGGACAGTCCAGGGGGGGCGAGGCTGCGTGTTCAGAGAGGGTGAGCGGGGAGGAGATTTTCCTCCCGACAAACAGGTCCCAGAGGAAGGACTCAGAGGGTGCGGAGGGAACGGGGGTGGAGCTGCTCTGGGGGCTAGAGAAGGAGACAGGGACGAAAGACATCAAAGCGATCCCTCGTCATCTAAGGAAGAGATGGACGATTCATTTAAACAGAGGCTCCTTGAACTGGTCAGTGAGCCGTGGTCTGGGAGGCAATGTCGAGTGAACGGGAGCATGACCATCACACCAGGTCCGTCTTCAATTCTCCGGGACGTAGGTCCAGCCCAGGGCAGGGGAATTTGTTCCCTGGGGGGGGGGAGGGGCCCTCCGATCCTGCTCAGGAGACATCACGGCTGGGGAGTGGCTGATCTTGCCAGGTAGAGTGATCTCTTACTGACACAGTTATGGAGAAGCCGGATTATTTGAGTAAAGACAGGGGAGGGGAGGGGTCGGCCTGCTTGCTGAGTCTTGTTTGCTCATCTCTGAAGAAAATATAGGGACAAGATCTTCCGCTGGAAAAAAACCCCAAAACAATTGTTCAGATCAACAACAGCAGATGAAAATGCTTCGAGAGCCGAAGACTATTCTCGTCCTTGGTGTCTTTAGGAGTTTATCTTTAACTGGCTGTAATTCTTCTTCGTAAGAGCCATGTTGTACCCTGGCCGGTTGGCTCAGTGGTAGAGCGTCGGCCTGGCGTGCAGAAGTCCCGGGTTCGATTCCCGGCCAGGGCACACAGGAGAGGCGCCCATCTGCTTCTCCACCCCTCCCCCTCTCCTTCCTCTCTGTCTCTCTCTTCCCCTCCCGCAGCCAAGGCTCCATTGGAGCAAAGATGGCCCGGGCGCTGGGGATGGCTCCTTGGCCTCTGCCCCAGGCGCTAGAGTGGCTCTGGTCACAACAGAGCAACGCCCCAGATGGGCAGAGCGTTGCCCCTGGTGGGCGTGCCGGGTGGATCCCAGTCGGGCACATGCAGGAGTCTGTCTGATTGTCTCTCCCCATTTCCAGCTTCAGAAAAATACAAAAAAAAAAAAGAGCCATGTTGTGCAGTCTTCTGCAACTGGAGATTAGTCTTTCAAGGGAGAGTCTGTGGTTTGTCGTGAGGACGGAATGCGACGCCCTCGACTCCCTCATTCCGCGAGGAGCGAGCTTATTCTGGTAACCAACGGATCTTCAGCAGACTGCAAAAACAGCGAGCGTGGCAAATTTATTTCTGGCGAGACAGAGCGGGACACACACACCTGTCTGGCTCAGGGGGCACGAAAGAAACACCCTCTGGGCCCCCCAACTTCAAGTACAATGGCAGAGGTGACGTCAGCTGTCCTTGACTCCAAACTGGGTGCCCGTGTTGAGAGAACCAGCGAGGGGGGGTGAGGGGAGTTTCAGAAGGAGAGGTGATTGCAGTCAGAGCCCACCGCGGACCCCTGCGCGTGGGGAGAGGCGCTGCTTTTAGTTCTTTGGGTGAAAGAATGACATCTTCAGAACTTTCCCGTTCGGTTGGACCGCTGGTCACTTCCTGCCTCCAAGCCCACCTATTGTATATACCTCGGTGGGAAAAGGTTTGTATGTCTTCTTCGTGGCCTCGACCTCGTCCACCATCAATTTTCTGGCGGGAAGCGTCTGTCAGGACGCAGAGCCCTGGTCATGTGACCACCATTACGGATGTGGAACCGGTTCTCTTTCTGCGCATTCTGCGGCCACGGTCCTGATTCCGACCCGCAGCCTCTCTCACCTGCGTGGTTACCTTGATTCAGTGGTTCTCAAGCTTTTTGAAGTCGGGGTGCATTTAAAATCCTACAAATAACTGTAGGTGCACGCTATACAAATTTCTGAGAAATGTTATGAGAATTAAGTCAAATATTACAGAAAAAATATAAAGTCCAAGGGTGCTTTTATGGTAATTAGATGAAATAAATATGACAAAATTAAATTTATTCTGATATTAAGAAACATTTTTATGTTACATTTTTTTGAGTTATACTTTTTAGAATTCATAAAAAGGAGGAGTTAAAAAATAAAAAAAGACAAAAAGTTATCTCTTTATATATATAGATACATTCTTAGTAAGAGTTAGTAAATTCTGCAGGTCCCGACACAAATGTGTTAAGTTTTTTTATTCTTGTGTTTATGAGAACCATGAGCCTGATGTGTCCTAGCGATTTCTTCAATGTTTGGGCATCTATTTGAAAGGCAAACTCTCATTTCCTCGTCAATACATTGAAGAATTCCTTTCTTTTTACTCTTAATTGTGTTGAGTGCAGAAAACCCCCACCATACATATCATCTTAACTTGACACCAAACAAAGGATAGAAGAAACTTGCCTCCAGTCTTTCTGGGGAACATGGGGGGCAGTGTAAACAATCCAGCACCACAGCTTAACAGCCTTTTGCAACCTAATCAGGCAAGTGAGGTGGGGGGTTGGGCAGACTGTCAGCTTACAGCCAATTCCCCACACCTCTGTCCCCCAAAAATCTAAACTCCAAAAGCCCTGTTGGTTTTTTGGTCCCCAACAGGCACACATTTCTCTAGAATACCATAGGGTGCACCTGGAAATCTAGGGTGCACCAGTGTGCCCTGGCGCACACTCTGAGAACCACTGGGTTAATTTGTGAAGAGGGTGGGGTAGGTTGACTTCAGTCTGCATTGATTGAGGGGAGGCTTTTTTGATGTGGTGGGGTTTGAATCGGGTTTACACACAGACCTTTAAAGATGGGTGTTCTTGGTGGGGAGGACGTTTGGAGGGAAGGAATCATGATGAGAAGGCACAGGACCCACGTGGAAGGTACCAAGCCAAGCAGTTCACCAGAATCCCCATCATGGAAGACGTGATGGGAATTCGGGTTGGGACAGCTCCTGGGTTGCCCAGTGCAGGGGACTGGGCTGTACTGGGAGGGCGGAGAACCACTACCCTCCTCTGTTTTCGGTAAAAAGCAGCTCATTTTCAGTGTCCTGATGTCTGACTTCACCGTGAGGAAGACATCAGGACAGGAGGCTCTATAGGATGGAGGATACATTAAAGCTCTCTCCTGGAAGACAGCCCCGCAAATTATAACATGGGGGGGGGCAGCAGTGATCAAATCTGCTGCGGTGAGCGGCCAGCTCCCTGGCCCTGAGTGCCAAAGGGGAAGACGCTTAGAAGTCCCCCCAACACTGTCTCCGACTGCCATCAGCAGGGTTTGGGGACAGTTTTTGTTACAACATGCTTCTGTTGTGATTGTACTTGCCGTGGAAGGGTCTGGCCCTAGGACCCCGTCTTGCTGCTAAAATGTCATAGTTTTTAGAAACTCAAGTCCAATAGAAGCCCACGTGGAAATGCAGGCTGCTGCAGAAATTCTCATTCTGCCCAGAAATGGGACAGCAAAGCAATCTCTGTGAAAGGGACTTTACGCTCATGAAGGAGACTTATTTCCCTGGCCAGGATGCCCAGTGGCCCATGGAAAGCGCTAAAATTTAAAAGTCCATCGTCCACTTTCCTGTTTCCTGCATGTCCGTAGCACCACGCCCCACAGAGAGCGGGCGCCCACGGCATGCCTCTTGAATGAATGAATATGAAATACTCTCGGCTTGGGAAATGGTACTTGTCATATTGACTCGGCTTAGAATCTTTAAACTGTCATGAACTAAGATTTTGCAGTGGAAACAGAGTGAGAAAGTAAAACCACCCTGCCTTCTTCTCTAACTTGTAAAGGGTCTGTAGACCGGGATAAAGAAGGATATGAAGACTCCGTCCCGCGAAGGGGTTCTGCACTCTTGTTTCAGGCAGAGCTACCGCAAACGTGTGGAAGGCGTCCCCCCTAGAAGCAGAGGGGAGCATTGTGAGTTCCCGGGAGAGTGTGGGTTCCGTTCACCAAACACCTCGGTTTGATGATTAAAAAATGCAAATGTCACAGCAGAGCGATGAGCGCGTCCCGACTGGCCTCCCTGAGGACCGAGTCCCTTTTGCGTCTCAACGTCGTTCTCTTGGCAATTTCAGTCCAAGGGACCGCGATGTCCAAGCGTAGACCAATTGTTGGCCAGTGGGTTGGGCCGATGTTGGGCTGGAATGGTATCTATCAGCCGTGACTGGAGTTTGGGATATAAGGGTCACTCTCTAAAGCCACAGTGCACCCAGGAAGAATGGAGTTTGGGTGTTGACAACATCCAGCAAAGCTGGAACGGTAGTCCGTTCACCGAGGTGTGGTTCGCCAGGGGAGTGGGCAGACACTCCTCCTTAGAAGCAGCAACTCAAACCCGCTAACATCAGAAAAGTGAAGGCTTGAGGAGCTGGAGCTAGGACCCTCCCTTCCGTGCTCAGGAGAGAAAACTTCCAGTGCCCTCCAGCATTCTGGTTAGGGGAGTGCTTTTTAAACCGAACCTGTCGTCATATGATATTTTTCTCTTTCTTCCTTGCTTCTTTCACTTAACATAATAGTTCCCAGGTCCATCCATGTTGTCGCAAAAGGTAAGATTTCCTTCTTTTTCATAGCCCCATAGTATTCTATTGTGTATATGTACCACAGCTTTTTGATCCACTCGTCCACTGATGGACACTTGGGCTGTTTCCAGATCTTCACTATTGTGAACAATGCTGCCATAAACGTGGGGGTGCATTTCTCCTTTTGAAACAGTGCTATGGTATTCTTGGGGTATATTCCTAAACATGGGGTGGAATCCAATGAACCATGTGAACTGAGGAATGGAACTGAGACAGAGGAGGGATCAAAGGGACCAGAGGAAAAGAGGAGAGAGGGAAAGGGGATGATAGGATGGGATAAACCTGAAGGGAAGGGGGGAGGGCGCTATGGGGAGGGGGGTAAGGGAAATGTTGAGGGGAATATGGGGGAGGGGGGCATGCATTCAGGGCGACACTAGAATCTATGTAAACACAATAAATTAAAAAAGAAAACAAAACAGAAAAACCCTGAACCAGACGTCGTTGTTACAGAAAGAAGTTGACAGTGCGTGGTCATCGGGGGTTCGCCAGGAGGCTTCCGGGAGAGAAGGGTCCCACTCAGGTGAGGGGTGAGCCTGGGTTCACGGGTCGGAGGCGCAGAATGAGAACAACCCTTTACCTGGAGGTCTCTTTCCGGCTCCTGCAGTGAATTCTGATGGAATTTCGATCCAAAAGAGAGGATGGCTTTTCTTGCCTCTCAGTTTCTGGGGAGGCACGGTGTGGGAGCCTCGCAGCTTGGAAATAATTCGTGGGTGTTTTGTGCCACCTTTTGACCCAGCTGGGAGCCTGAGGCTTTTGAGCCTCGGAGAAGAATCGGTGGCCGTGGACGAGGAGAGGCTAGAGTGTGTTATTCACAGAAGCTATTTTTATTCACAGGAGTCAGGGAAAGACCAGACAGGATCAGAATTTAGGAATTATTATTATTTTTTTTCATTTTTCCGAAGCTGGAAATGGGGAGGCAGTCAGACAGACTCTCGCATGCGCCCGACCGGGATCCACCCACTAGGGGGCGATGCTCTGCCCATCTGGGGCGTTGCTCTGTTGCGACCAGAGCCATTCTAGTGCCTGAGGCAGAGGCCACAGAGCCATCCTCAGTGCCCGGGCCAACTTTGCTCCAATGGAGCCTTGGCTGCGGGAGGGGAAGAGAGAGACAGAGAGGAAGGAGAGGGGGAGGGGTGGAGAAGCAAATGGGCACCTCTCCTGTGTGCCCTGGCCGGGAATCGAACCCGGGACTCCTGCATACCAGGCCGACACTCTACCATTGAGCCAACCGGCCAGGGCCAGGAATTCTTTGAACAGCCCTTATTTTCACACGGGTTTGATCGGGCGTGGCTCCAACACTCTCCTCCGCAGTCCAGCCGACCGACTGGCATGCTCTGTCCTCACAAATGAGAGAGGGGCCAGGAGGAGGCGTTGGCAGTTTTGTGTGTTGTGGAAAGTGGGGGGAGGGACGTGTGGCAGGGGAGAGAGGGAGGTGACGAGGCAATGGTAACTTTTCTGAGAACGGTTTCTTTCCTCTTGACGTTTGTGCTGTTGATCGAGCTGTCTCCCTCTCCCAGTTTATCCCAAGCTTTATCTCTGCTTTTATTCACATATTCATATGGGGGGGTGTCTCTTAGCAACAGTGTCTACGCGTGTGCTGAGGTGTGTAAAGGTTTAGAAGGAAGGGGCGGAGTCTTGGCCGGGTTGGGTTGTCTGCCAGTCGGAGGTGCGTCCTCGTCCCTGCCCTCTGTCCTTCCATCCTCTGACCAAGGATGCCGGGACGAACCTTGGTCTCTAGTGCCTGGAACCATTCGGGATTTTGTTTGTTTAGAAACAACAGAAACAGAGGCTGGATAATTTAAGCGGAAGAGCTATTTACAGAGGAGGTAAAAAGAAAAACAGCCAGGTTGGGAAGGGACAGAAAGCTTGCAGCATCCCACGTTCTGGCGGACACTGCCACAATAAATTAAAAAAGAAAAGAAAACAGAAAAACCCTGAACCAGACGTCGTTGTTACAGAAAGAAGTTGACAGTGCGTGGTCATCGGGGGTTCACCAGGAGGCTTCCGGGAGAGAAGGGTCCCACTCAGGTGAGGGGTGAGCCTGGGGTCATGGGTCGGAGCCCGCTGATCTTGCCAGGACGAAGGGCTGCCCAGTGAGAAAGGAATTCTGACCACAGTGCTGTCCTGATGACCGCACTTCCAGGAAGGGAGCGTCCGATTGGACGGTTAGGGTCACACGCCTGCCCCCTTGGCTGGGATGACGGGCTTCCAGCTTAACGGCCATATTTCACTGTGAGAGCAGACGCAGTTGTCGAAACTGAGATCTTTCACTAAATTAAAACGGAACAGACACTGGGCCGCCCGAAAAGCAATCAACGTAGACTTCGGCTTCCAGGATGCTGGTGGTGGTGGGGGGGGAGCAGGGTTGGGTTCCAGGGAGGACTGTCCCCGTGGCTGGCAGATGGCCGCCTGTGGCCGCGTCCTCACGTGGCCTTTCCTCCTGCCCGGGCCACCCGCCCCATGGGAGGTTAGGGCTGCGATACCTGAATTTCAGAGGGGCCTGATTCGTCACACTTGCTAAGTAAGTTATTTAACTTCTCTACACCCCGGTTTGTCAGTAAAATGAGGCTACTAAACAAGTGCATCTATTATTCGCTCACTAACAATACTTCTCGCTCCCTCAGTCCATGCCAAGTCCTAGACCAAAGAATAAGAAAGCCGAGACAGACCCTTCCCCCTCGAGGACCGCTGCGAATCACGCACGCACGCACGCACGCACCGGTAATTGCAGAGTGCTTAGCAGACACACCTGGTTGCATGTGAGTCTGTCACCTGGGTGTAGGGTGTCCCCTCTGGTCAGATTATGGGTGAGATGCTGGGTACCATGGCTTCAGTGAGCCAGTCCCCACGGCGTGAATACACCCTGCTGTGTGGGATTCGCACCTCCCCCCCACCCGCTGCCTCCCGGAGAGAGGGGCCCAGCACGGCGGGGCACGCAGCTGTACCAATAACTTGATTTCCCATAACTGAGATGGATAGAAGTCGTTGGGGCTGTAACCGAGATGGATAGAGACCCACACGCTGGCCTAATACATCTGATCAGTGCTATAATCACGTGATGAACCAGGGAAGCCCCCAGACGGGAGGAGAGCTGGGCTCCAGGCTGGGAGGGGCTTCCCCAGGCAGTCAGCCTTCCCCTCTTCCCTCCTCATCTTCAGGTAACAATGTAGGGGGTGGTGGCGGGGGAAACAGCTCAGATACAAGTGCGTGCACAAGCCGCCACGCTCCAGGGGCTGGAGCGAGGTCTGAACTCTGTCCTGGGAGACACAGTAAAGCAAGCGTTCAAGGGGCTTTGAACGGGGAAGAGGGGGGGACCGTCGGGGTGAGCGCTGTTGAGGGCTCGCTGGCTGGCCGTGGCATCCCAGCGACCCGGGCGGACTCCGGCAAAGGACGTTTGTGACGCCGGATTTATGGGGCTGGGAGGCACACGCTGGACGTCGGGGATGAACGTGGGAGGAACGGCGGTGGCTTTAAGATCCTGCACTTTGGAAAGTGGAGCGGCCGTTCTCTGAACAGGAAACAGGAAGGAGAGGGAGTCTGCTGGGGGCGGGGATAAGAAGTTCACGCCGGACAGGTGGCACTTGAGTTCTCTACATGGGGCGTGTGAGCCATCACCGGGTCGTAGAGGGGCCACCACAGACTGATTCGTGTCGGGGGGCTCAGCCTCAGCGAGCTACTGCTCGCCCTGCTCCCCTAAGTTTCAAACAAACACACACACACACACACACACACACACACACACACACACAGGCACACACAGGCACACACACTTGAAAAAGTTGAGTTTGAAAAGCTACTTTGAACGTGTCTGGCCGCGAGGACGGGGCCTGCCTCATCGCCAGGTCCGGATGGTGCGCACACACGGTTTCCTTATTTAGAAACCCTTACCAACATCAATTAAACCCCAGTTAAAGCCGACATCTCTTAACCTCGCATTGGACGAGACTCGCTGCTGCAGAGACGCCCATATGGCCCGGACGGCGTGGGCGGCAGATCACTGCTTCTGTCGAGCGCCTGGCCGGGTGCCCGCCCGTAATCACTCCTTTCTGTTAATCAACATGTTTGCTTTGCAGTCATTTTATACACAGGGCTCTGGATGAATTAGATCAAAATCTGTCATCCATCTAAGAAAACCACCCGAACTCAACTCTTGCTCTCACTCTCTGTGCTTCCGGAGAGAAAGAAAATGGCAGACTTTTTGGGGGGGGAATATATATATATACATACACACACACAGTGTTTCTTGTTTCCATAAGGCTGTCTCAATAACCAGTGCCAGTTGTTTTGGTAATGAGTCAAAAGCGTAGCGTGAGCCGAGGAGCACAACAGAGGAGAGAGACCTCGAAGGAATCCAGGTGCGATACTTCTCCAGCTGTGAATCTAGAGGTGGATTTTCTAAAGGGCCCGTTTTCTCTCTGTGTTGGTTTTCCCGAGAGTCCACTGGTTCTGCTTGGGGGCCCGGCTGTGCCAGGAGAACCGCCCGTGGCCATCAGGTCAGAGGTTTGTTCAAGACGGGGCCTGCGGGCTTCTGCGCGCTCAGGTTTGAGGGGCAGACAGGAGGAGATCTCCCTGACGCACGTCTGCGCGGAGCCCTCTGTAACTCTGCCCTGAGGGCCGGCTCCGGCCGGCACCCCTTCACCTCGAGGGTCTCCCCCTTGGACATGCCTCAAGCTACCTCCTCCCCACCCCCAAAGTCAATATTTCCAGGCCGAGTTTCCCTGACAGGAATGCGGATGTTGTTTGTTGTGTCTTCCAGGGAAGAGGCAAAGCCCAGAGCTCCCGCCCCCTGCCTTCGGATAACAATGTAGCCGAGCCCCTGACGCGTCTGTGTTAAGTAAGTGGGAGATGGAGGCAGGAAGCCGGGGACCTGAGCCAACGTGTCCTGATCTGTGACGTTAGAAAGGGCTTTGGTTTGCTATGTACATTTGACCTCTTGATTTAAAAACAGCAGCAACAAACCTACACCCTCCAGAGTTTTTTGAAAGTGGGTTGGTTTACCTGATTTGAATCATTCAGGTTGCTGCAAACACGAGTCTGGCATTTCCAACGGTTTCCCATCTCACTCTTTCCGAGGGCTGCGTCTTCCCTGGCCCCTCGTTAGTCAGCTCGCCGTCTAGTGTAGTGCCCCCCACCAACCTCCCCAGTCCGCTCCCCGTGTGAATGAGTGTGCCTCTGCTGTGTGAGCTCATTCCGTTCACTAGATCCCACAGGTGAGTGACGTCACGTGGCACTTGCTTTTCTCTGACTGGCTTCCTTCACTCGGCGTAACGATCTCCAGGTCCATCCATGCCTTCGCGAAGGATAGGATTCCCTTCTTTTTCTACGGCAGAGTGGTTTTCCGTGGCGTAAATGTACCCCAGCTTTTTAAACCACTCGTCCGCGGATGGGCACTCGGGCTGCTTCCGAATCTTGGCTGTTGTCAGTGATGCTGCAATGAACACAGGGGTGCATGTGTTCTTTCAAACTGGCGTTGTGGGTTTCTTGGGGTGTAGTCCCAGAAGTAGGTCATAAGAGAGTTCCATTTTTAATTTTTGAGATAACTCCATTCTGCTTCCCACAGTGGTGGCACCAGTCTGCATTCCTTGAATAGTGTATGATGTTCCCCATTTTCCAAGTTTTTAAAAAATTTTTAAAAATTTTTCTGAAGTGAGAGAAGCAGGGAGGCAGAGACTCCTGCATGTGCCCGACAGAGATCCACCCGGCATGCCCACCAGGGGGCGATGCTCTGCCCATCTGGGGCATCGCTCTGATGCAACCAGAGCCGTTCTAGCGCCTGAGGCAGAGGCCATGGAGCCATCCTCAGTGCCCGGGCCAACTTTGCTCCAATGGAGCCTTGGCTGCGGGAGGGGAAGAAAGAGACAGAGAGGAAGGAGAGGGGGAGGGGTGGAGAAGCAGATGGATGCTTCTCCTGTGTGCCCTGGCCGGGAATCGAACCCAGGACATTCACACTCCGGGCTGATGCTCTACCACTGAGCCAAACGGCCAGGGCCCATTCCCCACATTCTTGCTGACACTTGTTGATTTATTGACAATTGCCATTGACAGGTGTGAGGTAATAACTCATTGTGGTTTTAATTTGTATTTTTCTAATGATTAGTGACATTGAACATCTTTTTATATGTATATTGGCCATCTGCATGTCTTCTTTGGAGAAATGTCTATTCAGATCCTTTGCTCATTTTTTAATTGGATTTTTTTTTGTTTGGTGTTGCGTTTACAAGTTCCTTGTAAGTCTTGGACAGTGAGCCCTCATCAGATGTGTAGGCGACTGTGCTCTCCCCTCAGTAGACTGTCTCTTCATGTTGTTGATGGTCTCCTGGGCTGTGCAGAAACTTCTCAGTTTGAGGTCGTCCCATTTGTTCATTTTCCCCTTTGTTCCCCTTGTCTGAAGGGATGTCAGAAAGAAGATTACTGCAAGAAATGTCCTGTTTTATTGCTTATGTTCTCTTCTAAATTTTTATGGTTTCAAGTCTAACATTTAACTCTTTAATCCATTTTGAGTTTATTCTTGTAAATGGGGTAAGCAGACGGTCCAGTTTCATTTTTTTTTTTTGCATGTATCTGTCCAATTTTCCCAACACCATTTATTGAACAGACTGTCTTTACCCCATTGTGTGTTCTTGATTCCTTTGTCAAATATTAATTGACTACAAAGGTGCAGGTTTATTTCTGGGCTCTCTGTTCTGTCATGTTGACTTTTACGTCTGTTTTTAATCCCAGGACCAGACTGTTTTGATTACTATGAGCCCCAAATAGCAACAGTGATTTTTAGAAAGAAGAACAAAGTTGGAGGAATTACGTTACCTGATATCATTGGGGGAAGGTTTTTCTTTTAATTGATTTTAATTTATTGTGTTTACATAGATTCAAGTGTCTCGAATACATCCTCCCCCCCCCCCCCCCCCCCCGTGTTTCCCTTCAACATCCCCCTTGCCCTCCTTGGGGGAAGGTTTTTAAATACAAATTCAATTTCTTTAACAGACATAAGGCTATACAGGTTATCTTTTGTGTTTTTTTTTTTAAATCTTGAATGCATTTCGATAGCTATTGTCTTGTAAAAAATACATCTATTTTATCTAAGCTGTCAAATTTACTACCATAAGAAAGCATGCTTAAAGTTGAAACTATTTTTTTTAAGTGGTTGATTCACAATTGATGGTGTACACCTTTAACTTATCATCGTCTACCTTAACTGATGTAATACCAATCCACATTTTATATATGAAACAGGACACTTCCATTTCTTCCCTCCCGAGCATTGTGTCTTTGTGTCATATTTTACTTCCAGAAGGAGGGGTTGACTCTTGCTTAATGTTTCCACTTATTATTATTATTATTATTATTATTATTATTATTTTGGCATTACCATCTCATTTCTTTTCCTTATGTTCATGAATTTCTGTTTCTTTGTTTTGAATTGGAATAGAAACTAGCTAATCACCTTAAATCCTGCCCAGAGAGGAAGATCATTGTGGCTTTCTTTTGCAATGTGTACTTTTCCTGGGCAAATAGATTTATGCTCATCTACATACATATTTGTGTACGTGTGGGCATTTATGTGTCAACAAAGTTAAGAGGATAACAAAAGACTGCTCTCCAGAGTTACAAACTGCTTCTTTCCACTTAATACTCTTTCGTGCTTACCTTCTCTTGTCAGGACTGATCGACCTGCATCCTGTTTTTATTTTTAATTTTTATTTTTTTTCATTTTTTCTGAAGCTGGAAACAGGGAGAGACAGTCAGACAGACTCCCGCATGCGCCCGACCGGGATCCACCCGGCACGCCCACCAGGGGCGATGCTCTGCCCACCAGGGGGCGATGCTCTGCCCATCCTGGGTGTTGCCATGTTGCGACCAGAGCCATTCTAGCGCCTGGGGCAGAGGCCACAGAGCCATCCCCAGCGCCCGGGCCATCTTTGCTCCAATGGAGCCTTGGCTGCGGGAGGGGAAGAAAGAGACAGAGAGGAAAGCGCGGCGGAGGGGTGGAGAAGCAAATGGGCGCTTCTCCTGTGTGCCCTGGCCGGGAATCGAACCCGGGTCCTCCGCACGCTAGGCCGACGCTCTACCACTGAGCCAACCGGCCAGGGCCTGTTTTTATTTTTAATTTTTATTTTTTTCTACATCCTGTTTTTAAACGGTTGCCTATGATTTCCTTGTGTGTCATTCCACGCTGCTCGCTGCTTTTCTTTTCAGTTTTCGCTGTTATAAAACTAGGTCGGTAGATACCTGTGCGCATATATCTTTGTGCACTTGTTTATTTTCTTTGGATAAATTCCTAGAAGCGGGGTTCCTGAGCCAGGGGCTTTGGAACATACTTAACGCACCCTACCAGAGCGCAGTCCGGAAAGGTGGTACCAATTTACGTGCCTAGCAGCCATCTTGTTACAGTTGCTTTAGGGATAATTTACTCAGAGTCAAGTGCACAGACCGGAAGTGTCGTGCTCGATACAATTTTCACAAATGTATCTTTCTGTATAACCACCATTCCGACCAAGATACAGAACGTTTTGCTTACCTCAGGAAGTTCCTCCTTGAGGAAATCACTATTCTGACATCTGCTGCCAAAGGTTAGCTTTGTCCTTGAACTTCACGGGAATGGAATCATATAACACACACTTTTTTGTATGTTAGGGATTATTCTTATTGTGGTCTATATCAGCCTTCCAATTTTTTTTTTAATTTGAGAGTTGTATTTCATTGTATAAATGTACAACAAACATTTTTTATTTTACTGTGGAATTTCCCTTACTTTAAAAAAAATTCCATTTATCGGGGTGACACTGGTGAACAAACAAGCATTCTAATCCATTTTCTTGCTGGTGGGTATTTGTGCAGTTTCAAATTCAAGGCTATTGTGAATCAAGTTGCTGGGGACACTGTCTTACATATCTTTTTTGTGTGTGTGAATATAATCACTGATTTTTAGTGGGTATATATATATTCAACCGTGGAAATCCTGGGCCACAGAGTCGGGATGTATTTAGCTTTAGTTGATATTGCTGAACAGTTTTCTATAGTGATTGAGACAACGTACCTCACTCTCAACCTGTTAAAAGCCCCCTGTCCCTCCATGTCCCCTTTAACACCTGACAGGCCTTTCCTGGTCATCTGTAGCCACCTCGCTGTATTTTATGGGTGCGCTGAGGAGAAAATATTTTCCTCTACCCCTCTGGGTTCCCTGGGCTGCCCTAATAATTTAATTAATACGAGACAGATAAACAAGAGAAAAATGTTGAAGTTTAATTATGTATGTACGGGAACCCCCATAGACATGAGGGAGCCAGAGACCCTCCCCCCCGCCACATGCCTGGGGGGTTCAGGGACAGACTGGGAAAATAAGGTACATAGGACATTCTGAGCCAGGGATGAGGGAAGGAGACTGGGACCTCAGGTGGTCAACGCAGGACGGAAAGAAGAGGAAAGGTAATCAGCTGTTTGCCCTGCCCTGTCGATAGCTCATAGGAAGTTTCTTTCTGGTGAGCTTTCTTACGACAGGCGAGGCTGTGATTTAACTTCTTTAAGGGAGCGGCACAGGTTTGTCTTGAGCCTGCAGGGTCTCGATCACGCTTTCAGTGCCAAGGAAAAGCGCAGGCCAAAGGGGCAGAACGTGGGGAGCCCGTTCCGAACCCCCTCGGAAGGGGAAATGCTCATCTCGGTTTATGTCCGTGATCCAGGTCTTACTGAAGAATTTATTCATGAGTTCTTGTATCCAGTTCATAACTATTAGGCAGTTATTATGCGCTCCCCGGTACTGCGTTAAGCCTTGTGGTTAGAAAGATGAGGAAGAATAAGCTCTTAAGGAACACGTAGTTTATGGAAAAGACAGACATTAGCATCCAATTAAAATACACGCTCAAGGTAACAGCGTGCTCTCAGGCAGAAGCAGGTGGTCATTCAGAGAAAGAGAAATGCTAATATTAAAGGGTGAGAGGGGATGTCCAACAGGGGCCTCAGGGTTCCGCAGAAGGGGCGACCACCGCAGCCAGCCCTGACTGGACACGGGGCCCGCGCTGCTGTGCTGGATGCTTCCCGCATTTCACCTCAGGGCGTCTGTGGGCTGGGTGGCGGCCTCGCCCTGCGCATTTGACAGCGGAGTCGGCTGAGGCGTGCAGCGGTCAAGCACGTGGTGCGTGGACAGCCACACGCGTAGTCAGGGAGGAAGCTGGGATTTGAACCCAGGAAGGTCTGCTGTGCAGTAGGGACTAGACCCCTGTCTGAAGGATGCCTGAGCACGGGGCTCTTGGGGAAGGCATGCGAGGCAGCGAAGGCAGCCGCACCCAGGCAGGAGGGTAAGACACAGGCCGGCGAGTCCGGGAAACCCCAGTGAGAGGCCCGCGGGAGCGTGGTGCGCAGAGGGGGCGGAGGCTGGAGCTGGCCCCTGGCCAGGTGAAGCCGGAATTCCATGGGAGGGCGCCTCTCCTTCCGGCCCATCACCAAACACCAAACAGTATTTAAGCTGTTCCACCACGTTGTTGAATAAACCACGGGCCACCCTTGCCAAACGCCGCCCTGTTTGAGTTTCCTGGGGCGGGGGAGTAGAGCTGGTTTCAGACGGAGGGCTCCCGGGCCCAGTGGTGGGCGTGTTCTGTCCAGTACGCCCACCCGATCACACAGGGACTCGGTCCTAAGCTGAGGCCTCTGCCCGAGACCTCTGGAAGGGCCCAGTCACTGCAGGATGAAGGCGATGTACCGTGCCCATGTGCAGTGCCGTGGGCGAGGCCGGTTTTGCTGAAACAGGCTGAGGTTGGTCCTGGCTCACTGGATAGAGCGTCGGCCCAGTGTGAGGACGTCCCGGGTTTGATCCCCAGTCTGGGCACACAGGAGAAGCACCCATCTGCTTCTCTTCCCCTTCCTCTCCTCCTTCTCTCTCTCTTCCCCTCCTGCAGCCAGTGGCTTGACTGGTCCAAGCATCAGCCCCGGGCGCTGAAGATGGCTTGGTTGATTCAAGAATCGGCCCCAGACGGGTGTTGCCGGGTGGATCCCCGATCGAGACGCATGCGGGAGTCTGTCTCTCTATCTCCTCTCTTCTCACTTAAAAGAAACAAAAAAATGGCTGAAGTCAGAGAACGCACACTGGGAAGCACGTCCGGTTAAATAATTGAACGGGTCTCGCACTTCAGTCATTGGCAACAGAAACGTCTCCCTGGGGGTCTCCCCGCGAACATCATCAGA